>NC_058406.1:38756840-38897114 GCF_002201575.2 Neomonachus schauinslandi
TCATGATCCTGGAGTCCCGGGATCGAGTCCCGCATCGGGCTCCCTGCCCGGCGGGGAGCCTGCTTCTCTCTCTGACCCTCCCCCCTCTCATGCTCTCTGTCTCTCATTCTCTCGCAAATAAATACAATCTTTAAAAAAAAAAAAGATTTCTCCTACTCCAATGTCTTTTAAAGTATATCCTACGGTCCTAGTGTTCCTCTATTAAGGGTATTCCAGATACTATAACAAATCATGGAGATACTGGAACAGAGTAATTTTACAATTCTTTTTATCTAGATATACCTACAAAAAAGTGCACAAATCCTAAGTATGAAGACCAGTGAATAATCACAATCAGCACATTTGAAAGACAATTACCCACATCAAGAAACAGAACATTTCCAGAACCCCAAAATCATCATCTTGCCCCTTCCAAATCACTATCTTCTATTCTTCCCCCAAAGGTAAATCCTGTTCCAACTTCTAACACTACAAGTAGTTTTTACTGTTCCAGGACTTTAAGTTAATAAAACCATATGACATGTATTATTTTGTATCTCTTTCAACATTACGCTGACTATAGTTTTTTCATTCAAATTGCTGTATTCTATTGTAGTAATAGACAACAACTTATCCATGCATTCTACTATCATGGACATTTAGGTTTTGCTTTAATTTTAAGCTATCACAAATAATACTTGTGATATATATGTATATATATATATATGTATATATATACCATATATATATATATATATATATACCAACATTCTTGTACACAACTTTCTGTGCACCTACATACACATCTGGGGGAAAGGTATATACCTAGGCAGTGGGGTATGCACATGCACAACTTAAACAGATGCTGCCAAACTTTTCTAAGTGGTTATACCAGTTTATACTTCCAACAACAATGTATGAAAGTTTTGAAAGCTCCACATCTTCTGTGGTAGGTTCAGTTTTGAAAATATTTTGCACCAATTTGTCATACATTTTTATTCAATAATATATTCTTTTAAAAACAAATATTTTGTGGGGTGCCTGGGTGGCTTAGTCAATTAAGTGTCTGACTTTTTTTTTTTAAAGATTTTATTTATTTATTTGACAGAGAGAGACACAGCAAGAGAGGGAACACAAGCAGAGGGAGTGGGAGAGAGAGAAGCAGGCTCCCTGCTGAGCAGGGAGCCCAATGTGGGGCTCGATCCCAGGACCCTGAGATCATGACCTGAGCCAAAGGCAGACGCCCAACAGCTGAGCCACCCCAGCGCCCCTAAGTGTCTGACTCTTGATTTCAGTTCAGGTCATGATCTCAGGGTTGTGAGACTGAGCCCTATGTCGGGCTCCACACTGAGCACGGAGCCTGCTTAAGATTCTCTCTCTGTCCCTCTGCCCCTCCTCCCCCCCCTCTCTCTGAAAACAAAACAAATATTTTGCTGTTCTTTTTTTTTTAAGATTTTATTTATTTATTTGACAGAGAGAGAGAGCACAAGCAGGGAGAGCAGCAGGCAGAGGAAGAGGGAGAAGCAGGCTCCCCACAGAGCAGGGTGCCCAACACGGGACTCAATCCCAGGACCCTGGGATCATGACCTGAGCCAAAGGCAGATGCTTAACCTACTGAACCACCTAGGCACCCCTTTGCTATTCTTCTTTACTGAATCTCAAAGTCCCAGAAACTTCTTACTAAACTTAGGGGGTTAACTTAGTTATGTGATACCAATACCCATAGTGAACAACAAAATATACCTACATTCATCTGTGTATTCTGAATATATCTTTTTTTCAGTTATCTCCTATTCCAAATTATAATCTTTCTTTTCTCATATCCCTGTGTGAGAAAATGTTTGTATAATACCTGTAGTGCCTATCTAACATGATCTATCCCCAAAAGTCTACAGAAGATTTGTTGGGTTAGTCACTTATTCCTCTAGGAAACCACTTCCCTGCTGCTAAATAAAATAATCTATGTACAATACAACCACTCTAGGAAAAAAAACAGATCTATAAAACTCATTGGCATATACTAGCATGACTGCCAAATGTATTTAGTACTTTAAAATGCTTTGAAAAGAATTAAAAAATAATGCTTTTGTTTATGCCGAATCATTAGAGTAACTCTAATTTTATCCACAAATGTCAAAAAGAGGCAGAAAACCAGTCTCAATCATAAGAGTTTTGAAATTATTTATTCTACTTATTAAGAAACAAGCCTTTTAGCCAAGGAGCTTTGGTATATTGTTAACACTTTTACCTTATCACTAGAATAACAAGAGCTGAACTATCTATCTAAAATACTTCAAATACTTCTTCCTAGGGGCGCCTGGGTGGCTCAGTTGGTTGAGCGACTGCCTTCGGCTCAGGTCATGATCCTGGAGTCCCTGGATCGAGTCCCACATCGGGCTCCCTGCTCAGCAGGGAGTCTGCTTCTCCCTCTGACCCTCCTCCCTCTCATGCTCTCTGTCTCTCATTCTCTCTCTCGCAAATAAATAAAAAAATCTTAAAAAAAAAAAAAATTAAAAAAAAAAATACTTCTTCCTAAAGGCAAACCAATTCTGCAGTTTTTAACAACTAAGTGGTCAAGCTGAGATATCTTTAGAGAGATTCAAATGATCTATTATCAGTATTCAGAAAACAAATCAAAAACATTTTTCAGTGCTTCTAAAAATATAAGAAGCTATGTAAAATAGCAATGTAATAACAAATAATGGTGAGCATTTTTGTGTTCAGTGTCATCCATCTAAAATTTGCCAGGGACATACAATGTGTAAGGTAACCAAAAATCCAGAAATTTCCACCAAGCTCATACTTTGTTCAATACTACATAGGTTCTGTGAACTTGAAAGTCATCAGATTTCTCACAATGTAACTTTTTTAATTTGTTTAGCAAATATTTAATTGTGCTTTATTATGTTCTTAGCACTATACTAAATGCTTACAAATATTAACTAAATTAATTCCTAAAATAATTGTAGGTTAATAGGCAGAATTGGAACTCAAGTCTAACTTAACCACACAAATCACCGAAAATATATGTATAAATATAACCAAAATAATTAACCCCTTTTTTGTTTTTAATAATAAGTCTGGGCTATACTTGGTCTTTTGATCATTTACTTCAGGGAAGTAATTTTGATCATTTATTTAAGAAAGAAAAGCTAATGCCAAGACTCAAAGGCAAGAAATATAGTCCTTTGCTATACGCATATTTAGCTTGCTTAAAACAATGTCATCAATTCTATAAATATATTAAGAGAAAATAAGAAAATACATCTATCTTTGGACAATAAGAAGCTTCTTGTAAACAATTTAGAACTACAAAACCCAGAGGGAATAAAAATAGCTTGAGGTTATTCTCTAAGTTCTCTAATTATTCTTGAATCAAGGATGCATTTTGAATAAAGTTTTTGTCTGCCCATTTATCTAGTCTTTACTAAGCATACTAAGAGTACCAAGAGACAGTTTCACTGTATTTCTCAGGAGGGAAGGAGGAAATAAGAGAACTGAAAGGTCATTTAGTCAATTTCCTGCTCAAGCATTTTATTTTCCTTATATTTCCCAGGGCTTTGCAGAGCTACAATAGAGACAGGTCTTCACCAGAATGAACCCTTTCCTCTAGATGATATAGAGCATTTCTGGCAAAATAAAAATACATATACTTTATTTTTTTTTGTTTTTGGTTTCTTAATTGAGATATAATTGACATATAACATTTTACTCATTTTAGGTATACAACATAATGATTTGCTATATGTCTATATTGTGAAATGATTACAAGTTTATTTAATATCCATCACCACACAGTTACAAATTTTCTTTTCATGATGAGAATTTTAAGATGTATTCTCTTAACAACTTTCAAATACACAACACAGCATTGTTAACTATATACATCATGATGTAAATTACATCCCTGAAGTTAATTTTTTAAAAAGAAAAGGCCTGCCTGCATGAAGCAAAAGAAAGAATAATCCAAGTCTTTGCTTTCCTGATCTAATCAGATTTCCACTCACAATGGCCCTGCTTCCTCCAAATGATTTCACTATTAACATAAGTAATTCTAAATCGAATACATCTAGGATGATCACACATTATCAGAACAACCCAAGAAACATCCGGAAAAAACTTTGGTTCCACAGTTGTAAAAATCTTTGCAATCCCAATTCTCTGTAAACCCTATCCTAGTTTCTTAAAAGTACTAGAAGTAGAAACTACAAAAGAATTACTTATTAACACCAGACTATATTTTGTGATATGTACTCAAAACTGCTTCTTTCTCCAGCAAGCCACAGCATCTGAAATTCCCATTAGAGGAAGTTCTTGAGTATCTAGATAACACCACAAAAGTGCCTTAATGATAATACCATATATATACAATTAAACCTAGTAATAAACCTACACTTGTGTTATTTATCAAAAGAGAAAATAAGACTCAGAGGTTTATCATGCATGCCCAAGATTACAGATCTTGACTGTGCTACCACTCAAATCCTCAACTAGGTCTAATGTAAATACACTGCCATAGTTCCCAAGTAGGCTGAAAGTTTTTCATAGATCAGTTGACCGTATAGTTGTAGGTACATTCCTAGGTTTTTTTACTCTGTTCCATTGATCTATGTGTCTGTTTTTGGGACAGTACCATACTGTCTTCATGATTACAGCTTTGTAATATAGCTTGAAGTCCAGAATTGTGATGCCTCCAACTTTTTATTTTTCAGGACTGCTTGGCTATTCCAGGTCTCACTAAATTCCTCCTGAAACCAATATTACACTATATGTTAACTAGAATTTAAATAAAAATTTGAAAAGAAGCCAGAGTTAAGTAGGTAGATTTACTGAGGTCATGTAATAGGTGTCATGTAATAGGTCATGTAATAGGTTTTAATACGTGAAAAAAAAATTAAAGGAGTATCAGAAATTCTCCTTTGTTTTAAATCATGAAATGTCTCTTAAGTGATGTAAAAAAAAAAAAAAAATCAACAAGCCATGTCTGCCTCTTTGCTCTTTAAAAATAAATTCAAATATAAAATGTCATTCTACTCAGTTCTATCATGCTGAAATGCTTCAGAAATTTCCAAAGTATTAGCTCTGTGTCACAGTATTATCTCTTCACAGAAACTATAGATCTCACAGTAGTTGAGTAATATAAAAATATAATACAGCATCTGAAAAACCAAGGCACTTTTTAATTCTTTTCTAGTGGGTATACCTTCTTATATAATTTTCTATTTCTTTCTTTCCTAAAAGAATAATTTCATGATATACTTAAGGAATGAGGAGTTGGAGGAAAGCTAGAGATCATCTGTTAAATCTCCTGCCTCTAGAAATAACTGTATTTTTTTAATTTAAATTTTAGTTAGTTGGGCGCCTAGGTGGTTCAGTCGGTTAAGCGACTGCCTTTGGCTCAGGTCATGATCCTGGAGTCCCGGTATCGAGTCCCGCATCTGGCTCCCTGCTCAGCAGGGGGTTTGCTTCTCCCTCTGACCCTCCTCCCTCTCACGCTCTCTGTCTCTCATTCTCTCTCTCGCAAATAAATAAATAAAATCTTTAAAAAAAAAAATTTAGTTAGTTAATATACAATGCAATATGGTTTCTGGAGTAGAATTCAGTGATTCATCACTTACATACAACACCCAGTACTCATCACAAGCGCCCTCTTTAATACCCATCACCTATCTAGCCCAACCTCCACCCACCTTCCTCCATCAACCTTCAGTTTGTGGTTTTGATTTGCACTTCCCTGATGATGAGCATCTTTTCATGTGTCTGTAAGCCATCTGGATGTCTTCTTTTAAAAAGTGTCTATTCATACTTTCTGCCCATTTCTTATTTGAGTTTTGGGTGTTGAGTTCGATAAGTTCTTTATAGATTTTGGATACTAACCCTTTATCAGATATGTCACTGGCAAATATGTTCTCCCATTTAGAAGGTTACATTTTAGTTTTGTTGATTGTTTCCCTTGCTGTGCAGAAGTTTTTTATCTTGATGAAGTCCCAATAGCTCATTTTTGCTTTTGTTTCCCTTGCCTCCTGTGACGTGTCTAGTAAGTTGCTACAGCCAAGATCAAAAAGGTTTTTGCCTGTGTTCTCCTCTAGGATTTTGATGGTTTCCTGTCACATTTAGATCTTTCATTCATTTTGAACTTATTTCTATGTATGGTGTAAGAAAGTGGTCCAGTTCATTCTTCTGTATGTTGCTATCCAGTTTTCCCAATATCATTTGTTGAAGAGACATGTTCCCCCCCCCATTGGATATTCTTTCCTGCTCTGTCGAAGATTAGTTGACCATAGAGTTGAGGGTCCAACTCTGGGTTCTCTGTTCTGTTCCACCGATCTATGTGCCTGTTTTTATGCCAGTACCAGACTGTCTTGATGACTACAGCTTTCACCATTACTATTTAACATAGTACTGGAAGTCTTAGCCACAGCAGACAACAAAAAGAAAATAAAAGGCATCCAAATCAGCAAGGAAGAAGTCAAACTGTTCACTATTTACAGATGACGTGACACTCTATGTAAAAAACCCAAAAGACTCCACCAAAAAATTGCTAGAATACATGAATTCAACCAAGTCGCAGGATATAAAATCAATGTACAGAAATCTATTGCATTTCTATACACCAATAATGAAGGAGCAGAAAAAGAAATCAAGGAATCGATCCCATTCACAATTGCACCAAAAACCATATGATATCTAGGAATAAACCTAATAGAAATGGGAAAACATTCCATCTTCCTGGATTAGAAGAACAAACATTGTTAAAATGTCTATACTACCCAAAGCAATCTACACATTTAATGCAATCTCTATCAAAATACCACCAGCATTTTTCACAGAGCTGAAACAAACAATCCTAAAATTTGTATGGAACTACAAAAGACTCCAAATAGCAAAAGCAATCCTGAAAAAGAAAAACAAAACTGGAGGAATCACACAAAAACAGTCAGTCAGAAAAAGACAAATACCATATAATTTCACTCATATGTAGAATTTAAGAAACAAAACAGAAGAACAGAGGGGAAGGGAAGGAAAAATAAAATAATATAAAAACAGAGAGGGAGCGGGGCACCTGGGTGGCTCAGATGGTTGAGCGTCTGCCTTCGGCTCAGGTCATGATCCCGGGGTCCTGGGATCAAGCCCCGCATCAGGCTCCCTGCTCAAGTGGGGAGCCTGCTTCTCCCTCTCCCTCTGCCATTCTCTCCACCTGTGCTCTCTGGCTCTATCTCTCTGTCAAATAAATAAGTAAAATATTTAAAAAAAACAAAACAAACAAACAAAAAAAAACCAGAGAGGGAGGCAAACCATAAGAGACTCTTAACTATAGGAAAAAAACTGAGGGTTGCTTGAGAGCAGATAGGTGGGGCTATGGGGTAACTGGGTGATGGGCATTAAGGAGGGCACTTGATGTAATGAGCACTAGGTGTTATATGCAACTGATGAATCACTAAATTCTACCCACGAAACTAACAATACACTATATGTTAACTAAATTGAATTGAAATCAAAAAAAATTTTTAAATAAAATAAAATAGTATTTGTCCATTAATAAGCACACAATTAAAAAAAAGCTGGAGGCATCATAATTCCAGATTTCAAGCTACAGACATACCTATTTTTTTTTAAGATTTTATTTATTTATTTCTTTGAGTGAGAAAGAGTGCACGTGAGCTGGAGTGAGAGGAAGAGGGAGAGAGAATCTGAAAGAGACTCCGTGCTGAGCACAGAGCCAGACACAGGTCTCAATCCCACGATCCTGAGATCATCACCCAAGCCAAAACCAAGAGTTGGTCACTTAACCGACTGAGCTAACTAGGCAACCCCAAACTGTATTTTTAAAACACTTTTGTAAAACAACCCAAATTAAAAATAAATATCCCCAAATATTGGTATGATTTCTATAATGGCACTAAGTGCTAGAAAGAAGTGCAATACCAACATGAGGATGATATTTGCTTTTCACATTTTATTTTCCTTTAGCTACTGTAACAATTTATTGTCAATCCAAAGCTGATAGTGGTACTCATTGTAATGGCTTAAACTGCAATGTTTTTTTGGGGTTTTTTTTAAGATTTTATTTATTTATTTGACAGAGAGAGAGAGCAGAAGCAGGGAGAGCAGCAGAGGGAGAAGCAAACTCCCCCACTGAGCGGGGTACCCAATGTGGGGCTCGATCCCCAGAACCCGGATATCATGACCGGAACAGAAGGCAGCCGCTTAACCGACTGAGCCACCCAGGTGCCCCAAACTGCAATGTTCTTAAAATCATCTGTGATCTGTTACTTACTAGGCATGTAGCCTTGGCCAAGCTATTTAACTACATAAGTCTCACACTCCTCATTGTAAATATAATGATAATAATACCTTCCTCATATTAGGTAGATAAATATTAAATAAGTTGCAGAATTCTGTAACAAACAATATATGTTCAGCACAATGATTCTTATACTAATATGATTATGCATATGAAATTGTTATGTATGTTCTACAGTGCTATAAAAGTGGTAATATTACCATCACTGACATATATTAATGTTGTATCCTCTTCACTATAAAAAAATCTCAAATCTAGCAGGGTCATTTGAGAACTAAATAGAGTAACACATGTGAAAAATGTTTAACACAGAGCAAGCTCTCAATAAACATTTGTTTAAAAATCTGCAAGTGAAAATTCTTGAAGCAGCCAAGGAGATTTAGTATATACCTAATCTAAATTATCATATGACTGCAATATTTACATATAATAACCTTTCATTTATAGGACAATATTATGTAGTATATTAAAATCATCAATTATTAATGTTTTGAGTCCAAAGACCACTCATGCAATGTTATTAGGACCAATATAATGTGAATTTCCCTTGCAGGACATTAGTCTTAGTATATATTAAAAAATACATATGTATATAATTGTATATATATGTTATTGCTTTCAATATAACTATACAAATAATTTTTATGTCTACATATATGACACACAATCTATTCTAAAAATAACTATTTTGCAATCTTTATAATAATCAGAAATTTTATATACCCCAATTTTTCAAAATCTTTAAATAAATGATTCATTTTTATCTCCAGCTTACTCTTTACACAACATATATCTATACTTACATTCAACCATATACACTTCCATTGGTATTATCTCCTCTCCTGGTTCTCTCAGAGTTAAGTCTCAAATATCTAACTGCATCCTCATCATGCCCACATGGATATCCCATCATTACCTAAAATTCAATGTGCCTGAAATAAACCTATCCTTTCCGCAACAATACCATCCCCCCCCCATTTCCTCCCATTTCTGTCAATGAATCACCAAGTTTAAAAACTCAAACCTTTTTTGATCTCTTTGTCTCTCCTCTCTGGAAAGAGAGCATATAGAAGGAAGAGCAAAGGATTTTGGAGTCAACTGGATCTGGGATAGTCCTGTTTTTATTTCTTAGTAGTTCTATTACACCATTTCTGAACTTAAGTTTCCATGTCTATAAAAATAGAAATTTATCTCAATTACCTTGTAGGATATTTTATAAGGTTTAAACATAATGTATTGGAGGGCGGAGCAAGATGGCAGAGGAGTAGGAGACCTGGATTTCGTCTGGTCTCAGGAATTCAGCTGGATAGGGATCAAACCATTCTGAACACCTACAAACTCAACAGGAGATCGAAGAAAAGAAGAGCAACAACTCTCTCATCAGAAAAGCGACCACTTTCTGGAAGGTAGGACGTGCGGAGAAGTGAATCCGAGGCGATATTCGGGAGGATAGACGGCGGGGGAGGGGCCTCCGGCGGCCGCTTCTGGCAAGTGATAGAGCCGCGGAGCACAAAATCAGAACTTTTAAAAGTCTGCTCCACTGAGGGACGTCACTCTGGTGGCTAAGCGGGGGGTGGAACCCTCCGGGACAGTGTGGTCTCAGGACCCACAGGTCACAGAAAGACCGGGGGTGCCCGGTATCAGAGCAGAGCTCCCAGGTATCGGAGCAGGGAAGCCGGCTGCAGAGGCGGAGCCCAGGCGCGGGCTCTCAGCTCGGGGTTGCCATAAACCGTGATCCGCGGCACAGTCGGGCCACTGTTCCTCCAGCAGGGACCCAACAAGCAGCAGATCCGGGGAGACTCACCTTCCTCCCCCGGGAGGAGCCGCGCGGAAGTGCGCCGCAGGGATCTGCTGGGTTTGGAGACTCCACCCGGGGTCGGGTGCCAGAGATAGAAACGCGCAGTCACAGGCCGGGTGAGCACGGAGTGCGGCTGGAGACCGGGGAGACGGGAGTGACTGACGGCTTTTCTCTGGGGGCTCACTGAGAAGCGGGGCCCCGAGTTCTCGGCTCCTCCGCAGCGGAGATTGGGAGGCCGCCATTTTCACTCTCGGCCTCCAAAGCTGTACGGAAAGCGCGCAGGGAACAAAAGCCCCAGAAAGCAAACCTGAGCAGATTACTTAGCTGGGAGGGGGCAAGGGCGGGGCAATTCTGCCTCCGGCAAAGACATTTGGAAACCACGGGAACAGGCCCCTCCCCAGAAGATCAGCGAGAACAGCCAGCCAAGACCAAGTTTACCGATCAATGAGAACGGCAGAACTCCAGCTCTAGGGGACTACTGCACATAGAATTCATGGCTTTTTTACCATGATTCTGTAGTCTTTTCAAAGTTAATTTTTTTTAACTGTCTTTTTTCTTTTTTTTTCTTTTTGAATTTTTCTTTTTCCCCTTTTCAACCAACATCTTATCAATCCCTTTTTTTAAAAAAAAAAAAACATTTTTATTTTTCATTTTTAGAGTCATATTCTATCCCTTCATAGTAGTTACCCGTATTTTTGGCTTATATATATAAGTTATTCTCTCTTTAAAATTTTGAGATAGTTTCTTCTAACAGATCAAAATATACCCTAAATCTCTAGTATATGGTCTTTTCCATTCCCCTGCCTGATCACATCCTCTCCCTTTTCTTTTTCTTTTTTTAAATCCTCTTCTTTCTTTTTTCAAACAACTTCTTATCAATTCCTTTTATAAAATTTTTTATAATTTCCATCTTTACAGTCATATTCCATCCCTTCATCATATCAACCCTTATTTTTGTACATATATAAGTTTTTCTTTCTTTAAAATTTTGGGAGACACTTTCTTCTAAAAGACCAAAATACACCCCAAATCTAGTGTGTGGCACTGATCTATATACCAGCCTGATCATATTTGATCACATTCTGGTTTTTTTGTTGTTGTTGTTTTGTTTTGTTTGTTTTTGTTTTTATCTTTATCTTTTTCTTTTTTTTCTTTTTCTTTTTTCTCTCTTTCCCTTTCTTTTCCCACTACTTCAGGTCTTTTCTGATTTGTTTAGAGTATATTTTCTGGGGACGTTGTTACTCTGCTAGCATTTTGTTCTCTCATTAATCTATTCTCCTCTACACAAAATGACAAGACGGAAAAAATCACCTCAACAAAAAGAACAAGAGGTAGTACCGACTGCCAGGGACCTACTCAATACGGACATTAGTACGATGTCAGATCTAGAGTTCAGAATCATCACTTTAAAGATACTAGCTGGGCTTGAAAAAAATATGGAAGTTATTAGAGAAACCCTTTCTGGAGAAGTAAAAGAACTAAAATCCAACCAAGTAGAAATCAAAAAGGCTATTAATGAGGTGCAATCAAAAATGGGGGCGCTAACTGCTAGAATAAATGAGGCAGAAGAGAAAATCAGTAATATAGAAGATGAAATGATGGAAAATAAAGAAGCTGAGAAAAAGAGAGATAAACAACTACTGGATCACGAGGGCAGAATTCGAGAGATAAGCGATACCATAAGACGAAACAACATTAGAATAATTGGGATCCCAGAAGAAGAAGAAAGAGAGAGAGGGGCAGAAGGTATAATGGAGCAAATTATAGCAGAGAACTTCCCTAATTTGGGGAAGGAAACAGGCATGAAAATCCAGGAAGCACAGAGAACCCCTCTCAAAATCAATAAAAATAGCTCAACACCCCGACATCTAATAGTAAAACTTACGAGTCTCATAGACAAAGAGAAAATCCTGAAAGCAGCTCGGGAGAAGAGATATGTAACCTACAAGGGTAGAAACATTAGATTGGCAACAGACCTATCCACAGAGACCTGGCAGGCCAGAAAGGACTGGCAGGATATATTCAGAGCACTAAATGAGAAAAATACGCAGCCAAGAATACTATATCCAGCTATGCTGTCACTGAAAATTGAAGGAGAGATAAAAAGCTTCCAGGACAAACAAAAACTAAAGGAATTTGCAAACACAAAACCAGCCCTACAGGAAATCTTGAAAGGGGTCCTCTAAGCAAAGAGAGAGCCTAAAAGCAACATAGACCAGAAAGGAACACAGACAATATACGGTAACAGTCACCTTACAGGCAATACAATGGCACTAAATTCCTATCTTTCAATAGTTACCCTGAATGTAAATGGGCTCAATGCCCCAATCAAAAGACACAGGCTATCAGACTGGATTAAAAAACAAGACCCATCGATATGCTGTCTGCAAGAGACTCATTTTCGACCCAAAGACAGCCCCAGATTGAAAGTGAGGGGGTGGAAAACAATTTACCATGCTAATGGACACCAAAAGAAAGCTGGGGTGGCAATCCTTATATCAGACAAATTAGATTTTAAACCAAAGACTGTAATAAGAGATGAGGAAGGACACTATATCATACTTAAAGGATCTATCCAACAAGAAGGTCTAACAATTGTAAATATCTATGCCCCTAACATGGGAGCAGCCAATTATATAAGCCAATTAATAACAAAAGCAAAGAAACACATCGACAACAATACAATAATAGTGGGGGACTTTAACACCCCCCTCACTGAAATGGACAGATCATCTAAGCAAAAGATCAACAAGGAAATAAAGACTTTAAATGACACACTGGACCAAATGGACTTTACAGACATATTCAGAACATTCCACCCCAAAGCAACGGAATACACATTCTTCTCTAGTGCCCATGGAACATTCTCCAGAATAGATCACATCCTAGGTCATAAATCAGGTCTCAACCGGTACCAAAAGATTGGAATCATTCCCTGCTTATTTTCAGACCACAATGCTTTGAAACTAGAGCTCAATCACAAGACAAAAGTCAGAAAGAACTCAAATACATGGAGGCTAAAGAGCATCCTACTGAAGAACGAATGGGTCAACCAGGAAATTAAAGAAGAATTAAAAAAATACATGGAAACCAATGAAAATGAAAACACAACTATTCAAAATCTTTGGGATGCAGCAAAGGCAGTCCTAAGAGGAAAGTATATAGCAATACAAGCCTTTCTCAAGAAGCAAGAAAGGTCTCAAGTACACAACCTAACCCTACACCTAAAGGAGCTGGAGAAAGAACAGCAAATAAAGCCTAAACCCAGCAGGAGAAGAGAAATAATAAAGATCAGAGCAGAAATCAATGAAATAGAAACCAAAAGAACAGTAGAACAGATCAACGAAACTAGGAGCTGGTTCTTTGAAAGAATTAACAAGATTGATAAACCCCTGGCCAGACTTATCTGAGAAGAGAAGAGAAGAGAAATGACCCAAATCAACAAAATCATGAATGAAAGAGGAGAGATCACAACCAACACCAAAGAAATACAAACAATTATAAGAACATATTATAAGCAACTCTATGCCAGCAAATTAAATAACCTGGAAGAAATGGATGCATTCCTAGAGATGTACCAACTACCAAAACTGAACCAGGATGAAATAGAAAACCTGAACAGACCTATAACCACTAAGGAAATAGAAGCAGTCATCAAAAATCTCCCAAAAAACAAAAGCCCAGGGCCAGATGGCTTCCCAGGGGAATTCTACCAAACATTTCAAGAAGAATTAATACCTATTCTTTTGAAACTGTTCCAAAAAATAGAAATGGAAGGAAAACTTCCAAACTCATTTTATGAGGCCAGCATTACCTTGATCCCAAAACCAGACAAAGACCCCATCAAAAAGGAGAATTACAGACCAATATCCCTGATGAACATGGATGCAAAAATACTAGCCAATAGGATCCAACAGTATATTAAAAGGATTATTCACCATGACCAAGTGGGATTTATTCCTGGGCTGCAAGGTTGGTTCAACATCCACAAATCAATCAATGTGATACAATACATTAACAAAAGAAAGAACAAGAATCATATGATCCTCTCAATAGATGCAGAAAAAGCATTTGACAAAGTACAGCATCCTTTCTTGATCAAAACTCTTCAGGGTATAGGGATAGAGGGTACATACCTCAATATCATAAAAGCCATCTATGAAAAACCTACAGCGAATATCATTCTCAATGGGGAAAAACTGAGAGCTTTCCCCCTAAGGTCAGGAACGCGGCAGGGATGTCCACTATCACCACTGCTATTCAACATAGTATTGGAAGTCCTAGCCACAGCAATCAGACAACAAAAAGAAATCAAAGGCATCCAAATTGGCAAGGAAGAAGTCAAACTCTCACTCTTTGCAGATGATATGATACTTTATGTGGAAAACCCAAAAGACTCCACCCCAAAACTGCTAGAACTCATACAGGAATTCAGTAAAGTGGCAGGATATAAAATCAATGCACAGAAGTCAGTGGCATTCCTATACACCAACAAGACAGAAGAAAGAGAAATTAAAGAGTCGATCCCATTTACAATTGCACCCAAAACCATAAGATACCTAGGAATAAATCTAACCAAAGAGACAAAGGATCTGTACTCAGAAAACTATAAAATACTCATGAAAGAAATTGAGGAAGACACAAAGAAATGGAAAAACGTTCCATGCTCATGGATTGGAAGAACAAATATTGTGAAGAGGTCAATGCTACCTAGAGCAATCTACACATTCAATGCAATCCCCATCAAAATACCATCCACTTTTTTCAAAGAAATGGAACAAATAATCCTAAAATTTGTATGGAACCAGAAAAGACCCTGCATAGCCAGAGGAATGTTGAAAAAGAAAAGCAAAGCCGGCGGCATCACAATTCCGGACTTCCAGCTCTATTACAAAGCTGTCATCATCAAGACAGCATGGTACTGGCACAAAAACAGACACATAGATCAATGGAACAGAATAGAGAGCCCAGAAATGGACCCTCAACTCTATGGTCAACTCATCTTTGACAAAGCAGGAAAGAATGTCCAATGGAAAAAAGACAGTCTCTTCAAAAATGGTGTTGGGAAAATTGGATAGCCATATGCAGAAGAATGAAACTGGACCATTTTCTTACACCACACACAAAAATAGACTCCAAATGGTTGAAAGACCTCAATGTGAGACAGGAGTCCATCAAAATCCTAAAGGAGAACACAGGCAGCAACCTCTTTGACCTCAGCCGAAGCAACTTCTTCCTAGAAACATCGCCAAAGGCAAGGGAGGCAAGGGCAAAAATGAACTATTGGGACTTCATCAAGATAAAAAGCTTTTGCAAAGCAAAGGAAACCGTCAACAAAACCAAAAGACAACCGACAGAATGGGAGAAGATATTTGCAAATGACATATCAGATCAAGGGCTAGTATCCAAAATCTATAAAGAACTCATCAAACTCAACACCCAAAGAACAAAGAATCCAATCAAGAAATGGGCAGAAGACATGAACAGACATTTTTCCAAAGAAGACATCCAAATGGCCAACAGACACATGAAAAAGTGCTCAATATCACTCGGCATCAGGGAAATCCAAATCAAAACCTCAATGAGATACCACCTCACACCAGTCAGAATGGCTAAAATTAACAAGTCAGGAAATGACAGATGTTGGCGGGGATGCGGAGAAAGGGGAACCCTCCCACACTGTTGGTGGGAATGCAAGCTGGTGCAGCCACTCTGGAAAACTGTATGGAGGTTCCTCAAAAAGTTGAAAATAGAGCTACCATATGATCCAGCAATTGCACTACTGGGTATTTACCCCAAAGATACAAAAGTAGGGATCCGAAGGGGTACGTGCACCCCGATGTTTATAGCAGCAATGTCCACAATAGCCAAACTGTGGAAAGAGCCAAGATGTCCATCAACAGATGAATGGATAAAGAAGATGTGGTATATATATACAATGGAATATTATGCAGCCATCAAAAGGAATGAGATCTTGCCATTTGCAACGACGTGGATGGAACTGGAGGGTTTTATGTTGAGTGAAATAAGTCAAACAGAGAAAGACATGTATCATATGATCTCACTGATATGAGGAATTCTTAATCTCAGGAAACAAACTGAGGGTTGCTGGAGTGGGGGGTGGGGTGGGAAGGATGGGGTGACTGGGTGATAGACACTGGGGAGGGTATGTGCTCTGGTAAGCGCTGTGAATTGTGCAAGACTGTTGAATCTCAGATCTGTACCTCTGAAACAAATAATGCAATATATGTTAAGAAAAAAAAAAAGAAGAAGAAGAAGGTAGCGGGAGGGGAAGAATGAAGTGGGGGAAATCGGAGGGGTAGACGAACCATGAGAGACGATGGACTCTGAAAAACAAACAGGGTTCTAGAGGGGAGGGGGGTGGGAGGATGGGTTAGCCTGGTGGTGGGTATTGAGGAGGGCACATTCTGCATGGAGCACTGGGTGTTATGCACAAACAATGAATCATGGAACACTTCATCTAAAACTAATGATGTAATGTATGGGAATTAACATAAGAATAAAAAAAATAAATAAATAAACATAATGTATTTAAGGTGCTTAACAGCATTCATAAACATTGATAAAGCAACTTCTCTTCCTTCATCACATCCAGTCATCAAGAACTACAGATCCTTACTTTGAAACATCCCCATTGTCACAACTATTCTGGGTCCTTCTCATTTAAATTCTCAAGTTCCAGATCTCATCTACTTCCCTTATCCATCTGGGGCAATGGCCACAGAAAAGCCAATCTGTCCAGAGACCTCTTCTAACCTGGCATACTAGCTCCCAATAGCACTTAAACTATTTTCCATCAATTTGGAATCCCAGAATGGTTCACTCCTTCAAAATTCCTTCTGCCCACTCTCCTTCATTCCTGTGATCCTTTATGATTCCCTTATGTTATAATTCCCTCTGAGAGTAACTTTGGTACAAATCCTCCACTGTCTCATCACTTCCCTTTCTTACACCCTTCTAATTACTCTGCCACCCAGTCTAGCTCCCCATGTCACCCTATCTTGTAACACTAATACAATCTCTAGGGCTGGACCTCTTAAAAACTCTCTCCAATGTTCCTATACTCTTCATTAAATGTTCCCATCATCTCCTTACTCTAAAATCTGGCTTTCCCCAGATGGCACCATTACTCTTACAGTCCTCTTAAGAAGAGGCTGCTCATTTTTTCTTACTCTAGAAACTCCAGGATGAGAGGAGGAACAGTATTCTCAGTTCCATGTTTGCTTACAGATCATTACCATTCCATCCTTATTCAAAAAATGCATTCTCTTTGGGAGGCCAACTCATGAGACCAAAAATCCCCTTCTCTAAGACAGCAAACTGCTGTCAGTTCTTTACTGAGTGCTGAGAATACAGTGATGAATAAGGTAAATAAAACAATGCTGGGTGGGACACATTAGTTAAATAAAATACATTAAAATTAATTTCACCTGTTTTTTTTATTTTAACGTAGCTACTAGCAAATTTAAAATTACCTATGTAGATGGCTGAGCTACAGCTTTCCATTCCAACGTCTGGCCTTCAATGGAAGAGGTTAGCTGAATGTGAGTTTGGAATGTAAACTCTACAGTACCTTCCCTCTCTAGTTTTGATACTCTCTACTCTTCTACCCAGACCTATTCTACCTTCTACCTATAGGTATTCTACCCCTTAAAAAAGGTCTACTTACTAACTCCAAAATATTCTGCATGTATTTGTGCCTCTTCCTACCCAGAATAGCCTTGGCCTTCTCACCCAGAGTAGTCTGTCCTGTCACAGAGTATAATATTCTCTAAAATATTTGCTGTGTTGCCCAATGACACGATTATACACCCCACTCTATATATATCAGGCTTGCTATAAGACTTGAAAAGATGTATGAGCAAAAGTGACATGTGCCATTTCTCGAGCAGAAGTGATAATACGAACAATTGCTTGGTTCCAGTATAGTCTCATTTCCTCTTGCATGACATCAGAAATGTCCCAGATAGAAGCTACTCTATCAGCTTGGGTCCTGACCTGAAGATGTGGAACAAAACTACAGGTGACCCCCACAGTGGATGTGTACTGGAAGCAAGAAATAAATCTTTGTTGAATGAGATCTTGCACTTTGCAACACTGATGGACCTAAAGGGTATTACGTTAAGTGAAATAAGTCAGAGAAAGGCACATACCATATGATTTCACTTATGTATGGAATCTAAAAAACAAAACAAACAAAAGCAGAAACAAACTCATAAATACAGAGAACAGATGGATGGATGCAGGGGAACCGGGGCAAAATGGGTGAAGGGGAGTGAGAGCGACAGGTTTCCAGTTATGGAATGAATAAGGACTAAAAGTCACAGAGATAAAAGATACTGCATAGGGAATACAGTTAATGGTATTGTAATAGCAATGTATGTTGACAGATGGTAGGACACTTGTGAGCATAGCATAAGTTACAGAGTTGTCTGATCACTATATTATACACCCGAAACTAATGTAACATTGTGTGTCAACTATACTTCAATTAAAAAAAAGAAAGAAAGAAAGAAACCTTTGTTATTGTAAATGCCTGGAATTTTTGAGTCATTTATTATCACTGTATAACTTAGCCTACCTGGCAAATATGTCATATCCTTTTACCATGATCATTCTCATTCTTCATGATCTATCTTAAGCACCACTATTTCCATGAAATTTTCCCAGATCAGTTTAATCCTGTTATTTTTTCCTTCTCTAAATTCCTAGAGTTCAGCTATACAACGTTTTTGGCAATTCTATTCCTGTTTTGAATTATTATTATTTAAATCTGAATCATGCATAATTGTTTAGTGGCTGCTAACATCAGAAAAACAGATATATTATCAAATATTATATGCCTCCTAATAGGAACACATAAAACCACTTTTGAAATAGTCTTTTTAAAAAAGGAGCCCAGGGGCACCTGGGTGGCTCAGTCGTTAAGCGTCTGCCTTCAGCTCAGGTCATGATCCCAGGGTCCTGGGATCGAGACCCGCATCAGGCTCCCTGCTCGGCAGGAGGCCGGCTTCTCCCTCTCCCACTCCCCCTGCTTGTGTTCCCTCTCTCGCTGTGTCTCTCTCTGTCAAATAAATAAAAAAAATAAAATAAAATCTTTAAAAAAGGAGCCCAATATATAATCAGACTTCTACATATAATCAGTTGTTTACAAGAAATATAGAAGATAAAAGAATGCTGAACTCCAATATAGGAAAGCAATCAGCAAAATCCAAGAAAATAATCTGCTTTCTTCAGACAAAAAAAAAAAAAATACAAGAAAAAAAAGAAAGAAAGATGGAGAGGGAAACCCATATACTAAATAATTCAATTCAAAACTAACTGGATATTTGATATTAAGGAATTACTATTATTTGGGGTGATTTTACATATATATCAAATCATATTGGTGTGATTACATATACATGTGTTAACTAGTTTATATATAGAAAGTATGTGTCCTGAAACTAACATTGTGTGTCAACTATACTCAAATACAAAAAAAAATTTTTTTAAAGAGTACATGTCTTTTGGAGATACATATTAAAATATTTATAGATTAAATTATATATCTGTAATGTACTTCAAAATAGTCGTACTAAAAGGATACTGAGTAGGAAAGAGGAGTACAGTTAATAATTGCTAAAGTTGGATGTGAGTGTTCTTATATTAATTCTATTGTACTTTCTATTTCTGTATACATTTGAAATTTTCCATAATACAAAAGCTATTTTAAATGGAGTTAAGAACTTGCCACATAATACAAATTACTTAAAATACAATGAAACCAAGTAGTAGATAGATATGCCAATCCTGTAAGGTAGTCTGACCAAGTAAAACCCTGATAGTCTAGAAGAGTGCCTTCAATGAGGATATAAGGGAGAACATAAACTTACCTCTCTGGAGGGTCAGAAAGAAAAAAATTTATATATATATGTAATATATATGTGAATATATTATTACACACATATATGTGTAATATATATGTACATATCCACACACATTCACAAAGATTATCTAAAATGGGGGTTGCAATATTTATAAACAATGCAGGTAATACCAAATGAGTGAAGTAGACAGAGAATAAGGAATTAAGGAGAAAATGGTGAGGGGTGCGGACTGTGTAATACCAGAAAGCCTTTGCCCCCTTTCTAAGGGTGGCACCAGCCACTCACCCCAGTGAACATGCATCAATATAGGCCCAGTTTTGCCAAGTCTCCTGAATTTTCAAAAGAAGCCAAAAATTCATACTTTTATGTGAAACCTCCCAATTTTTAAACAATTAACAACCAATCAAATCTAATTAATTCCTTGTTCATATGCTTCATGAGCGCAACAAAATTTTTTTTTTTAAGATTTTATTTATTTATTTGAGAGAGAGAATGAGATAGAGAATGAGAGCACAAGGGGGGGAGCGGGAGAGGGAGAAGCAGACTCCCTGCTGAGCAGGGGAGCCCGACACGGGACTTGATCCCAGGACTCCAGGATCATGACCTGAGCCGAAGAGAGTCGCTTAACCAACTGAGCCACCCAGGCGCCCCAAAATATTTCTGATAGGTTGATCCATCCCATTTTTTTTTAAAGATTTTATTTATTTATTTGACAGAGAGAGACACAGCAAGAGGGAACACAAGCAGAGGGAGTGGGAGAGGGTGAAGCAGGCTTCCCGCTGAGCAGGGAGCCCAACACAGGGCTTGATCCCAGGACCCCCAGATCATGACCTGAGCTGAAGGCAGACGCTTAACTGACTGAGCCACCCGGCGCCCCAATCCATCCCATGTTCTGTCAATATGCAACCACTCCTCTAAGCAAAATGTAATATGGCATGATGAAATTAAAGGAGATCTATTCCAGCCTTTTCCTGATAGTAAGAATGTATTTTGTTCATAGCCACTAAAATGAGAGAAAATTTCATGTAATTCACTGCCACCTTTGATGTTCCTGTTGTGTAAATAAATTATTGAAGGAAATTGTGAGCAGCTGTCATTTATTCCTGTCTCTCATCCCAAAACAAGGCTCCACTAAACAAGTCTCTGGTACATTTATTTGAAAGAATGGTCATAAGCTTCAGTGTGAGTAAGTGAGTCAAATGAAACAAAAATAAATGGTTTTACCTTTGGCTTAAATAGCCAATCTATGAAAAGATATAATACTCCTGGGATGCCTGGGAGGCTCAGTTGGTTAAGCGACTGCCTTCAGCTCAGGTCATGATCCCAGGGTCCCACACTGGGTCCCTTGCTTAGCAGGGAGCCTGCTCCTCCCTCTGCCTGCTGTTCCCCCTGCTTGTGCTCTCAATCTCTCTCTCTCTCTCTAACAAATAAAATAAAATCTAAAAAAAAAAAGATATAATACCCCTAAGACAGTCTAGGAATTATACTGGTTTCCTCACATTTATCTGAGCCCTTAAGTTTGTCCTAGTTTTCTGACACATGCCCATAGAGACTGTCCACAGAGGAATTAACTGTGGAGGACTGGTTAAGAGACAGAAAAGACCACCAGAGGTCTTTCACCTTAAATGCTAATACCTTTTGATTAATAGAGTATGCACTACAGGAAGGTAAGAGGCTCCAGTTTCTTATGCTCCTACTTTTGGTATAGAAGTCAAATTTAAATTTTAAAAACCCTATTATAATAAAATTTGATAATTAAAGTTACATTCTCAAGACCCAAAAAAGTCAATGCAGAGGAATTTGGGAACTTCTGCTCACAAATCCAGTCAGACATTCCACACACCCAAGAGTCTCTTGTGCCTGAAATGAATTTGCTTATAATCTTCCAAGGGAAAATGTGCAAAAGCAGGAAAGCATACACAAAAAACCTTGAATGCAAGTATTAATGTGATAACTATGGTTGAAATAAAGCTATATGTAACTTTTAAAATATGAAATAATTAAGTTTATTTAATTCCACATAGCAATTTAAACTTTTTCAAAATGAATAATTAAAACTTGCAAAGCAGAGAGAAGGACAGATTCAGAATTAAGAAACATGGAGATGAGGGGTGCCTAGGGGGCTCAGTCAGTTGGACATCTGACTCTTGATCTCAGCTCAGGTCGTGATCTCATGGGTTGTGGGATCAGGTCTGCTATGGGCTCCCCGTTCACCAGGGAGTCTGCTTTAGATTCTCTCTCTCCCTCTCCCTTTGCCCCTCCCCCACCTCTGGAATGAATAAGTAAATTTTAAAACAAACAAATAAGAAAAAGATGAAGAAGAAGAAATTTGGAGATTCCCTAATGTATCCAAAGATTCCTTTGCTTTTTATCAGAAGCAGTTTTCTCAGATTCAGAAAACTAATATGAATAGAAAATGGATTTTAAGCCCTGATTTATCATGTTTACAAATTTCCAACAGTCAAAAATCAACTTTGATTTTAAGGAATCCTGGGGCACCTGGGTGGCTCAGTTGATTTTAAGAAATCCTATATACATAAGTTTTTTTTTTTCTCTCAAATTGTTATTTAAGTTCTAGTTAGTTAACATAAAGTGTAATATTGGTTTCAAGAGTAGAATTTAGTGATTCATCACTTACATATAACACCCAGTGCTCATCATAACAAGTGGACTCCTTAATACCAATCACCCATTTAACCCATCACACACCCACCTCCCTCTATCAACCCTCAGTTTATTCTCTATCATTAAGAGTCTCTTATGGTTTGCTTCCCTCTCTTTCTGACTTCCCATATGTTCATCTGTTTTGTTTCCTACATTCCACATATGAGTGAAATCATATGGTATTAGTCTTTTTCTGACTGACTTATTTCGCTTAGCATAATACATTCTACATCAATCCATATTGTTGCAAATGGCAAGATTTGATTTTTGCGATGGCTGAATAATATTACATTATGAATATATACCACTTCTCCTTTATCCACTCATCAGTCAATGGACACTCAGGCTTTTTCCATAGTTTGGCTAATGTTGATAATATTGGTATAAACATGGAGTTCATGTACCCCTTTAATCTGTATGTTTCTATCTTTTGGGTAAATACATAGTAAGGGCAATTGATGGATCATAATGCAGTTCTGTTTTTAACTTTTTGAGGAACCTCCAAACTGTTCTCCAGAGTAGCTGCAACAGTTTTTGGTGATTTTGTTGAGTGTTTCCTTTGTTGTGCAGAAGCTTTTTATGTTGATGAAGTCCCAATAGCTCATTTTTGCTTTTGCTTCCTTTGCTTCTGCTGATGTGTCCAGTAAGAAATTCCTACTGCCGAGTCCAAAGAGGTTGCTGCCTGTTTCTCCTCTAGGATTTTGATGGTTTCCTGTCTGACATTTAGATCTTTCATCCATTTTGAATTTATTTTTGTGTATGGTGCAAAAAAGTGGTCCAGCTTCATTCTTCTGCATGTTGCTCTCCAGTGTTCCCACTACCACTGGTTGAAGAGACTGTCTTTTTTCCATTGGATATTCTTTCCTGCTTTGTTGAAGATTAGTTGACCATATAGTTGGGGGTCCATTCTGGGTTTTCTATTCTGTTCCACTAATCTGTGTGTCTGTTTTTGTACCAGTACCATACTGTCTTGATCACTATAGCTTTGTAATATAGCTTAAAGTCTGGAATCTTGATGCCTCCAGCTTTGCTTTTCTTTTTCAGGATTGCTTTGGCTATTTGGGGTCTTTTGTAGTTCCATACAGATTTTAGGGTTGTTTGTTTTGTTCTAGTTCTATGAAAAATGCTGGTGGTATTTTGATAGATTGCATTAAATGTGTAGATTGCTCTGGTAGTGTAGACATTTTAACAATGTTTGTTCTTCCAATGCATGAGGATGGAATGTTTTCCCATTTCTTTGTGTCCTCTTCAACTTCTTTCATTAAGTGTTCTACAGTTTTCAGAGTTCAGATCTTCTACCTCTTTGGTTAGGTTTATTCCTAGGTATCTTATGGGTTTTGGTGCAATTGTAAATGGGATCGATTCCTTGATTTCTTTTTCTGCTGCTTCACTATTGGTGTATAGAAATGCAACAGATTTCTGTACATTGATTTTATATCCTGCGACTTGGCTGAATTCATGTATTAGTTCTAGCAATTTTGGGGGGGGAGTCTTTTGGGCTTTCTACATAGAGTGTCATGTCGTCTGTAAATAGTGAACAGTTTGACGTCTTCCTTGCCGATTTGGATGCCTTTTATTTTCTTTTTGTTGTCTGATTGCTGTGGCTAAGACTTCCAGTACTATGTTAAATATAATGGTGAGAGTGGACATCCCTGTCTTGTGTCTGACCATAGAGGAAAAGCTCTGTTTTTCCCCATCGAGGATGTTATTAGCTGTGGGTCTTCCATATAGGGCTTTTATGATGTTGAGGTATGTTTCTTCTATCCCTACTGTGTTGAGTGTTTTTATCAAGAACGGATGCTGTGTTTTGTCAAATGCTTTTTCTGCATCTATTGAGAGGCTCATATGGTTCTTATCTTTTCTTTTATTAATGTGGTGTATCATGTTGATTGATTTGCAAATACTGAACCACCCTGAAGCCCAGGAATAAATCCCACTTGATCACTGTGAATAAGACTTTTAATGTACATTTGGATTTGATTAGCTAGTATCTTGTTGAGAATTTTTGCATCCATGTTCATTGAGGATATTGGTCTGTAATTCTCATTTTTAGTGGGGTCTTTGTCTGGTTTTGGGATCCAGGTAATGGTGGTCTCATAAAATGGGTTTGGAAGTTTTCCTTCCATTTGTAATTTTTGGAAATGCTTCAGAAGATAGTATTAATTCTTCTCTAAATGTTTGGGAGAATTCCTGTGGGAAGCCATCTGGCCCTGGACTCGTGTTTGTTGGGAGATTTTTTGATTACTGATTCAATTTCTTTGCTGGTTGTGGGTCTGTTCAAATTTTCTATTTCTTCCTGTTTCAGTTTTGGTAGTTTGTATGTTTCTAAGAATTTATCTGTTTCTTTCAGATTGCCCAGTTTGCTGGCATATAATTTTTCACAATATTCTCTTATACTTGTTTGTATTTTTTGGTGTTGGTTGTGATCTTTCCTCTTTCATTCATGATTTTATTTATTTGGTCCTTTCTCTTTTCTTTTAGATAAGTCTGGCTAGGGGTTGGTTTATCAATTTTATTAATTCTTTCAAAGAACAAGCCCTTAGTTTCATTGATCTGTTCTATTGTGTTTTTTATTTGTTTCTGTATCATTTATTTCTCCTCTAGTCTTTATTACTTCCTTTCTTCTGCTGGCTTTAGGCATTAGTTGCTCTTCCTTTTCTGGCTCCTTTAGGTGTTAGGTTAGGTTGTATATTTGAGACTTTTCTTGCTTCTTGAGGTAGGCCTGTATTGCAAAATACTTCCTCTTAGGACCACCTTTGGGGCATCACAAAGGCTTTGGACTGTCATGTTTTCATTTTCATTTGCTTCCAAGTATTTTTTTTATTTCTTAATTTCCTGATTAACTCATTCATTCTTTGGTAGGATATTCTTTAATCTCCATGTATTTGTGGTCTTCCAAATTTTTTCTTGTGGTTGACTTCAAATTTCATAGCACTGTGGTCTGAAAATATGCATGATATGATCTCAGTCTTTTTGTACTTGTTAAGGGCTGATTTGTGACCCAGTATGTGATCTATTCTGGAGAATGTTCCTTGTGCACTCAAAAAGAATGTGTATTCTACTGCTTTAGGATAATGTTCTGAGTATATCTGTTAAATCCATCTGGTACAGTGTCATTCAAAGCCATTGTTTCCTTGTTGATTTTCTGCTTAGATGATCTGTCCATTGCTGTAAGTAGGGTATTAAAGTCCCCTACTACTATCATATTATTGTCAAGCTTCTTTATGTTTGTTATTAATTGATTGATATATTTGGGTGCTCCCAAATTGGGGACATAAATATTTACAATTGTTAGATCTTTTTGATGGTTAGACCCTTTAATTATGATATAATGCCCTCTTCATCTCTTGTTACCATCTTTGTCTGATACAAGTATGGCTACTGCACCTTTCTTTTGGCATCCATTAGCATTATAGATGGTTTTCTACCACCTCACTGTCAATCTGCAGATTTCTTTAGGTCTAAAATGAGTCTCTTGTAGGCAGCATAGAGATGGGTCTTGTTTTTGTTTTTTTTTAACCATTCTAATATCCTATGTCTTTTGATTGGAGCATTTAGGCCAATTACATTCAGAGTAATTATTGACAGATATTAATTAAGTGCCATTGGATTATCTGTAAATTTGGTGTTTCTGGTGATGTTCTCTGTTCTTTTCTAGTCTTTGTTGCTTTTGGTCTTTTTTTTCCTCCACTCAGAGTCCCCTTTAATATTTCCTGCAGGGCTGGTTCAGTGCTAACAAACTCATTTAGTTTTTCTTTGTCTGGGAAACTCTTTATCTCTCCTGTTCTGAATGACAGCCTTGCTGGATAAAGTATTCATGTCTGCATATTTTTCCCATTCACCATATTGAATATATCATGCCATTCGTTTTTGGCCTGCAGAGTTTCTGTGGACAGTTTTGCTGTGAACCTGATCTGTGTCTTCCCTTGAGGGTTAAGGATGTTTTTTCCCTTGCTGTTTTCAGGATTATTTCCATGTCTGTGTATTTGTGAATTTGACTATAATATGTCTTGGTGATGACCAGCTTTTGTTGGATTTAATGGAGTTCTCTGTACTTCTTGGATTTTGATGTCTGTTTCCTACCCCAGATTAAGAAGTTTTCAGCTCTAATTTGCTCAAATAAACTTTCTTCTCCTTTTCCTTTCTCTTCATCTTCTGGGACACCTATGATACAAATGTTATTACACTATAAAGATTCACTGAGGGACGCCTGGGTGGCTCAGTTGTTAAGTGTCTGCTTTTGGCTCAGGTCATGATCCCAGGGTCCTGGGATCGAGCCCCACATCAGGCTCCTTGATCAGTGGGAAGCCTGCTTCTCCTTCTCCCACTCCCCCTGTTTATGTTCCCTCTCTCACTGTGTCTCTCTCTGTCAAATAAATAAATAAAATCTTTAAAAAAAAAAAAAAAGATTCACTGAGTTCCCTACGTCTACATTCATACACCAAAATTTTCTTTCTATTTATTTCTATTCCTTTTCTATTCAACCTCATTATTTTCTAAAATTTTATCTTCTATATCACTGGTTCATTACTCTGCTTTATCCATCCTCACTGTCACTGCATCTATTCACTTTTGCATCTCAATTACAGCATTTTTTTATTTGGCCTGACTGGTCTTTAGCTCTTTTATCTCTGCAGTAAGGGATTCTCTACAATCTTCTATTTTTTTCTCAAGCCCAGCTAATGTCCTTATTATTATTGTTTTAAATTCTGGTTCAGACATCATACTTGTATCTGTATTGATTAAATCCCTGGCCATGACTTCTTCCTGTTCTTTCCCTTGGGCTGAATTCTTCTATCTTGTCATTTTGTTTGGGTCACAGTTTTTTTGTTAGGAAAGCCTGTTGTATTCCTGCTCCTGAGAATAATAGCTATATTAAGAAGGAGTCCAAAAAAAAAAACAAAAAACAAAAATGGGAAGCTGGATTCTATATGTGTTTTGGTCTACTTGTTAAAAGAAGCTCAATCCAGGGCGGGGGGGGGGGGGTGGGGAAGGAAGCTAGATCCTATTTCCCCTAGAGCTGAAGCTTTGCAGCACTCTATAATCAGTAGACTTGCTGCATGCAAGGGGGTTTCTGCTGTTCTTCTCGGCATGTGGCCTGATGCACTGAATCTCAGGTGTACTTGCCCTAGTGGATGCACCTGCAGATTGGGGGTGTGGGGGAAGGGGCCCTATGGGACTTGGTGTAAGTAGCTCTAGCCTCCACTGGGTGGAGATGTTTGCTCACTGAGGTCAGTCAGTGTCGACAGAGGGCAGGGGGTGAGGGGGCGGGGCAGAGCAGGCAGAGAAGATGGCATTGACTAGCTCTCTCATCCCTGGAGTGGGAAGTTTGCAGCCACCATTCTTCAGCAAATCCCTCATAGAAGAGCAAACAATCACCCCTCACCCCTCTTGAGTCCCCGGCTTCTGCCATATCCCTGCCTTCACCCTGCCTGCACCTGAGCTCTCCACCTGCCAGGTGGCAAAATACTCCTGTGTTTTATCTCAGGCTCATGACTAAATTTCAAAACTCCCAATTTTAGAGATCCCATGGCATGAACCCATGCTGGTGTTCTGGGGGAGTGTCTCACTGAGCTTTTGCCTTTTACCAATTTGTCCCAGAAATTGGTTGCCCAATTGTGCAGCAGTTTGGAGTTTAAAGTACAGCACAGCCAAACCCAGTACCAAGGTTTGTTGCCCTCAGCTGGTCTCTCTGTTTCTATGCTAGTGAATGGGGAAGCTCAATGGCACCTGCTGGGTCTTTTGTCCCTAGAGAGGCCATGCCACCACTCCCAAATGCACTCCAAGGAGGGGAACTGTTTCTCCCTGGCAGCCCAGTGGATCCTCAGACTATGCTGCCTGCTCCCGGGTCTCCGCCTTTCTTCCCCACTGGAGCACCACCCAGCCTACCAGGCATAAACCTGGTGATGGCACAGACCTCCAAAGCTGCAGACTTTGTGCTCCACAGCTTATAAAAACTTGCAGTGGTCAGCTCCTCTCTTTTTCCCAGTCAGTGGTTTCAGGGAAGAGTTTTCCTTGTGCAATCCCCTGTGCACTTACACTCTTTCTCTCTGTCTCTCCCTCTCTCTCTCACTCCTCTCTCCATGATCAGGGCTCCTTCCTCTCTGCAGGACCCACAGTTCTCTTCTCCTCTCCCCCAAATCAACTCTCGCCAGCTCCTACCTTCCACAAGGTGGCCATTTTGGTACCTCTAGTTGTACAATTTTATTCTCTCAGGCCTCAGATTGATTTATTGGGTGTTCAAAATGATTTTATATTTATCTAGCTGTGTTCAAGGGATGAGGAAAGTTTAGAGTCCTCCTACTTCTCTGCCATCTTAAGTCCTCCCCAAAACATAAGTATTTTTTTAACTAAATTTCCTAGCCTTTTGGGGCACCTAGGTGGCTCAGTTGGTTAAGCATCTGCCTTCAGCTCAGGTCATGATCCCAGGGTCCTGGGATCAAGCCCTGCATCAGGCTTCCTGCTCCACAGGGAGTCTGCTTCTCCCTCTCCCTCTGCCTGCTGCTCCCCCTACTTGTGCTCTCTCTGTGTCAAATAAATAAATAAAATCTTCTAAAAATAAATAAATTAAAATAAAATTCCTAGTCTATTTCTTTTCTTTATTTTTTTTAATATTTATTTATTTGACAGAGGGAAAGAGCACAAGCAGGGGGAGTAGCAGGCAGAGGGAGAGGGAGAAGCAGGCTCCCCACGGAGCAGGGAGTCCAATGCGGGGCTCGATCCCAGGACTGCAGGATCATGACCTAAGCCAAAGGCAGATGCTTGACCAACTGAGCCACCCAGGCACCCCTATTTCTTTTCTTTAGCACTAAATATTCATAACATTCAAAGTAACTGGGAATAGTATGCAGCAGATCCATTTTAGACCTGAAATACCTGAGAACCAGACTTATACTGCCCTGCCAGATAGTCATTATCAAAAACCAATTAACAAAAAAAAGGAGAGAATGATTAAAAAATGGAAGAAAGAAGGAACCAATGATCTAAGATTTATTCAGTAGGACAATCTCTTCTACTTAACTGGAGCAAGATAAGGGTAGACAAACACTGTAGCAAGAAAATCAGAAAAGCTCTTAAAGATGAAAAGCTTATAGATTTTACTGTTTTAGTTTCTTTTTTTTTTAATTTTTTTTTTTAAGATTTTATTTATTTATTTGACAGAGAGAGAATGAGAGAGCACATGAGAGGGGGGAGGGTCAGAGGGAGAAGCAGGCTCCCCGCTGAGCAGGGAGCCCGATGCGGGACTCGATCCAGGGACTCCAGGATCATGACCTGAGCCGAAGGCTGTCGCTTAACCAACTGAGCCACCCAGGCGCCCCACTGTTTTAGTTTCTTTAAAAAAAAGATAATGGAGGGCACCTGGGTGGCTCAGTTGGTTAAGCGACAGCCTTCGGCTCAGGTCATGATCCTGGAGTCCCTGGATCGAGTCCCGCATCGGGCTCCCTGCTCAGCGGGGAGCCTGCTTCTCCCTCTGACCCTCCCCCCCTCATGTGCTCTCTCTCTCTCTCTCTCATTCTCTCTGTCTCAAATAAATAAATAAAATCTTTAAAAAAAAAAAAGATAATGGATTAGTACATAAAAAGATAAAAAGCTTGAAAAAATCATAATCAGCAATAGGAGAACATTTAGATCACTAGCACAGAAACAAAAGGAATTCATCTTCCCTTGACAGTACTTAACCTTGTTTTTGAAAACCAATTTGACTGAAAATTCTAAACTTTCAAAGTATGTATTGCTCTGAACAGACAGGAACAGGAAAATGATTCTTTTGTTACTCTAATAACAAGAAAACCCATTCTTAGTTTTAAGTGTGTAACGTGTTCTCGTTGGCAACCTTTGATAACATAAATGAGAAACAGCATTAAATTAGATAACTGAAAAAAATTTTACTTACTTCATTTCATCAGGATGACATGCACTTCAATATAAACTTTGCTGAGAACAACTCTTTGCCAGATTCAAACCATTTTGAAAGTAAGGATGTACAAATGACAAAGCAAAATTTCTCCCTCCCCTCCCCCACCAAAAACATTTGATCCCTGGGATAATCTGGTTCACTAATTAGCTACAGCACCCATTGTCTCAGAACATACCACTTTCATACCAGATTTCAATTAAAAATATATACAATACCAAAATTATCTATTGATACCCTTAATTGAAGTAATTCAATTAAAAAATACTAATCTAGTCACAATATAAAAATCTCACAGTAAAGAAATGATATAATCAGTATAATACAATTTAAAACTAGCCCCAACTCTGGCAAATATTGATACAAAGGAAGGAAAATTCCTCTTTCTTAGGACCTTATTAAATCAGCTTCTAGGAATTAATAAAAAGATCATAATTCCCTCCTCAGAATATAGGGAAAAGTTGCTCTCATGAAGTTGAATCCTTGACTACATGTAATTTATATTAAATTGAAATAAAAGATCCAGGCTCCTCAGGGAAAATAATAAATATGATCCAACCCCTTTATTAAATCATTTCATTCTTCATCCAGTTCCATAATATGAGTGATGTTGATCTTTACATCAAAGGCCCCACAATACCAATAAACCTAAACTTAGATGAGCCCTTTCAAGTCTTTTATAAGAAAATTCAAAACAATTTTTATCAGGTTCCAAAAGTGTTACTCGCATTTCTCATAAGCATTGCTATTCCTGATGTGCTACACGGGTAATGATATTAGTAAGATGAAAAATTAGAGTATTATTGCTTTGGAAGATACTTCCAATTTTAATTAAAATTATTTAAAGTTTCATAATATATTTATGACACGAGGACTCATGTCCCATCAATACATTGCACTCTTCCAATACATCAGAAAGGCTCTCTAAACATATATGAAGCGGCATATCTCATGAAAATGGAAAGCATCAATTAATCCAGTGAGTGGGTTAAGAGGATTACTACTCTATCAGAGGTATTATTACATACACCCTCACAACACTATTGAGTAAAGCATTAGTATCACCATTTTAAAGATGAATAAAACTGAGACTCAAAGAAGCACTATAACACACTAAGGAGCAGTTAGAATTTTAAATTTTATCTGCTTAATTCCAAAACCTATACTCTTATTTACTATGTCATGCTGCATGAAGAGACAGATACCTCCAAATGAGGTTTTACAGGTTTTTTTAATTTTAATTCCAGTATAGTTAACATATAGTGCTATATTAGTTTCAAATGTACAATATAGTGATTCAACAATTCTATGGGGCACCTGGGTGGCTCAGTCGGTTAAGTCACTGCTTTCGGCTCAGGCCATGATCCTGGGGTCCTGGGATCGAGCCCCAAGTCAGGCTCTCTGCTATGTCGGATTCTGCTTCTCCTCCTTCTGCCCCCCCCCCACCCCCGCTCATACTCTCTTTCTTTCTCTCTCTAATAAAATCTTTAAAAACAATTCTATACATTACTCAGCGCTCATCACAGTAAGTGTAATATTAATCCCCTTCACCTATTTCACCATCACCCTGCCAACCTCCCCATCAGTTTGTTCTCTATAATTAAGAGCCTGTTTTTTGGTTTGTCTTTTTTTCCTTGCTCAATTGTTTATTTCATAAATTCCACATATGGGTGAAATCATATATTTGTCTTTCATAGAATGACTTATTTCACTTAGCAGTATACCCTCTAGATCCATCCATGTTGTTGCAAATGGAAAGATTTCATTTTTAATAGCTGAGTAATGTTCCACTGTGTATATATACTACATCTTCTTTATGTGCTCATCTACTGATGGACACTTGGGTTGCTTCCATATCTTGGTTATTACAAATAATTTATTTGTAAATAAATTGCATATATCTTTTAAATTAGTGTTTTGGTATTCTTTGGTAAAATACCTGGTAGTGAAATTACTGGATCATATGGTAGTTCTATTTTTAATTTTTTGAGGAAACTCCATGCTGTTTTCCACAGTGGCTGTACCAGTTTGCATTCCCACCAACAGTGCACAGGGGTTTTTCTCCACATCCTCACCATCACTTGTTTCTTATATTTTTTATTTTAGCCTGACAGGTGTGACATGATATCTCCCTGTAATTTTCATTTATATTTCTCTGATGAGTGATATTGAGCATCTTTTCATGTATCTGTTGACCATCTTTATGTCTTTTTTGGAAAAATTTCTGTCCATGTCATCTGCCTATTTTTTAATTGGATGTTTTGGTTTTTTGGTGTTGAGTTGTATCAGTTCTTTTTTTTTTTTTTTTATGTTATGTTAATCACCATACCTTACATCATTAGTTTTTGATGCAGTGTTCCATGATTCATTGTTTGCGTATAACACCCAGTGCTCCATTCAATACGGGCCCTCTTTAATACCCATCACCAGGCCAACCCATCGCCCCACCCCCCTCCCCTCTAGAACCCCCAGTTTGTTTCTCAGAGTCCATAGTCTCCCATGGTTCATCTCCCCCTCCAATTTCCCCCCCTTCATTTTTCCCTTCCTACTATCTTCTTTTTTTTTTTTAACATATAATGTATTATTTGTTTCAGAGGTACAAGTTCTTTATACATATATATATTTTTTTTTTTTTAGATTTATTTATTCATGAGAGACAGAGAGAGAGAGGCAGAGGCAGAGGGACAAGCAGGCTCCCCGCGGAGCAGGGAGCCCAATGCGGGACTCTATCCCAGGACCCTGGGATCATGATCTGAGCTGAAGGCAGACGCTTAACCAACTGAGCCACCCAGGTGTCCCTTATACTAACCTTTTATTGGATATAAATGACATACAAATGACAAGGCAAATATCTTCCCCCATTCAGTAGGCTGTCTTTTAGTTTTGTTAATTGTTTACTTCGCTGTACAGAAGCTTTTTATTTTGATGTAGTCCCAATAGTTTGCTTTGGATTTTGCTTCCCTTGCCTGAAGAGACATATCTAGAAAGATGTTGCTACAGCCAATGTTAGAGAAAGTACTTCCCATGCTCTCTTCTAGGATTTCTATGATTTCACATCTCACATTTAAGACTTTAATCCATTTTCAGTTTATTTTTTGTGTACAGTGTGAGAAAGTGGTCCAGTTTCATTCTTTTGCATGTTGCTGTCAAGTTTTCCCAACACAATTTGTTAAAGAGACTGTCTTTGTCCCATTGCATATTCTTGCCTCATCTATCAAAAATTGACTATATAATCGTGGGCTTATACCTGGGCTCTCTATTGTGTTCCATTAATCTATGTGTCTATTTTTGTGCCAGTACAATACTGTTTTGATGACTACAGCTTCGTACTATATCTTGGTATCTGAGATTGTGTTACCTCCAGTTTTGTTTTCATTTTTCAAGACTGCTTTGGCTATTCAGGGTCTTATGTGGTTCCATACAAATTTTAGGATTGTTGGTTCTAGTTCTGTGAAAAATGCTGTTGTTCTTTTCATGGGGATTGCATTTAATCTATAGATCACCTTTGGTAATATAGACATTTTAACAATATTTGTTCTTCCAATCCATGAGCATGGACTATCTTTCCATTGAGTCATCTTCAATTTCTTTCATCAATGCTCTATACTTCTCAGAGAACAGGTCTTTCCCCTTTGGTTAAGTTTATTCCTAGGTATTTTATTATATTTAGTACAATTGTAAATGGGATTTCTTTCTTAATTTCTGTTTCTGCTACTTGATTATTAGTGTATAGTAATGCAACACATTTCTGTACATGACTTTGTATCCTGTGACCTTACTGAACCCATTTATCAGTTCTTGATGTTTTTTTGGTGGAGACTTTAAGGCTTTCTTTATATATAATACCACGTCATCTGCAAACAGGGAAAGTTTTACTTCTTTCTTACCAGTTTGGATGATTTTTATTCCTTTGTCTCATGTGACTGCTATGGGTAGAAATTCCAGCACTATGTTGAATAAAATTGGTGAGAGTGGACATTCTTGTCTTGTTCCTGGCCTTAGAGGGAAAAGCTCTCAGTTTTTCCCCACTGAGTTATGACGTTAACTGAATTTTTCATATAGGGCCTTTATTACGTTGAGGTATATTCCCTCTAAACCTACTTGTTGAGGGTTTTTATCATAAATGGATGTTGTACTTCGTCAAATGTTTTTTCTACATCTATTCAAATAATCATATGGTTTTATCCTTTCTCTTATTGATGTGATGTATCACATTGATTGATTTGTGAAATAATGAACCACCCTTCCATCCCAGGAATAAATGCCACTTGATTGTGATGAATGAGATTTTAATGTATTGTTGGATTCAGTTTGCTAATATTTTGTTCAGGATTTTTGCATCTATGTTCATAAGAGATACTGGCCTGTAGTTCTCTTTTTTGTAGTGTCTTTATCTGGTTTGGGATCAGGGTATTGCTGACCTCACAAAATGCACTTGGAAGCTTTTCCTCCTCTTCTATTTTTTGGAATAGTGTGAGAAGAATAGGTATTAACTCTTTAAATGCTTGGTAGAATTTGCCTGTGAAGACTTCTGGTCCTGGACTTCTGTATGTTGGGAGATTTTTGATTACTGAGTCCATTTCACAGCTGGTAATCAGTCTGTTCAAATGTTCTATTTCTTTCTCATTCAGTTTTGGGAGGTTATATGTTTCTAGGTTTTTATCCATTTCTTCTAGGCTGCCTAATTTGTTGGCATATAATTTTCCATAATATTCTCTTATAATCCTTTGTATTTCTGTGATGTCAGTTATTATTTCTTCTCTTTCATTTCCTGTTTTATTTCAGTCCTCTTTTTTTTTTTTGGATAAATCCAGCTAAAGGCTCAACGATTTTGTTGATCTTTTCAAAGAACCACTTCCTGGTTTCATCGATCTGTTCTATTGTTTTTTTAGTTTCCGTATCATTTATTTCTGCTCTAATCTTTATTATTTCCTTCCTTCTGCTAGATTTGAGTTTTGTCTGATCTTATTCTAGACCTTTAAGTATAAGATTAGGTTGTTTATTTGAGACTTTTCTTGCTTCTTGAGGTAGGTTTGTATTGCTATAAACTCCCCTCTTAGAACCACTTTTGCTGTATCCCAAAGATTTTGGACCATTGTGTTTTCATTTTCATTTGTCTCCATGTATTTTTTTGGTTCTTTCATTTCTTGGTTGACCCATTTATTGTTTAGTAGCATGTTATTTAACTTCCAAGTATTTGTTTTCTTTCCAGATTTTTTTTCTTGTGTTTGATTTCTAGTTTCACAGCGTCGATGTCAGAAAAAATGCATGGTATGACTAAGATATTTTTGAATTTGTTGAGACTTGTTGTGTAGCCTAATATGTGATCTATTCTGGAGAATGTCCCATGTGCATTTGAAAAGAATGTGTATTCTGCTGTTTTTGGATGGAATGTTCTGAATATATCTGCTAGATCCATCTGGTCCAATGTGTCATTCAAAGCCATGGTTTCTTTTTTGATTTTCTGTTTGGATGATCTATCCATTGATGTAAGTAGTATATTAAAGTCCCCTACTATTATTGTATTACTACCAATTACTTCTTTTATGTTTGTTATTACTTACCTTACATATTTGTGTGCTCCCATGTTGGGTACATATATCCTTACAATTGTTCTTCTTGTTAGGTTGTTCCCTTTATGATTATATAGTGTCCTTCTTTGTCTCTTGTTACAGTCTTTCCTTTATATTTTTTCTGATATACGTATTGCTACTTCAGCTTTCTTTTCACTTCCATTTGCATGATAAATGCTTTTCCATTCCTTCACTTTCAATCTGCATCTGTCTTTAGGTCTGAAGTGAGTCTTGTAGGCAGCATATGATCGGTCTAGCTTTTTTCTCCATTTTGTCACCCATCATCCTATGTCTTTTGATTGGAACACTTAGTCCATTTACATTTAAAATAATTATTGATAGGTATGTACTTATTGCCATTTTGTTATTTGTTTTGCGCTTCTTTTTGTACTTCTCTGTTTCTTTGTTCTCTTGTTCTCTCATCTCACAGTGTGGTGCCTTTCTTTAATGACACACTTGGATTACTTTCTCTTTATGTTTTGCATATCTATTACTGGTTTTTGATTTGTGGTTACCATTACATTTGTATATAACATCTTCTGCAAATAGCAGTCTAATATTAAGTTGATAGTCACTTATATTTGGACACTCTTTACTCCTTTCCCCCTCATTTTCAGTATATGGTGTCATATACTTGGTATCCCTTTATATTCTGAATCCCTTGACTGATTTTTATAGATATACTTAATTTTATTGCTTTTGTGCTTCCTACTTTTCTTATTCCTACTTTCCATTCCTTTCCTTTCCTTACCCCTGGTCTTTCCTTTCCACTCAAAGAGTCCCCTTTAACATTTCTTGTAGAGCTGGTTTAGTGGTGATGAATTCCTTTAACTTTTGTCTGGGAAACTCTTTATCTCTCCTATTCTGAATGATGGCGTTGCTGGATAGAGTATTCTAGGTTGCAGATTTTTTCTTTCGGCACTTTCAATATATCATGCCACTACCTTCTGGCCTGCAAAGTTTCTGACAAAAAAAAAAAAAAAAAAAACAGCTGATAGCCTTATGCAGTTTTCACTGTATGTACATTTTGTCTTGCTGCTTTTAAAATTCTCTCTTTATCACTACTTTTTGCCACTTTAATTACTATATGTCTTGGTGTGGACCTCCTTGGCCTGCTTTTGTTGGTGGCTCTCTACACCTCCTGGATCTGAATTTCTGTTTACTTCCCCAGATTTGGGAAGTTTTCCATTATTATATCTTCAAATAAATCTTCTGCCCCGTTACTCTTTTCTCTTTTGGGGATCCCTATAATGCAAGTGTTATTATGCTTGATGGCGTCACTCAGTTCTCTGAGTCTATTTTCATTTTTGTTATTTTTTCCTCTCTCCTGTTGAGCTTGACTGCTTTCCAATACCCTGTCCTCCAAGTCACTGACCATTCTTTTGCTTCCTCTAGTCTACTATTTATTCCATCTAGTGTCAGTTTTAATTTCAGTTATTGAGTTCTTCATCTCTAATTGGTTCTTTTTTATGCTTTCTATCTCTTTGTTAAGGGTCTCACTGAACTCCTCCACTCTTCCCAAATCCAGTAAGACTGTTAATTTAAATTCTCGATCAGGCATATTACTTATCTCCATTTGGTTTAGGTCTCTTGATGTGATTTTGACCTGTTCTTTCATTTGGGACATACTGCCCTGTCTCTTCATTTTTGTCTAACTCTCTGTGTCTGTTTCTATGTGTTAGGAAAGTCACATTTTGTTTAACTCTCTGTGTCTGTTTCTATGTGTTAGAAAAGTCAGCTATGTCTCCTGCTTGAAAATAGTGGCCTGGGGTGCCTGGGTGGCTCAGTCGGTTGAGCGTCTGCCTTCGGCTCGGGTCATGATCCCAGAGTCCTGGGATCAAGTCCCACATCAGGCTCCCTGCTCGGGGGGAGGCCTGCTTCTCCCTCTCCCTCTCCCACTCCCCCTGTTTGTGTTCTCTCTCTCTCGCTGTGTCTCTCTCTGTCAAATAAATAAAATCTTTAAAAAAAAAAAAAAAGAAAAAGAAAATAGTGGCCTTATGAAGAAGAGGTCCTGTAGTGCCCTGCAATGCAGTATCCCCTGTTCACCAGAACTTGGTGCTCACAGTTGTCTCCTATGTCTACTGCATGTACCCTGCTATTGTGGCTGAGCTATGATTGTCTTTGGTCCAGTCATCTGCAATGGCTCTCTTTGCCTTTTGTGGGCAGGGTTTGGTCCCTGTGTTTTTAGCGGGTCCCTGTGTTGTTAGTGGGGCCACCTTACGCTTGAGTCGAATCAAACCAGGCATTGATGCAGTAGCACTGAATTATAGGTCATGTTCCCTGTGTTGTTCCCTGAGAAGCTTTCACTAGTAGGCATGGCCAGCTCTCAGACCAAATGTCTGCCCCCAGCCCACTGTGGGGGCCACAGTCAGACTGGTGTGTGTGGTTATCTTCCCCTCTCCCCACGGCAAGAGTCACTTTGCAGTGGTGCTAGCCCCCGTCAGGCTCTTGCACACTGCCAGGCTTGTTGCACCACTCTGGATGGACTCAAGCCAAGGGCATATTGAAGGGAGCAAGTCCACAGGAGAATACAGTAGTGGGGCACACTGTGCCAGCAAGGTCGTACCACCAGTCTACTGTGGGAAGGGACCTACAGCCACTGGGGACCAAGGTAGGCAAGGTTGGAGGTGGTGATGCACATGGTGTTTATGAGGTTTGTGTGGGTCTTCTATGGGAGGAGACCTGGAACCAAGGCCTGGCTTGAGGGGGGCGTGTCTGCAGGAGAACTCAGGGGCAGGGCATGCCATTAAGATAGAGAATGATGGTTCCATGCTGGTTCCTTTTGTCCATGTCTAGTCTGGGAGGCAGGGAAATGGGAAACGGCACACACCAGCTCCTTTGTTCTTATAGAAGTCTCCCAGTGATTCCTGCCCCTCCAGCACATGGTCTGAGATTATTTAATGAATCTCTCTCCCAGATACCCCATGCATTTTTTCAAATTGCTGCTTCTAAGCTGTATGTATCTCTAAGGGGCTGTATGTTCTGCTCTCTCTTTAAGGGTGGGGACTCAGTTTCCTCTAGCCCTCCTGGCTCTCCCAAAGCTGAGCCCACTGACCTTTAAAGTTCCAGGTGTTAAGCCCCACCGATCATAAGAATCCATGAAATTTGGCCCCTCTGGTTTTCAAAGCCAAATGTTATGGGGATTCATCTTCCCCATGCAGGTTCTTCATCCCTGGAGTATGGTCTGAGGATCTCTTTCCCCTCCCTGCATCTGCAGCATCCTTCCCTTCTTTCCTCCTATAGTCCATTTAGCTCCCAACCATGTCTCTACCCTTCCAACCTTCTTTCATTTGGACTCTTCTCTACACTTAGCTCTGGGAAGTCTGTTCCGCCAGGCTTCAGTTGTTTCCTGGGTTATTTAAACTCATATGCATGTTATCTAGTTGCATCTGTGGGCTGAAGTGAGCTTAGGGTCCTCCTACTGTGCCATCTTCCCCAGAAGTCTCCCAAATGAGGTTTTAAATGAGCTGCTCCATTCCCTATATATTGTGTTTAAGTCCTATTCAACTAGGACATTTTGTTTGTGAAATGTCAAAAGTTTCTCCATTTTTCCCTTCATTTGTGTTAACATCCTCAGCTTCCAATAGCCTAAGTTCAAATATTTAAACCTAAAATTTATGGATTAAAAAATGTTTCCACTCATTTAGTACACAAATATTTATTGAATGCCTACTATAGCAAGCACATGCTAATTGCTATTTTAGTCCCTACTATTCAGCACTAACTAACTCAATGAGTGCATAGAGATGCCTAAGATAAGAAACTTCATTAACCCCATATTTCTAATTACTGGATTACAGTAATCAGAAATAGATGTGCATTTTTTGTTGTCTGAAAATTAAGGTATGCATTACCTCTTCCTCAGTAACTCAATAACAAAAGAAAATTTTGAGTTATTTTAAGTTCTACTATGTGCCATCCCTTCCCATCATCAAAGGCATTCATTTTATATCCAGGTTAAATAAAGCCAGGAGGCAGAGTGGAGTAGTCTCACCAGTATGGACATAGAGCCAGACAGACTTGGGTTGTAGTTCAAGTCCTACTACTTATGTGTTGTGTAGCCTTAGCTTCACCACTTAATATTTCTGAACCTTAATTTTCTCATATGTAAAATGGAGATAATTATACCCCCTTGCAGTAATTCTGTGAGAATTAAACAAGATATATGTAAGGTGCCTAAAAGAAGGGAGGTACTCTGCAAATGACAAAAGACTGGCTTACTGAAATAACTAACTTTGCTTTTTTTTTTTTTTTAAGATTTTGTTTATTTATTTGAGAGAGAGAGTGTGTGTAAGCAGGGAGGGGCAGAGGGAGAGGGAGAAAGATCTGAAGCAGACTCCGCACTGAGCACAGAGCCCAATGCAGGGCTCAATCCCACAATCGTGAGATCATGACCTGAGCTAATACCAAGAGTCAGATGCTCAACTGACTGAGCCACCCAAGAACCTCACTAACTTTGCTTTTAAAGGCCGTTACTATAAGACCTGGTTATTTAAATGTCTCCATTTTAGGGCAGTATATTATTTACTGAATGGGAATAAGGAAATTTAGGTTACAGTTCTGGCTCCTCTTTTCCCTAGTTGTGGGACTCTGGTTAAGTCACTTACCTTTTAATAGTCAATATAAAGAAAAAAATTCACATTTCCCTTACCATATGTTCTAATCTTATACATGTCTTTTCTACTTAGGAGAGCAAAAATGGAAAGAATCTGAACTTTGGAATCAGAAATACCTGGTTTCTAGCCACAGAAGCCTGAACTAATCACTTAATCTCTCTTGAATACATCTATGTAACCCTGGAGTCTTTTTTTAGGTCTATTATGAGGCAAAATGAGAAAGTAAACTACTAAGAAGGTACAAGTATAAGAAAACTGATGACCAAATAATTTAGGAACCAGCATTTGCTTTGGACCTGCTCTAGCAGAGATGTTATTAGATCAACCCCTTCCACCTCAGTATTCCTACTTTGAAGATTTCAGATTCTTAAATGTAACCTCTATTACTAACTGAAATGTAATCCTCCATTACTAACAAATAGAAGATTTGGAAGATGGACATTACCTGGTAAAAGTATTTTCAAATTTTCATATGACTGTACACAGCATGCATTTTCATGAGAAAGAATTCATTGTCTTTTCATAACATACCGAAAGAGATCTCTCACCCCAGAAATGTTTAAGAACCAATAGAAGGAAAAAAATAAAAAGAAATACAGTCTTTAGCTCTGTTAATAGATGAGCAATACTAGCAATGTTCTGAATAAGCTTCATTCTCTCACCACACAACTTTCCTGGGTATATGTTGCTCTCTCTGCCCTCCATTCCTCCTCTCTATTCCCAGTTCTTCTGCCTACAACCGTCACTGGGCTAATTTCTTTTTCTTTTTTTTTAAGATTTTATTTATTCATTTGAGACACAGAGATATATAGAGAGAGAGAGCATGAGCAGTGAGAGAAGCAGAGGGAGAGGGAGAAGCAGACTCCCCACTGAGCCAGGAGCCCGATGTGGGGCTCGATCCCAGGACCCTGGGATCATGACCTGAGCCAAAGGCAGACGCTTAACCATCTGAGCCACCCAGGTGCCCCCCACTGGGCTAATTTCTTATTATTCAAGACTCAATTCATGTGTCCTTCCTCCAAGTAGCTTTACTGAACTACCCTTACCACCACCCCCAGGCTGTCAGAGAACTATTCTCTAGCCTCAGAATCCTATGTACAACTCTTTTCATTGACTGGATGGTAATTTTCTAACTCTATTCCTCCTCCACTATGATTGAAGCTCCTTGAAGGCAGGGACTTTGTCTAATACATCTCTGAATTTCCAAAGTTGGACACAATGCCTGGCACATAATAAGTATTCAACACATATTTTTAAAGGTTTTTTCGGGGGGAGAGAGAGAGTACCTGTGTGCATTGCGGGGGAGGGGGAGCAGTGGGAGAGGGAGAGAGAGAATCTTAAGCAGGCTCCACACCCAGTGCAGAGCCCGATGCAGGGCTCAATTTCACAACCTGAGATCATGATCTGAGCCAAAATCAAGAGTTGGATGCTTAACTGACTGAGCCACACAGGCACCTCTCAACACATATTTTTAAATAAATAATTCTAAAAATGAATAACACAGTCCACAACATAGTGATTTCTTTCACAAAGCCATGACACAGAGATTAATATATTACAATTAGTGACTTCTAAAATTCCTGAAAAAATGCAGCAAACTGTAATTGACGGCAGATTATTTTCCCCATTTCTTCCACCAAAACTCAGAGATTTTTTTTGTAACATTGTTGAAAGTCTTTATTTAGGAATTTCCAATTCTATACAAAAGCTTTTAATCCTAGGGGCACCTGGGTGGCTCAGTCAGTTAAGCATTTGCCTTTGGCTCAGGTCATGATCCCAGGGTCCTGAGATTGAGCCCAGCATCAGGCTCTCTGCTCAGTGGGGAGCCTGCTTCTCAGTCTTCCTCTGCCTGACGCTTTGCCTACTTGTGTTCTTTCTCCTTCTCTCTCTGTCAAATAAGTAAATAAAATCTTTTTTAAAAAAAAGTTTTTAATCCTATATAAAATTATAGGAGCCTTTTTGTGTTTGCTTGTTTTGTTTTTCTTCAGTTGACATGCAAGTACATTATTCTGAAAACCTGTTCAGAGACTCAAATGTTCACAATCGATAGTTCTCAAAAATATATGACAAATAAAAACATCTTTCTTTAGAGTTTGAAAAAAAAGAAATTTCTTTTATGAGTCCCATTAAATAAATGCAAAATATAAAAAGTAAAAATTATCATATTCCCATATGGTGAGTAACATCAATGAATTATTATTGCAAGCTTTCACACTTACAATAATATCTTATAATCAGAAAAATCAAATTCAGCTAAAGATGAAAATTTTTCTTAAATCAATACTAAATTAACACCTACTCCATTGCTGAAATTTAACAACTAATAAAAATATTCTGACACTCATATAAGACTGTGCTGTTCTTAAATGACCCAAAGACAAAGCTGGGACTTCGCTAAAAATATGTATGCAAAATAATGACATCCTTCTGACCTTCTTTTTTTTTTTTTTTTTTAAAGATTTTATTTATTTATTTGAGACAGAGAGAATGAGAGAGAGAGAGAGCACATGAGAGGGGGGAGGGTCAGAGGGAGAAGCAGGCACCCTGCCGAGCAGGGAGCCTGATGCGGGACTCGATCCAGGGACTCCAGGATCATGACCTGAGCCGAAGGCAGTCGCTTAACCAACTGAGCCACCCAGGCGCCCCTGACCTTCTTAATACATAAATTTCTCTAGTATCTCTCATTGAAAGTGACACTGAGCCATGATACTGAAACTAAAGCCAAATGCAACATTCAGAGCTCCTTAGAAGAAACAAGCATATAAGCATCATGGAAACAAAAGGTACTTTCTGTCCCAATACTGTACTTTAATAAAGCTATACTTACTGAGGTTACAGAAAATATATAGGTGACCAAAAAAATTAAAGTTTTAAAAATATTTCTAAAAAGGGAAAAAATTACATAAGTCCACATTCCCTTTTCCACAATTCCAAAATCCATCAATCTCTAAAAACCAAATATTTTTTCATAGGTTTGGTGCCAAAACTAATTTGTTGGCAAAACTTAACTTAAACTGACATGAATCTATTTATAACTTTTATTCATTTAGTGTGAATATGATATTAATGTTGTTTGATTACAAGCTACTTTCCCATATCCCAAGGAGATATTATGTAATCAACAGTTCATATGCTGTATTACTTTTCCACAACCCAAAAAAAATCTGAATTCTGAAATATATTTGCATCCAAGGCTGCAAATAAGGGATTGTAGACCTGGATTTCCTCATCTCCAAAAGGTGATTTTACTAGTAAGCCTTTAGGAAAAGACACACACACACACACACACACACACGTATATACCAATTAAGCTACCATTTCTTTGGGGGTAGCAGGGTGTAAGACACTACGCGTTTTCCAAACCTATCTCTAATTCTTACCTGAAAAGTAGATGTTACTATCCCCAATTTGCAAATAGACTTTATTTTTGTCCAACTACTAACAGAAGATAGAAAATATTATTCTTATTTCTAAGGCTTTTTAAAATTTCAAGATTCCGTCTATAGATGATTTCAGATACCATAAAATTACTTTTTTAAAAAAAAGACTCAATTTTACAGAGAAAGTGATCAAGGTACAGGCCATTTTAAGAGACCGCATCATTCTAAAATTTCTGGTCAGTATGGACTTCCACAAAAGTAACAAACTTGGCAATACAGGAAAGCAATTTTACCAGTAATTCAAACAAAAGCTTTCTTTTATGATAGTTGGAAAGGAAGGAGAAGAGTCTGAGAAATTGAAACAGGTGCAATCTAGCCTGAGACTAATACTCCTACATTTAATTAACTACAAGGATTCTTTTTTATTATTATTTTTCATAGTCAAATTGTTGGAGAAGAGAAATTCTAACATTCTTGTCCTCATTTTTTTCTTGTCCTCATTTTAAAGTACATTATTTAAAAGAAACTTCCTTTTGCAATTCTGACCTTCTTACAGAGCTATCTGCATGCTTGAAAAAAAACAAAAGTTTAACTGTCCCTTCACACCTCTAAGAAATTTCTCAAAATCTACCTCATATAGGGACATATCCCATGACACTTAGTTCAGGTAACAATTCCACATTCTCCTAAACTTGGTGTCTGCCTTTCTTCCGATAGCAAATAAATTAAACCAATGGCGGGGAAAAAAAAAAAGACTGTCTTAAATTCACCACTGTATGTTTAAAGCTTGTTTCTATATGTAAAGTATAGATAATACATCTTAATTTTCTATATTCAAGCTTCAGGGGCACTAAGGAAATAGCATTTATTGGGCACTTCAGATATATTACCTCTACTATTCACACCTATCCTGTAAATACGATTCCCATTTTAGAGATGAGGGAACTTTAGAACAGAAAATTTGAGTCCCTGGTCCTCATCTAATAAGGTATAGAACCAGGCTTTAAACAAAGATCTGAATCTCAGTTCTTTCCACATCACCTTGCTAACATATGCTTACCTTAGAATAACATTTCCTGTGGGGCAGGAATTTTCATCATGGCTATTATTTCTTCAATATGTAGTATGTTGCAATACAAACAGAAAGCCAAATAATGAATCTGGATAATGTTAAAATAGGCCCCCAAATCCTACAATCTTACACTTATTTGCAGTTATTGAGCAAGTTGCTTAACTTCTCTGTGCCAAAACTTCTTCAAATATTAGAGATAATACTTTAGAATGTAGTTATGATGCTGAAGTAGATTAAAATATATAAAGCACTTAGCACAATATCTGGCACATAATAAACATTCCATATACGTTAGCTATTGCTACTGCTATTGCTAACTGAGATGAGAAATCACCAGATGGACGTTTTGTACCAGGTGACTCCAGCCAACAATAGCTGGACATCTAATCCAGAAACAGCCAATCCTACACTGACTTGCAATCCTATGACATGATCTGGTGGGAAAGATGATGTATATCAATCAGTTTCTCTCTCTTGGGAATCTGAATTAAGAAACAAAGACTGCACCCATTAATAATGATTTGGAAGTTAAATGGTTTGGCTTCTACCTTCATCAATTTTCTCTCATCAATGTTACCAATAATGCTAAATCTGTTGCTAAATCTAGTTTTTCAGTCATCCTTTTAATATCATTTGGCAGCATTTAATCTGTTCAAGGCCATTCTCCTCATTCTCTTTGGAAAGCACTGAAATATTGCAGCTATTCAACACTTAATCCCAAGCCTCTGCCTCCCACATGCTACTCTCCCTCTAGGCAATTTCATCCACACTTACGACTTCAGTAATCATCTCCATGTTGCCTCAGACTTTTCTTATACATTCAACTGCCCTGTCAATCCGTCCACTTACCTGGATGGCTAAATGATACCTCAGACTCCATATGTCCAAAACCAAACTCATGATCTTCCCTCTCAAACACAGCCAAGATCCTTTCCACTGCTCTTTATCTCCATAAGTGCACCACCAACTATCCAGATGCACAAATTAGAAAATTGGAAGTATGCCCTGATACCTCCTTTTCCTTCTTCCCCATCTTTCACTAAATCCTATTAATTCTATCTCCTAAATATTTCTCAATTCCTTCTCTCAATCTCCACTGCCACCTTCTAAAAGGTCCACCTATATCCACTCTTGTACCTTTTGTACTTCCCACACTGTAGCCAGTTATAGTTTTCCTCATGATTCTAATCATGTCATGCTCCTTAAAAGCCCTCAAGGGCTTCCTATTATTCCTAAGTTTTTTGACCAAAATTTGTATCATAGTACACAAGGCCTGCAAGATCTGTTTCAGTTTCTTTTCTCCTCCTATTGCCCTACATGCAGCCATATTTGTCTCCTTTCAGTTCCTTAAATACATTATGTTTCCTCCTACCTTAGGATCTTTGCACATGGTTCCCTCTGCCTTGATCACTCTTTGTCCTTCTCTTCATTTACTCAATATATCTCAGCTAAAATATCACTTCCTCAGAGAAAGTTTCTTGAACCCGTAGACTTTATCAGGTCATTCAGTTATTCCTTAAATAAATATTTAATAATAACCTACTGTATACCATGTATGGTTCTAGACATGTGGGAATGTTAAACACAACAAAGACCCTTGTCTTCATGGAGCCTATATTCTAATGGAAGAAAACAGGCAATAAGCAAGAAAAATAATAAGTAAATTATATAATATGTATAAAGGCAGTAAGTCTATGGGGGATGGGGGAGGGGGAGAAAAAAGAAAAAACAAGGTAAGAGAATCGCAAGCAGAGAGTTTCCATTGCCTAACTTGGACCTGACATGTAGTTGGCACTCAATAAATATTTCTTGAGTGGAAGAATGAATAAAGTAATGTTATGACGAACTTAAACTATAAAAAGAATAGAGGAACTACTTGGTGGAAGAAACAGAACTGCCATGAAAGAAAGAGAAATCATGCAGGTCTTGAGAGGTAACAATCTCTTGAACCTCAAAAGCTTTATTCGGCTTTCAGTTCCAGTCACTATATGGTCTTAGCATAACCACTATCCCCCTTCCCCACCTCCAAGGGCTGGATAATTCAAGTGAGTCACTCTTGTAACCAAAATACCTAATTAGGACACGTATACAAGTCTGTGTGTATCACTTCCATCACTCACCACCACACATATCCACAAAGTCACTGCTTTGCTACACACACAGATATCACTTGTCTTAAAGCTTCAGTTCTTCAGTCCCCAACCCCTTTCAGGTACAAACTCCCTCCCACATACACAAGAATGTGAAAATCTTAGCTCTCTTCTAAGACCCTGTAAGACACTTATGTCACTACTCTCCAAGCCCAGTCAAACCCACAACGGGATCCCCTCAGGAATAGGACCTTGGGACCCCCTCCCCAGCAGTCTCCCTGCACCTTAAAGACTATCTTTCACCCACAGATATGTGGATATACACTCCTTTGTGATTCTGAATGACCTTCAAGAGCACTGATCCCATATACACTCAAACTCAGGTTCCAGCATCCTTTGGTAAGGTTCTGAAGGACTGAGGCTCTGGGTGTCCCCTCAAGCCTCTTGTCTTTATAAGGACCCACAGGAGGGTTTGCATACTTTCTCCGTGGCCAGGGGTGACCCTAAGGCACTGTACTTCCCCCAAAACACAAATACTTGGTGTATACCCCCCTTCCGTGGCACTGCCTGATATTAAAGTAACACCCCCACACACACACACACCTGCCTCCTCAGAATAAGTGACCCTCTCCACCAAACCATGCCCCTTTAGGGAGCCCTCTTAGGTTTCCACAGGACTGTGTACCCCCTCTCCATGACTCAGCCTACTCCTTCGATCAGCACCATTACAGGTGCCCCTCAGGATTGGAGTCCTGTGTCTTCCCTGGAGTCCCAGCCCTTTCTGGGCCCATGCTCACTCAGGAGTGTGCACACTCCCGCATACACCTCTGCGCCGCCGCCGGGACTCCGAGGTCCATGCCCCCGCCACTCAGAGCGGTAAGCACCTCCCCTGACCCCTGACCCCGAGGTCACAGCCCCACCGCGCAAACATACAGGGGCGCCTCCTCAGGAGTAGGGCCATGCCCAAGTCTCCTCTCCCCTCAGACCCAGGACAGCCGTGCTGCCTTAGCGCTTCCCCCTGATCGACCGCCCCCACAGACCTGCCTCAGGCACCGTCTGGCTCCGCTCCGCCATTTTTTGTTGTCCCTCCGCCTCTAAGCCCACGCGAAAATCGCGGGGCAGTGGGGAGCGTGCGACGGGATCCGCGGGCTGACTGAGCTCCCTCAGGAAGACGCGGCGCGACGGTTGCCAAGGCAACGGGTTGCCCGCGTGCGAGCAGGCGGCGCGGGGCTAGGGCGGGTGGGTGTGGGGAGGCGGGCTGGGAGAGAGCGTGCGTCGGAGGCCCCGCCCCCGCGGCTCCAGCGCTATGGGGTCTAGGCTCCTGCGGGGCTGGGACTCCGCCGCACCTCTCCCCGCCGCCTAGCCACCGCGTCCTGTCAACTGAGCATGCTCATCCGCCTCTGGGTAGCGGAGACCAGGTCCGCTGGGATGGCGCTCGCCTGCTGCCGAGGGGGTCCTCCTGCTGACCACAGACCTGGATGGGCTGGCCTTTCTGTGGTTGGCGCTCAATTTGGGGGGCTTGAGACAGGTTTCTTGATTTCCCAACGCGTCTACCCCTGACGTGCCCGGCCCAGGTCGAGGTGCTGGGTAACTTAGGTCTTCAACTGAAACGCACCAAGAATCAATCATTCTGTGCCCACCCCACCCCATACTCGGGCTCCTCGCCCCTCTACCTCACCAGCCCCCAAACCGAGAACAGGCTTCTCTTTCGCTGCTGTATGTCTCAGTATACTTAGGATGCCCTTTCCCATCTCTCCGTGGTGAATCGCCACTATCTTCTAAGACCCAGCTAGAACATTACTCTTTCCTGAGCTGCTCTGTCCTCCCACAGGCCCCTGTGCATCCCTGGCCTAATACTGACTGCTTTCTGCATTATTACTCTATCTTCCTTACTTAAGGGTAAGGTGAGCTCCCTGTTGCCTGGGTTCAGTCTCTTCATCTAGGTATACTCCATAATACAGCATAGTGCTTGACACAAGGTAAGGGCTCAGTAAATATTTGTGGAATGAAAAATGACTTCTAAGTTCACTCCTGCACATCCTACCAGTTTTATTGAGCACTTAATTTTTTTAACAAGTGCCATTCTAGGTAGGCCCCTTCTCTTCACGGCACTCACAGAGAAAGGAAGAGAGATAATGGCTTTACATGCCTCACAGGGACACAGCCTCCAAGCTGGTCTTCAACTTATTCTAGGAAGTTAGCCCACCAGATAGTGGACACTCAATACATATTCTTAACTGAATAAAAGGATATGGTCACAGAAACAAAAAGAGAGAGAGAGAGATAATGGCTTTGGTAGAGGTTAACTAGCATCTAAAGTGCTACAGGATCATAGAGGTGGAACTCTAAATTGGGAAGTGGCGGGGGAAAACAGTTAAGATTCCAAAGAGGAGTGGATACCCTAGCTAAGTCTTGAAGAATGAAAGCTGTCAGCCAGGCAAAGGAAAGGAAGACTGTACCTGGCAGAAGGAGCAGCAGGAGCAAAGCAGAGCATAGAGATCAGCAGTGAAACTACAAGAAGTCCAGTACGCTAAAGCACAAACCTGATAGGACAAAGCATTATCTCTAAAGGAGCTCCTATATAGCTAGGTAGTATCTTCAGATGTGTTTCCCAAAAGCAGAGCCTGAGGCCAGGACTTGGGTGATGATAATTTGTTGGGGAGGTAAGCCCAGGAAACAGAAGTGAAGGGGAGAGAATGAAAGAGGGAAGGGGGAAAAGCCAAGAAAAAATGTGTGAGATTGAGCAGATTGCTTTAGTAGACAACTGGGTGTAAGCTCACTGGAGAGAACCTCTGAAAACTGTGGAATGTGCCTCAGCATTGTCCCACCAAAGAACAAGGAGCCGAGGTCATTTACCTCTTGATTTCCATCCCCATTGTTTCAGGATTATCTCCATCCCCCAGCTTGAACTCTCACATTTCCTGGTTATGCTTGCCCAGGGCTAAGCAGCCTTCTAGGATTTGAAAGAAAGCCTTGAGGCAGAAAAGCAGAGGGACTGGAAAGCATTTGGGGTGGGAGGCTGGCAACATGCATGGAACTACACACTCACCTGCACTGAAACCAGGAATAAGGTGTGGGCACCACAAGAACCTCTACAAAAAGTTACATGAAAATACTCATCAGAAATATCCCTCATATTTGAGTAGTTTAAAAACTCACAAGCCATGTCACCACAACTATCAAGATGAAAATACACAAGCTTTCACAAATCAATCCTAATGACTGACTCATAAAGGCTGTGAGGGCTATAGGAATTTCAGTATGGGAGGGGTTACTGAGGACTGAAGACCACAAAGGAGCTTCATTAAGTATAGGAAAACGGAGAAGATTCTACTCAAACTCTGAATTTATAGCTTTATAATCTGGGGCACAAATCACTTAAATAGACATTGAGCCTCAGTTTCCTTTTCCAACAAACCAGCCCTTCCTAATACACAGAGTGCTCTAAGTCACAAATGGTGGGACAGGTTAAAATGCATTTAATAAGTATAATTACAGTAAATAAAAAACCTGGCATATTTTAGAACAATTAACTTAAACAAACCTTGATTCCATTTCTGAGCCAGTTTCTGTGCAGATGCTAGTGTTAACCTTAAAAAATAAAACTGCTAATTATTTTACCAATAAAAAAGTTTATCCAGGAATAACAGAGAATTGCAATCTGAGACAAGTGAACTGTAGCAAAACCATAGATAGCCAAGGCCCAGAGCAAAGGAGAGATACACTCTCTTACATAGAAAAGGGAGGAAGTTGGGAAGGCTGTTAGAAACATAAAGTCTGTTGCAGTAAACTAGGAGTCTCAAGTATAGTGGCTTTTCATTGGCTGTGTTGTGACTGTTTCTCATTGGCTGAACTGTTGCCAGGACTGGAGGAAAGTCCTTCTTCATCCTGCAGGGATAGTAAAGTAGTATTCACCTGGGAGGCTCCTCACATCCTGCAAGTCTGCAGTTATCAAGGAGTGCTGGGCTTGAGAGCTGCCCCCTGCCCACTTCCTGACTCCTTTCTAAATGAATTTTCCTTTTATTAATTTTCACACTGAAGATCAAGAGATAAATATAACACTGTCTATGGTTTCTAGGAGCTCACAATCCATAAGGGAAAAGAGATTTAATCCATAATTATAACCCAGTGTGATCAGGGTTCTGATAAAGGAAAGCATGGGAGGTTGTGGGAGTCCAGAGAGAGGCACAAAACCCAGCCTGGAGTAGAGGGGATAGGTAAAGGGATATTTAGGAAAAACTTCCTAGAGGAGAGTGTCTGATCTAACTCTTCAAGGGCAAGTAAGAATAAGCTGGACAAAGAAAATGGTGGTACAAGGGAAAAGGGTGGTTGAGGCAACAGAAACAGCATGGGCAAAGAAGGGATAGTGTGTCTGAGGTAGACAGCAAGGCTGCATCAATAGGTAAAGACAGATTCTGGAGAACTCCTCTATGGGGAACTTGATCCTGAAAGTGATAGATACCCATTAACAAATTCTAAAAAGATCAGGGACCTGGTCAGCTCCTCTGGTTGCTGTGTGGAGCATTGATTAGAGTCAGGCAAAGAAGAATTGGAAGGTGCAGTTCTGTACAAATGTGTTTGTTGACATTTCAAATTACCATTTGATGAGAACCTTTTATGTGCTACATACACTGCACGGTTCAATTTAAATTTTAAGTAAAACTTAAAAATCAGTTATTTAGTCAGACTAGCCACATTTCAAGTGCTCAATAGCCACCCTATATTTACAGCATATAGAGAGAATATTCCCATCAGTGCAGAGAGTTCTGTCAGACAGCATTGACAGACATATTCTAACTGGGCAGAAGAAATGAAATGTCTGGAAAAAGTCCGCCCTTAAAAGGACCAGGTTCAGTTCTCCTGTGTGTCAGCTTCTCTTCAGGAAGCAGGGCAGGAAGGAGGGTAGACTTCACACCTGCTGAAGTCCTCAGAGACTTCCTTCTGGTATAAACAGCACAGCATGGGGAGTGGGATAGACATGCCCCCCACGTGGACTCCTGGGAGTTAGTTTTCCCATGCTATCATTCAGAGCTTGCCCAGGAGGTCTGCCTTCCCCAGGGATTTCCTGAGGTTTCTTATCTCCACAGACAGTCACCCACCCACCATAGAGCCAGGGTGCCTTCCTTTTGACAAAATATTCCCTGTAGGATTCACCCACTCCTGTAAACATTTATTAAAATGATGCCTTCCATGTGCCTGTCACTGAATTATATACAGTATGCAATGAGAGAAATATTCAAGTTATAATCACATTTCTCACATGTACCAACTCATTTAATTCTCAAAGTAACATTGTAAAATTGGTATTAATGTCATCATCCTGTACAGAAGATGAAGTTGAGATTCAGAGAGTTTAAGTGACTTATGGTAAGTCACACAGTCAGATAGCAGTAGCCCCAGGGAAGACTGGAATGGTGCTAAGAAATTTACCTATGTTCTCCAAGTAATCTCATATAAAAAATCATACAAACTGGGGAAAAAAAGATGAACACACAAAAATCCAGCTTACAATTTCCAAACAATATAGTAAGAGCCGTGATACAAGCATGCTCTGAAAAAGTGTAGAAACATCAAAGAGGGATGCCCTTGATGGCCATCATAGAACGTTTCTGTAGGAAATGACCCTGGAGCTGAGTATTAAGGATGAGGGGGGTCAGCCAGATGAAGTATAGGGTGGGAAGAAGAGAAATGAAAATATTTTTTAATTCAGCTTATCATTTGTATTTCTACTCTGTTTATTGCTGGTTTGGCCTTCTAGAAATGTTACCATTCTTTTCTTGTCTTCTAAGTTTTGTTTAAAAAACACTGCTCCTACACCAAAGCTATAAAAGAATTGAGGATCTCTTCTTAACCTGGATAAACTATTTAAATGTTAAAAAATGACTGAACTTAACAAAGGAAAACATTCTGATGTTGAAAGGAAGGAAAAAAATCAAAGGTGTGAAGTCATTTGTCCTTGCAGTTTCCTTGGCCTAGAATGCTCTTTTTTCAGATAATCTGCCTGACTGACTTCAGATTCAGATCTCATCTCAAACGTTACATTATTGGAGAAGTCTTCCCTGACAACACTATTTAAAGTGTACTTCCTAGATATTTCACAGTTTTTATAGTATTGCAAGTGGTATCTTGGGTTTTCTAATTTTTTTTCTATGTGCTTTGCTCATGTAGACAAATGCTATTGATTTTGTAAATTAATATTATAATTGCAAAATTCTGTGAACTCTCATATTATGTCTACTAGTTTGTTGACTGTTTCAGATTTTTCTTTTTTTTTTTTTTTTTTGTTAAAGATTTTATTTGTTTGACAGAGAGAGACACAGCGAGAGAGGGAACACAAGCAGGGGGAGTGGGAGAGGGAGAAGCAGGCATCCCGCGGAGCAGAGAGTCTGATGTGGGGCTCTATCCCAGGACCCTGGGATCATGACCTGAGCCGAAGGCAGATGCCTAACGACTGAGCCACCCAGGTGCCCCAGATTTTTCTTAACCTATAGGAAAAATCAACAGCAAAATAGCTGTTGTGTTTTCCCTTCCCATTATTTAATATATTTATTTTTCCTTTATTACTGCTTTAGCCAGAGCCTCTAGTATTGTGTTAAAAAGTACTTTATAGTTGGGATTCTTGTCTTTTCCTGATATTAAAAGAACTGCATCTAAATTTTTGCCATTAAATGTAGAGTTTGACATAAAGTCTTTGTCAAGTTGAGGAAGTTCGCAAGTTTTTAAATTACAAATAGGTAATAACTTTAAAACAAAAGCTTTGCATCCACTAAGATAATCACATGGCCTTTCTCCTTTAATGTGGTTAAACAAATGATAGATACTCTAATTTTAAAACATCTTTGCATTTCTGGGATAAATACTACTTGATCACAGCTTAGTTTCTTTTTTTTTTTTTTTTTTTTTTTTTAAAGACTCCATTCATTTATTTGAGAGAGAGAGAATGAGAGACAGAGAGCATGAGAGGGAAGAGGGCAGAGGGAGAAGCAGACCCCCTGCCGAGCAGGGAGCCCGATGCGGGACTCGATCCCGGGACTCCAGGATCACGACCCGAGCCGAAGGCAGTCGCTTAACCAACTGAGCCACCCAGGCGCCCCACAGCTTAGTTTCTTAATGCATTGTTGGATTCAGTTAACTATTTTATTTAAAATGTTTATGTTAGAAAATAAAATGGGCCATCCAAGCCTAGAGAATTTGGAGAGGAACATTTTTAATTATCTTTTCAAATTCTTCAATGGTTGTTATTTTACATTTTTCTTCAGCCAATTTTGGCATTTTATATTTTTCAGAAATATATAAATTTCGTTGTTTTAAGTTCTCATTTTTTTATTTTTAAAATCTCTCTTGTGACTATATATTTCTTTTTTATTATGGATTTTATTATTTCAATTTTCTTTTTTTCTTGATTGATATTACTAGAGAAATATCTATCTTATTGATCAATTCAGAACTTTTAGTTTTGTGTTTTCTCTCTCTCTCCTTTCCCACTCCCTCCCATCTGCCACCCTTTTAGTTAATCAGGGTTAAGTTCAGGTACAAGTTACAGGAAAACTCAAAATGTCAATGGCTTAAGATAAAATGTTTCTTCTTTCTTTCTTTTTTTTTTTTAAGATTTTATTTATTTATTTTGAGAGAGAGAGACTGAGATAGAGAAAGCATGAGAGGGGGGAGGGTCAGAGGGAAGAGCAGACTCCCTGCCGAGCAGGGAGCCCGATGCGGGACTCGATCCCAGGACTCCAGGATCATGACCTGAGCCGAAGGCAGTCGCTTAACCAACTGAGCCACCCAGGCGCCCCTGTTTCTTCTTTCTTAAGTTGAAGAAGTCTACAGGTAGTTCAGGGCTGTTACGGTGCTCTAAGTGTCCAGGATCAAATTATATGTATCTTGCTGCTCCACCTTGTATGGCTTCCACCTTGGTCCAAGATGACTATTAGAATTCCAACTATTAAGATTATATTTCTGCCAGCAAGTAGGAGGAATGTCTTTTAAGGACATATTCGAGGCATTGCACATACTATTCTACTTATATCTCATTGAGCAGAATTTGCTCACAGAAACACTCCTAGCTGAAGAAAGAATGGGAAATGAGTCTCTACCATGGACAGTTGTATGCTCAGATCAAGACTGGCTACACAACTGGCAGGGCCCAGTGCAAAAGGAAAATGTGGGGCTCCTTCTTCAAAAAGTATTAAGAATTTCAAGATAGCGGGGCGCCTGGGTGGCTCAGTTGGTTAAGCGACTGCCTTCGGCTCAGGTCGTGATCCTGGAGTCCCGGGATCGAGTCCCGCATCAGGCTCCCTGCTCGGCGGGGAGTCTGCTTCTCCCTCTGACCCTCCTCCCTCTCATGCTCTCTGTCTCTCATTCTCTCTCTCTCAAAATAAATAAATAAAATCTTTAAAAAAAAAAAGAATTTCAAGATAGCAACAGCAGAGCATTAAATTAATCTTGGGGCCCTCTGAGCACTGCACCCTGGGTGACTGCACAGGTCACATGCCCATGAAACTGATTCTGACCAAGGGTTCTCTAAAAATTGGGGTTCTCTATTTAATGAAGAGGAGGAAGAAAACAAATATTGAGGGAAAACTCGAAGTCTATGCTTCATTATTTAATTTAAACCTCTATGCCTTTATTTTTTTTCTCCTTGTTTCTTAGGGTTTCCTCTGTCCCTCTTTTTTTAGATCCTCAATTGAACATTTACCTGATTTCTTATTTTCTGAAAAATATACTGTGTATTTCCTTCCATGTACTCAGATAGGTATTATTATTGATGCCATTTTACAAATGAGAAGAATGAGCACAGAGAAGTTGAATAACATGGTCAAGCTTAAAGAGCTAATAATTGGCAGAGGTGGAATATGAACCGAGGCATCTTGTCTCTGGATTCCATGCTTTTAACTAGTATACTGTACCACCATTCTACATTGTACATACATTTTAATTACATCTATCACTTGAGTTGTAACTTATTTTCTTCTACCTCTCTTTCCAATTGTGGGGACTTATTAAATAAAAATGTGCAAGGCTAAATTAAAGTGTTTAGGGATACACACTTAAATAATAAAACCATAAAGAAATACATAGAAGTGATCATTAAAAAATCAAGTAGGAAGGAAACTGCGATTAGGACAGGGCATGCACGGGCTAGAAAAATTCTCTCAGTGATCTGGTTGGTGGTTACAAGGATGTTTGTCTTATAAGAACTCATGAAGCTATATATTTTTGCATTTGTGTTTTATTTTACAATAAAATATTTTTAAAATAGATATGTTCTTTCAGTTCAAGAGTACGTTTCCATCCCAACCATTTTTCTTAAGGTTAATATTACATTGTTTAAGACTGCCTACAATTCACTAAAATAACTGTTACCATTAATAAGGGCTTAGTATGTGCCAAGTGCCTTACACACACTCTAATTTCATTCTCACATAGCTCCATGATACAGGTTTGTTTCTGTTTTTGTTTTGTTTGTTTTGATTTGTTTTTTTAAGTAGGCTCCCTGCCCAGCGTGGAGCCCAACACAGGGCATGAACTTATAACCCTGAAATCACGACCTGAGCTAAGATCAAGAGTCAGTTGCTTAACCAACTGAGCCACCCAGGTACCCCATGTTTTTGCTTTTAAAATAGGTGAATCTTACATTTATTTTGAAGATGATAACAAGACCAAACAGAGCCCATAATTTATGATTCCATGCATGTAAACGTTAGCAACAGCCACAACCAAACTATATTTTTGGGACTCATTCACAATAGGAAAAACTATCCAACAAGTCAGGTATTACTGACCTTCTCCCCCCAAGTTTTTATTTAAATTCCAGTTGGTTAACATACAGTGTAATTTTAGTTCCAGGTGTAGAATTTAGTGATTCATCACTTACATATAACACCCAGTGCTCATCAAAACAAGTGCTCTTTTGGGGCGCCTGGGTGGCTCAGTCAGTCAAGTGTCTGTCTTCAGCTCAGGTCATGATCTTGGGGTCCTAGGATTGAGCTCTGCATCAGGCTCCCTGCTCAGTGGGAAACCTGTTCTCCCTCTCCTTCTGCCACTCCCCTTGCTTGTGTTCTCTCTCTCTCTCAAAATAAATAAATAAAATCTTTAAAAAAAAATGCCCTCCTTAACCCATCTCCCTGCCCCCTCCCTCCAGTAACCTCAGTTTGTTTTCTATAGTTAAGAGTTTGTTTTCTGGTTTGTCTCTCTCTTTTTTTTTCCCCTATGTTCATCTGTTTTGTTTCTTTCTTTTTTTTTTTCTTTAGAGAGGGAGAGAGGATGGGAGTGGCAGAGGAAGAGGGTAAGAGAGAATCTTAAGCAGACTTCATGCCCAGCATGGAGCCCAACGTGGGACTCGATCTTACAACCCTGAGATCATGACCCAAGCTGAAATCAAGAGTCAGTTGGACACTTAACCGACTCAGCCACCCAGATGCCCCACATCTGTTTTGTTTCTTAAATTTCACATACGAGTGAAATCATATGATATTTGTCTTTCTCTGACTGACTTATTTTGCTTAGCATAATAGTTCTAGCTCTATCCACATCATTGCAAATGGCAAGATTTCATTCTTTTTGATGAATGAGTAATATTCCCTTATAAATATATAAATATTTATATTACATCTTTTTATATACATTTATATATATAAACATACATTTATTATATATACACACACACACACACACACACACACAAACACATTTTTATCCATTCATCACTTGATGGACATTTGGGCTCTTTCCATAATTTGGCTATTGATAATGCTGCTATAAACATCAGGGTGCATGTATCCCTTCAAATCAGTATATTTGTATCCTTTGGGTAAGTACTTAGTAGGCAATTGCTGGGTCATAGGGTAGCTCTATTTTTAACTTTTTGAGGAAGCTCCATACTATTTTCCAGAGTGGCTGTACCAGCTTGCGTTCTCACCAACAGTGTAGGAGGGGTCCCCTTTTTCCGCACATGATATAGGTTTTACTCCCATTTTACTAACCAGGAAATAGAGAGAGAGGTTCAATAAATTGCTTGATGTAACAAAGCTACTAAGTGTTACAGTGAAGATTTGAAGCCAGGCATGATTCCAAAAATCATGCTTTTTATTAATACATTCCGTTAGCTCCCAGCCTTTTCCATAACAAACTCTCAAATCATATTGATAATATAAAGGCAGCTCAATTTGAAGGACAGAGTATTGTATCACAGTATTCCTAAAATGGTGTATGAAAGTATATAGATCTCAGAACTATTTGAAAATGTATTCCAACGTAATAAAACACTAGGCATGACTCTTTTTAAGAAAATATGTGAAAAGAAAGCTGAATATCACAAGTGACATAAGTCTGGAATTAGAATTGAGATGTTCTCTGATTTCTAAACACAGCAGTTTTCAAAATAGTTTAGTCTGATAAAGACCTATAACCTCACTGAGTTGATCAAAATAGGTCAATGACTAATAGTAGGCCTAAAACTGGATATTTCTTTCCTAATTAATAAATATGATTAATTTTTTCTAAAACATTTTCATTACATTTTAATACATTTTAATTAGATATTTTTGAAGAGCCTAACGGTTTCACTTCCCATCATTATACTATAGAATGTTATATGTATTGGTAATATGCTATGATAGGCACAAGCTTTGGAGTGTGACAAGTCTAGTTCCAAATCTTGGCTCCATCAACCCATATAGTTCTCTCCTAGGCCTTCAGTGTCCAACATGACTTGGCTAGGCCTGCCTTTCCAACCTCACCTCCTACAGCATTCCCTCTCACTCACCATGCTCCAGACACACAAGCTCCTCGCTGTTCTTCACACACCTCTGCTCTGACTGCTTTCCCCCCCATATCTTCACATCATTTGCTCTCTCATCATTCAGGTCTCTTTTCAAATGTCACCTCCTCAGAGAAACCTTCCCTGACTACTCAATCAAAATAGCTCCCACCTTCAATCACTCACTATTACATTAATATATTACACTTTTTTTTCTTCACCATCTAAAATCATAAATTCTATTTAATTATTTGCTTACTTATTTATTGACTATCTTCCCCACTATAAGCTCTATTGGAAGTAAGAACCTACCTGTTTTGTGCCCTGATGTATCTCCAGCGGCTAGAACAGCTTCTGACACAGAGTGGATGTTTAGTAAGTAATTTTGAATGAATGATTAAAATAATGAACAAACAAAGGCTATGATAGCTTTATGTACAGGTATTTGGGGTATACAAAGAAGGTGCACTTAATCTAAACTTGTAATGAAACTGGGGAATGATCAAAGGAGATTTCCCAGAGGATGGTAAAATGGGAACTGAGTTTTGAAGGACAAGTAGGGAGGAAGGGAAGGATCCTAGGTAAAGGAAACAGTAAAAGATGTAAGGAGCAGAGGGTAAGAGAGAACATAGCTTGACTCAGGAAATGCAGGTAATTTGGGATGACTCCACAATAAGGTGAAAACAAGAGAAAAATGGCTTCTGTGTGTTTGCTTGCAAGAGTTGAGTACAGTCTGAAGTCCTATAAATAATGTGAACCCTAAAGGTGCTAAAAATGTCGTCTGTCTAAAGGCCCCCAAAGGTGATCAAAATAATCTGGACATTCCTTCCAGTAGAGTTTCCAGTGATACAGGAAGTTAAAAACATTTATTGGGGGGAGTCCTCTTCTTCAAATTCTCTGTGTATGCTCTGTCCACCTCCCTCCCATACCCACCCTCCAACATCTGGCAGAGACCTGGGCCAGCTACCCTTCAGGACATCCAACAAGATCTACAATCATAAGCCAACTTCTGATAGGATTAGAGACATATTCTGTATGGTAAGTGCATCTCACATAGCTGTATTTAATAATACCCAGTAATTGCTGCTGTTGCTATATGTGTCTTAGCTGATGTTTTAAATAGTAGTTCCCCCCCAACAACTTCCCCACAATAAACTGATTGCAAAAGACACAATTTCACATATGTATATTTTCATGGTTCTTACCATTGTCAGTTTAAGAGTCACATGTCCTCTGGATTTGGAGGGAGAAAGAGTACATGTTGCTTTGCAGCAGGTAAAATGGTCCAAACACAAAACCGCATCCACACCCCAAGGAGTTTGTAATCCAAAAGGAAGAGTGGGCATGCTATGAAACACTGCAGAACAATACCCACACAATACAGGCAGATGGACCGACATATGGCCACCACAGCTGGAATGCTTTGTAAATGATCCCCAAACCATCACTGGTCTTTGAACACTTCCCCAGTTCAAAGTACAGAACACCATCTATTATCAGCAAACTCTGGAAAGCCAAATGAGACATTTAAAGTAGCCTTGAGTCAAGGTCATATTCCTAAAATGTGCAGACCTGAAAAATAAAGCTTTCTGATGAGAAGTGAACTACCGCCCACTTTTAGTGGCAACACATTCTGTGTCCTTGTTGTCAGCGGCAGACAACATCTTCCTGATAAGATGCCACTAAACAACACTCAAATAAGGATCTTAGATAAATGTCTTTTAAGGGCAAATAGGAAAGAGTTCAGGAATTATTCACTTGACCTATGTTCATCAACCATTAAAACCCTAGTGCTGTTAGTGCCTATATTGTTGCTAACATTTGGCAATAATAGATAGACATGTAACTGGAATGTGGTGGAAAGATCATTGGTATTAGAGTCAGATCAGTTTTTGATTCCCAGCAAGTCACCTCATCTTTCCAAGCTCTACTCTTTCTAACTGCAAAATGGGGGTCATTAATTGTATCTACTTCATTAGACAGTTTAAAAATGAAATGAAATAGTATATATTAGGTCATTTCCTAAATTAGAAAGCAGTATACAAATGTTAGAGCTTATTATGTAATATTCATTGTGTTCTCCTCAATCTCCATGAAAGCTCTTTGAAAGACCCTATAAGCATTTTGTTAGTTTTTTAAAAAATAGGTTTGGCTTTTTAGAACACTTTATTTTAAAGTTTATTTATTTATAATCACTACACCCAACATGGGGCTCAAACTTGAACTCATGACCCTGAGATCAAGAGTCACATGCTCCACTGACTGAGCCAGCCAGCCTCTCCTAGAACACTTTTAGACTTACAGAAAAATTGAGAAGCTAGTATACACAGTTCTCATATACCCTATACCCAGTTTCCTCTATTATTAACATCTTATATTAGTATGTTTTACAATTAATGAACAAATACTGATACACTATTATTAACTAAAGTCCAGAGTTATTCAGATTTCCTTAGTTTTACCTAATGTCCATTTTCTTTTCCAAGATCCCATGCAAAACACCACATTACAGTAGTTGACATGTTTCCTTAGGCTACTTGTGATTGTGACATGTTCTCAGACTTTCCTTGTTTTTAATGACCTTGACAGTTTAGGAGAACATTGCTCAAGTATTTTGTAGGATGCCCCTTTATGGCAATTTATCTGATGTTTTTCTCATAATTAGATTGCAGTTATGGTTTTTGGGGAGGATGACCACAGAGGTAAAGTGCCATCTTCATCACATCATATCAAGGCTATGTACTATCAGTATGATTTATGACATTGATGTTGACCTTACCACCTGGCTGAGATAGTGTTTGTCAGGTTTCTCCACTGTAAAGTTACTCTTTATCCCCCTTTCTGTACTATATTCTTTGGAAGAAGTCATGATATGAGGCTCACACTTAAGGGATCGGGAGTTCTACTCCCCCTCTCAGTTTGTTTTTACCAAGTAAAAGCAGCATTTCCATGGGACAGAGCTTGGTCACTGGCAGTAGGAGAATGTTGGGCTATATTTCCAAAAAGCTGGTATGAGCTCACTGTTTTTCAGAAGAAAAACTACAGTGAGAGTAATTTTCTATTCCTTTCCTTGAAAACCATAGCCAGTTCCCATTTTTCCTTCAAGATAACTTTTACCTTAGAGAAAAAATGTTTACTTTGTTAGATTTGACATTGAATACTAAGGGGGCCTGTCCTCTTCAAATAGTGCTCTTTTTTCCTTCCCTATTCTACTTTCTTATCTGTACCTTCTTTAAAGGAGAGCTCCTGCATTCATTTCTTCTTTTAGATTTTTCCACCATGCTAGTTCAAATATGTTGCCTGTATAATTTTCTGAGATAAAATTTAGAATCCAAGCTTCTCTCTGAGAGAACATTACCTTTGAAGTTAGGGAAGCATCAGAATCAAAGTGAAATCTACAATTTACCTCCTTACAACAAATTCTGGGAAGATAAAACTAACAAGATACAAAAGGAAAAATCTGTTTCAAACTGATAATAAAGATGCTGTAATGAGTAAAAATAAAGAAAACATGAGAAAGTCATGAATAAAAGTCAATTGGTTTACAACAATTCCATTACCCTAAACTCAGCAATGTGGGCCAGCCAGAGTATCTAAATCTCAAACTTCTGATTCACCCTTTCCAGGACAAACTTCATTTCTCAAATACTAGTCTCTATGGCAGAATAAAAACACCATACACATACAAATACACAAAGTGATGGGGTGCCTGGGTGGCTCCTGGGTTGAGCGTCTGACTCTTGGTTTCAGCTCAGGTTGTGATCTCAGGGTCATGAGATGGAGCCCCATGTCCCGCCTCAGGCTCCACATTCAGCCGGGAGTCTGCTTGAGATTCTCTCCCTCTCCCCCTACCCCTCCCCCAGCTCATGCTCTTTCTCTCTCTTTCTAAAATAAATAAATAAATCTTTAAAAAAATACACAAAGTGAGGGACGCCTGGGTGGCTCAGTCCTTAAGCGTCTGCCTTCGGCTCGGGTCATGGTTCCAGAGTCCTGGGATCGAGCCCTGCATCGGGCTTCCTGTTCCACGGGAAGCCTCCTTCTCCCTCTGCCACTCCCTGCTTGTGTTCCCTCTCTTACTGTGTCTCTCTGTCAAATAAATAAAATCTTTAAAAAAAATAAAATAAAATAAAATAAACGCACAAAGTGAAATCTGACACAAGGAACTTAGATGGGTTAAACCAAGTCATTAATATTTGTTTTCAAAGAAAGTTGTATAGAGGTAACATTTTTCTAACAACAGTCATGTAGAAATACAATTCTTGCCATTTTCCCTATCAAAAATATGCACATATCTAGAAAAGAAATTTAACATTCGGCTAACATACCTATTAAGGCAATTTATTTTTTGACAAATAGGTAACAAAGGTTAAAATATCCTTGGTTATAGTACAATATAGTATAAAGGAAAGAATACTAGTTTTGGAACTGGAAAGACCTCATAGCAAATTCTAACCTCACCACTTACTAACAATATGACCTCTCATGAGTTAACTTCCTGAATCTCAGTTTCTTCATCTATGAAAGACACACTAGCCTGACCTTACAAGTCGTTATGACAATTCCATATAGTGTAGGTTAGATGCATAGGAAAAAGCCTAATTTATATAACCAGGTTCTGAATTAGAAAGAGAGAATGTGGGACACTGGGGTGGCTCAGTCGGTTAAGCATCTGCCTTCAGCTCAGCTCATGATCTCAGGGTCCTGGGATGGAGCCCCACATAGAGCTCTCTGCTCAGCAGAGAGTCTGCTTTCCCTCTCCCTCTGTGTTTTCTCTCTATCTCTGTCTCTTAAATAAATAAATAAATAAATCTTAAAAAAAATAGAGAGAGAAAGAAAATACTATTCTGATCCCCATAGCATTTATAATCTAGTGGAAGAAATGGAGATTAATCAAGGAACATTTTTTAAAAAGTAAAATTATCAAAATAATACATTCTACAGAGTGACTTGGAAACAGGTAGGCTTCCCTAAGAAAGTAATGTTTGAGCTAAAATAAATCACTGAAAGAGCTAAAAGAAAGGTAAGCATTAACTAAATCAAATCCTGAGGTGGAGCATTGCAGACAAAGGGAACAGAATGTGCAAAACTCCTGTGGTGGGGCACATGATGGTGCTTTCAGGGAGTGAAAGGATGCAGGCTCCGGGGACAATACATGGGAAAGGTGGCAGGAGCCAGGATAAGCAGGGCCCTGTAGACCACCTTAAGGATTTTGGTTCTTGCCCTACCAATAATGAAAAACCTTTGAAAGGTTTTGAGCAGAGCAAGAACATAATCACATTTTTAAGAAGGGACCAGGCTGTTGTGGGAAGAGACTATAGGGGCAGGGGAAGAGACAGGAAGACCTGAGGAGGCCAAGGCAGCAGGCTAAGCAGGGGCTGACGGAGGTCCCAGAAGAGAAATGTAGGCACAGAGCAATTAGCAAATGATAGAGCCAGAATTGGCAGGTCCATCTTCCTCCGAAGTTTGTTTTCTAACCTTATATGTTATAATAAATAGTAAATACCTGAAACAAACACACATAGAAAGTAGGATCCTTATGGAATAACCTGTTAAAGAATTTCCCTAGTATCCAGCATTTAGATTTATTCCCCAGCAGCGTCATTACATGGAGAAAATGGAGTGCACAGAATAGCAAAGTTCACAAGCAACTGAGGAGCTAAATACATGAGGAAGAGACAGGGTAGTGGAAAGGGCACTAAATGGGGAAACTGGATTCCCAACTTCCAGTCCCAATTCTGCGACATATACTTGGACAAACAAGCTATTTCTCCTCTTCAGACCATCTGTCATAGGGCCAAGTAGAGCTAGCTGACCTCTAGGGTCCTTTTCAGGGCAAATGTTTTCTCACTGTGTAAGATACATCTATGAACAATAAAGACGGTTGTTTAGTACAGTGGTGTAAGGTGCGGGTTCTGAAGACACCATAGGAAGAGCAAACACTTAATAAGTGCTTATCATGTGCCAGACATTCTTCTAAGTATTATATATAAACTGCCTTACTCTCCCCAACAAGTCTTACGGGTAAGAACTATTATTATTATCATTAGCTTCATTTTATAGTTGAGAAAACATAGGCACAGAGATGTTAAGTTACGTGTTCAAGATATCACAATTACTAAGAGGCAGAGACAAAATTTGAATATTGTAGCCTAGCTATGACATATACATCCTCTTAAGGAAGCCTGGGTTCAGGGTGCCTGGGTGATTCAGTTGGTAAAACGACTGCCTTTGGTTCAGGTCATGATCCTGGAGACCCGGGATCGAGTCCCAAGTAGGGCTCCCTGCTCAGCAGGGAGTCTGCTTCTCCCTCTGGCCCTCCCCCCTCATTCTCTCTCTCTCTCTAATAAATAACTAAAATCTTAAAAAAAAAAAAAAAAAAAGAATGCCTGGGTTCAAATACTGGCTCTGTTATTTTCCAGTAGTGTGAGTCCTTCTGTGACTCAGTTTTCTCATCTACAAAATGGAAATAATAATAACTTTTACCTAAAAGTGTTTTTGTGAGGATTAATTCAGGATACACATATAAAGTGAATAGAAGAACATTATCTAGGACTTAGTAAGCACTCAGTATGTGTTAGGTGTTATTATTACTTGGTGGCCCAAGGAACATTTTGGGAAACACTCAGTGGCAAGAATGACTCATTCTTTTCCCAAGCTTTCCTGATGTTTCCAAGGCCAAGAGGCAAACTTTAAAAACTTTGAACCCTGCAGAGGAGAACTACTGTCTGTTCTGTGCAAAGAATTTCTCCCCACATGTTTATTTTTAACGTATGCCCTCACTTTACACTTGAAATTAAAAAATGTGGTGATGTAAATAAAATAACCTATGACAAAATAAAACATAGCTCCTAAACCTAATCTAATATGATTTGAATTAGGTTTGGAACTCCTTAGGGTCATAAATCAATTTATTGGGTCATAACCAGCATTTAAAAGAAATGAAATAGGATGGTGTAGGATTGGTAGCAGACATCAGAGTGCATTGCAATTAGTAAAGGTAAGTGTTGTTTCATAAAATGAGAGAGGAGAGAACATAAATTATATTCTTTACTTTGCACAGTTAAAAAAGTTTCAATAACACTGAGCTAGATTATTTATTCATTCAACAAACATTCACTATGTGAAATTTGTGCTAAGTATTCTGCCAAGAGCTAGGTTCATAAGAAATAATTAACGGAGTTCCAGCTTCAGGAAGTTCAAAGTAAAGTGGGAAAAACGGACACTAAACAAAACCAAACTGCACTTTATGGGTCTAGGCCTTCCTTTCTAGGAGAGGAGTGATGTTTATAAGGGAAGGAATGTTTGGAATTACTGAGGTATCATGGGAACCACTTGGCTGGGGAAGGAGTGCTTATTCTGTCAAGGTCACTTGTAGCTTCGTAAATTTTCTTTGATTTTGGATTTACCTTGATTAAAAAATTACAACATTTACACAGCTAAGGAACAGATAAACTGTGAGATATGAATTAAGTAGCTGATTTAATATGTTTTCTTGCTTTTTGACAGGTGCTTTTCTTTTGGAACACTGAGAGGGGACATAGGGTGGCATGGGAGAATATTAGGTCCCTGTTCACTCCTTCTCCTCTAGATCCTATCATTAAACTGTGTTAAAAAGAGAAGATGCTGAATTGTTGGAACTGGATATAGTTAAAACCTCACTGTAATTATTGCAGGAACCCCACAGACTGTTAATAAGGTTGTTTGAATTAACACCTGCTCCTGGAAGGGTAGGGTGTGAGCCCATTGGCAGCCAGGCCCCTTGAGTCAGTGAGGAAAAAAATGCGAGTGGAAGAAGGAGTCTATGTACTGCCTTGTAGGTGTTTTCTGAAAGTCCCTGAATCAGTATTTTATTTTCTGTTAATTTGTTGCATTCACTACGTGCAAGAGATTGGGCTAGACAGCAAAAGAGACATAAAAGTAAGAGATACAAACTTCTCACACAAAGAACTCAAACAGAGGGACAAGACATTTACACAAGGGACAAAAGTCCAAAGTACATATGGAGCAACACAGTTCAGCACAAGAACACTGACCTTGGAGTGAATCATGGTCCTGCCACTTTCTAGCTGTGTGACTCTAGACTCAGGTCATCTAACCTTTCCGAGCTTCAGTTTCCTTATGTACAAAATTAGGATGATGGGTATTTATGAAGAGTAAAAGATAGCCATGAGTGAAATGGGCAGCATATCTTGAGTGAATGGTAGATACTCAATAATTGAGGGGACTGCAGAATCAAAGTGCCTGCAAAGACATAACACTGAAATGCTTTGGAACTTCAAAGGAGGAAAGTGTCATTTCTGGAAAAACTTCTTAGAGTTGACATCTGAGATAAAACTTATAAGACTTGTCTGACATTAAAAGAAGGCAAGGCAGTAGGGGGGAGATATTCCTAGGGAGGAATGACATAAGCAAAGACATGGAAGCAGGAAAAACTGGCGCCTTCCAACTGGTAGACATGTTTTTGCTGGGAATTGTAGTTACATAGATGAATAAGTCAGTCTGCAACCTCAAAAAGCTCATAGTCTAGTGGGGAGACGACACGGGAACTGAAGCTGATAAAGCAGAGTGACACCAGCTATGATAGAGGACTGCACAGGGGCTGTAGGAATCCAGCGGAGGCCCACTTGGACCAGCTGGGGTAGGAGAAAAAATATGGCAGAATTCTATAACTTACAGGTGGAGTCATTTAATGCTATGATGAAGCCTGGGGTCAGCAGTGGGGCTGAGTGGCTGAAATGAAGGAGAGTGAGTCATTAGAGATGAGGAGTTCAAGGATTAGTGGGATTAAGTGATCAAAAAGATTATTGTTGTCCGTTGATGGCCCACAGGGCAGAGATAGAAGGAAGGCTATGTGGAAGAGGTCAATGAACTAGGTGTAAAAGTCACCCAGAAAGGTAAGATTATGTCCTGGAGGGCAGTAGATGTTTTTGGCATTTGAAATGTGCTAGCTACTTTCTATGGAGCACCTGCTTTCTGCCAGGCACTTAGATTCATTATAGTATCTCTAATTGTGTTGGTTAGAATATTGGTTGGTTTGCTGCAACAGAAAGGTCCAAAATAAGTGGCCTAAACAAGATAGGAGTTTGTTCCTCGGTCAAGTGAATGTCTGGCTATATCATCCACGGCTGCTATGACAACACACATAATCATCAAGATTCCAGAGTCTTTCTGTTTTGTTGTCCTGCCAACTTGTATCTCAACTCCCATCTTGACATCTGCATTCCTATCAGCTGGGAAGAAGGGACAGTGGATAATGTGACCCAGAGTCACTAAGAGTGACCAAGATTCAAGGGGAGGAAGATTAGATTCCCCTCTTGGTGAGGGAGCAGCAAGGTCACATTGCAAAAGAACAGGTGGGTTTGGGAGATACTGTTGTAGCCACATTTGGAAAATACAATCTGCCACATATTACAATTTATGACCTTTAACAGAATGCTGCTTAGCCTAATGAGTATGAGTAATCTGCAGAACAAATGGCCATGAATAAAATGGATTCCATTTACTTATTTCATTCATTTTAATCCATACAACAACCCTTTAAGGTAGATTTATTTCATACCCTCACTTTACACATAAGGAAAAGAGGTAATTTGCCAAGATTCCTAAGATGGCTAGTTGTGGAGCTGGGATTTGACTACCAAGCTTGTGATCCTTCCTGGCATGACAGAGCCTCTCATGAAGCCTGACATCCAGAGAAAATGCAATAGAAAAGAAAGATTTCCTTGCTAATGCAAGGATTCAACAAATATGTATCAAATTGAACTGAATTAAATCAACTCCTAGAGGAGAATCTTAGAAACAAAATTTGAAAGATGTATATAAAACTATAGTTAGCGATGAAAAAAATACATTAACCAGCTAATGAAACAAGCTCTATGTGTACACCATTCCTTCATTCGCTGATATGCACACAACAAATATTTACTTTTTTTTTTTTTTTTTTTTTTAAAGATTTTATTTATTTATTTGAGACAGAGAGAATGAGAGAGACAGAGAGCACATGAGAGGGGGAGGGTCAGAGGGAGAAGCAGGCTCCTCGCCGAGCAGGGAGCCCGATGCGGGACTCGATCCCAGGACTCCAGGATCATGACCTGAGCCGAAGGCAGTCGCTTAACCAACTGAGCCACCCAGGCGCCCCAAATATTTACTTTTTTAAAAGTATTTATTCTTTGTTCCATTCTAAAAGGATTCGAGGCATAGGTATTAGACTAGCAATGTCAATAAAATGAAACAATACTTAGAGCTTTCAGTTAATCACGTTAGCACGCTGGAAACGTCCAGTATATGATAGTCATTGCCATTGGTGAAAGCACTTCATGGAGAGCTGAGAGAACTGGGTTCTATTTCTGACTCTGCTTCTCACCAGTTGTGTGAACTTGGGCTGATCACTGAACTTCTCTGGACCTGCCTTTCCTTGCCTATACAATGAGAAAGATAATATCAATGATCTCTAAGGTCCCTTCCATCACTGAAACCTATATAAAAGTATAATGATTTCTTATCATTTCCTGTATGTAATGATTGGCCAAGCTATTTTCTACTACTAAGCAATTAATTATCTAATCTATTAAGTGCAAACTGCAACAGTTAAGGAGCAACTAAGAATAGTAAAAACTGTTACATCAAAGGTTCTAATAAAATGTTTCTGAACATATGCTCATGGGCTTACTTGAAAAGCTTATTCATTGTTCCATTGAAATCTCATGTGATGAAACATTTGAGAATGCACAAATTCTGTTATATCCATAATAATAACATTACAATGTAGGCTTATTCTGACAATGGAATATACCATTTATCTCACAACTATGTAGAGCAGGTCTTTTCTAAAAGGCACCTTACCTCTATCAAGCTTCAATGTTCGTTCAGTCTTTCACCTTCTAAATCCTACTTGTTCTTCAAAACTCAATTCTGAAATTATTTATTTTTTTTCCCAAGAATGTTTCCTGGTCCCCCTCTCACCTAACCCCCTCTCTCTCAGGCTGCTTTGGATGCCCCACTCTGCACTCTTAAGGTCCCTGGTACTTCTGTTTTAGCACTTGTTAGCACTGTGCTGGATGGTACTATCACAGTCTGTCATTTCCTTATCTACTGTCCCCTCAGGCTGTGATCTTGAGGACAGAAGACAACTCCACTGTCAGTGGTTAGCAGGAGGCCTAGAGGCCTAGACTAGTAGGTGCTCAGTGAATACTTGCTGAATGAAGTTCTTTCTTCTCTTTCAGGAGATGTTGATGATGAAAATAATAGACGCACTTTTTATCTTAATCAAATTCCCAAATCCCTCAAATATTATCCATACCTTCACACTTGCCTATTCTCCTGTGAATGGTCATAGCTGGAGTCTTTTTTGAATGTGTACTATGCAGAGGAGAAACGGGAAAAAGAAGCAACTTGTATTAATGGTTACTGTACACACTTTCTCCATTAATATTAAAATAATCTTCATAAAACCTATGAGGTCAGTTTATCTCTATTATCTCTGTGATACAGAAACTGAGGCTCAGAGAGATTAAATAAATAAATAAATAAATAAAAGCTTGCCAAAGTTCACAGAGCTTCTGAATGACAGAGGTGGGATTAATCTGACTCCATCTAATTTCACACTGCCTCTCCAGGGAGGAGAGTGGGGTGGTGCGGGGCGTGAGGGAGAAGGAGGTGGGAGTGGAAGGGTGAGGGTGGGACCTCATGTTCTGAAACCTCTCCTATGTTTAAAAGTGATTTATCCTACAAGTTTATCCTTACTACCCTGAGTTTTAGCCCTATACATGAAGGTTATCAGCAAATGCTCCTCCATTATAACTAATACCTGGGTTCCTCCCCAGTCATTATTTGAGCCTTGGAGGGTGTACAGATGCTATTGTTAAGTTGTTCTCATTAAGAGAGAAATAGGGCGGGACAGGGGAGGAGTGTGGCAAATCAAATCTCAGGTCCAACCAACCAGATAAACAAAGAAACACAGGTGCCCTTATAATTAAGGTTCACAATGAGCTTGTGATGCCTTTGTGCGAAGATTTGAGACTTTTAAAGAAAAATAATATTGCCCTTAATACAGGAATTGCCTTTCAGAGGAAGAAAGTAAGTTTCCATGCTCTTACTAATTGCTTTGTTACATGAAGTTGACTATCCTAGAATCACAAAAGACTTATAATTGTAAAATTTTAACAGATTCTATTTATGGTTTGTATTGGGATGGAATGTAAATTAACATTATACTTTGGAGAATTTAACATTATTCCAAAACATTTGTTTTAGATAGTTAATATCATGCTGATAAAATTAATATTTTAATATGTTATAATATATACATATGTATTATATATATATAATTCAGCCTAAAAGATATTTTCAGTTGATGAGAAATAGTTTTATTTTCCTGTACTATGGTTCTTAATTCTAAGATGACTTATTTTTTATGAGATTTTTCATAAGTAGTATTACCTTAACATATTTGAGTATAAATTTGAAGATGTATTATTTTTTATTTATGTGTAGAATTTTTCAATTGTTTTCAAAAGACCTCATAAATCCAGAGAATAGATCAAATCTTTGAATATAATAAACAAAATGCATGACAAAGTGAAGTTCTAAATATGCCAGAATCTTTTCTTTGAAGAATTCATGGCTGAAGTGATTTTGGAAAAGTTAAGACTGAAAGAATTGTTTTGTTTTTTTTTTTTTGTATATTTCATGTCTGGGTTTGAAGTCTGTTTTAGTAATACAAGCACACGTAAATGCTACATGAGTTTCTTTTAAATGGGGACAGCTTCCTCCTATGAATTCTGACAGGTTGTGCATTTACACAACCTTTTAGTGTTAAATAACAATATCTTCAGATATCAATAAAAGGAACGTATAAAATCTTTATATCAATATAAAAAAGAACTTGCAATTTGTAAAATGTGTTATCATTTAAAGAACTCTAAGTACACCAGGTACTGTTCTCACTGCTTTCTGTCTGTTAACTCTTTAATGCTCAAAACAACCCCCATGAGGGTATGTGCTCTGGTAAGCACTGTGAATTGTGCAAGACTGTTGAATCTCAGATCTGTACCTCTGAAACAAATAATGCAATATATGTTAAGGAAAAAAAAAAAAGAGGGTAGCAGGAGGGGAAGAATGAAGGGGGGAAATCGGAGGGGTAGACGAACCATGAGAGACAATGGACTCTGAAAAACAAACTGAGGGTTCTAGAGGGGAGGGGGGTGGGAGGTTGGGTTAGCCTGGTGATGGGTATTGAGGAGGGCACATTCTGCATGGGTGTTATGCACAAACAATGAATCATGGAACACTACATCTAAAACTAATGATGTAATGTATGGGGATTAACATAACAATAAAAAAAAGTTACCAAAAAAAAAAAAAAAACAACCCCCATGAAGTCAGTTCTAATATTACGCCCATCTTACAACCAAGAAAACTGAGGAACAAAGAGGTTAAGTGACTTACCCAAGATCCCAGGGCTAGTAAGTGGTAGAGCTAGGATTCAAAACAAGACAGGTTGTAGAGCCCATGCTCTTACCACCACATTGAATAGACAAATTAGATTCCCTAGAGAGGTGATTTGAGTAGTAAGATGATTATAAAGAGCAGAATTTTGCTACAAGGGTTGTGCCTAAATTATTGAAAATGACAGGTTTCAAGTTTATATATATCTACCTGGCAGTGTGTTAGGCTAAGTGCTTTAAGTATCTCCTTGCATTTAATCCTCACAACCATACTGTGATGTATTTATCTAACTATGTAAACTAGGGCAAGTTATTTGACTTCCCTTAATTTAAGCCTCAATTTCCTCATCAGCTGATATGAGGATGAAATTGTATACAGAGTGCTTAGCGTAATGCCTAGCACAAAGTCAACTCTCTATGAAAGTTAGCTATTATTATCATTATTGGTTTTAGGCTTAGAACAACCAAGTAACTTGTTCAAGATGACACACCTTAAAGAGGGCAGAGCTACAACTTGGAAGCTAGGTCTGATTGATAACCTAACAATAGTAGCTAAGACTATGTTCTTTACTGTGCTAAACTGCACCGAATTCTTGTCTGCTCATCTTGGCACAATGCCTTGCTCATTGTAGGTACTTTGATAATAGAGACAGTGATTAAAACAAAATTTATTTTAATTCCAAAATAATAAAAATTTACTGCTGAAATTTTTAAAAAATGCAGGTAAGCAAAAGAAGAACTAAAAATCACTCATAATCCCGCCTTCCAAAATAACCACTGTTACCCTTTCACAAACAGGATCATTCTAAGCATACCTTTGGTGATCTGCTTTTTTTTTTTCCCTTTGAAATATATTGTGAACATCTCTCCATGTTGATAAAGATTTATCTACTGTATCATTCTTAATGTCTGCAGAACATTGCATTGCATGATCAGTCCCATTTGTTGACCATTAAAGACTATTTCCAATTTTTCCATATTCCAAAGAATGCTACAGTACACAATCATAGAGCTTCATCTTTGAACACAATAATGATTACTGCCTTAAAATAAATTTATAGAAATGGAGCTGCCAGGTCAAAGGATACCAGTTAGAATTTTGAGTTGGTATATACTATCTGCTCAGGAACAAAACTCTTTTGTAGTTCATAGTCAAAGGAGACTGGGAAAACAGCTCTTATAACCATCAGGGATTATTCCATTTTAAGGCTGCACTAAGTATGAATTCATTTAAAACTTGGATTAAATGAGATAATCCATGGAATGTAAATATAATAAGTGGTTAATAACTAATTGCTATTATTATAATGAAAACAACATCAAATTTGTTTCATTTGGCCTTCCAAGTCCTTTTATCTTTACTTTATTTGGGTTCATTTGAAGGTCTGAATGGATCAAGCCCTAAAACTGGGAAAAACTTGGAAATCCTGATAATTACTAAGGAAATCAATAGACCAGGGGTCAGGAGAACTTTTACAATTTTTCCTCCTGCCTCTCTTGTGACCTTGGGTAGATCTTCTCTGGATCTTAGAGCCTTCATCTATAAAGAGCATTGGATAAGGAGACCTCTTTAATATTTTCATTCTAACACTATGATGTTAAGTTTACTTTAACCCAGTAATTCTTATTCATACCTGTATTTCCTGTATTTTGAATCAAGGTAGATTTTCTATGGGCAGTAATGGACATTCTCAGCAACCCAAAGATCTGTGAGTTTCTGAGCCCTGAGGGTAGAAATTTTATAAAGATCAGGGAGTGCCAAAGAAACCACTGCCCCCCTTTTTTTTCACCTTCCTATCTTTAATTATCATCACATTACCCAGCGCTGGACTAACACTGTATCATTCAAACATCTCATGTGATTTAGGAGGCCAGAGAGTAACTAAAGGGCTCTCCCAAATCATTCAGGCCAACAAACATTTTTACCTTCAATTATCATTAACATATTTATTTTATTTTTTTTTTTAAAGATTTTATTTATTTATTTGAGACAGAGAGAATGAGAGACAGAGAGCATGAGAGGGAGGAGGGTCAGAGGGTGAAGCAGACTCCCCGCCGAGCAGGGAGCCCGATGCGGGACTCGATCCCGGGACTCCAGGATCACGACCTGAGCCGAAGGCAGTCGCTTAACCAACTGAGCCACCCAGGCGCCCCAACATATTTATTTTAAATTATAGGACACAAAAGTCTTGGCCATTTTTTTTAATTTAAATTTTAGTTAACATACAGTGAAATATTGGTTTCTGGAGTAGAATTCAGTGATTCATCACTTACATACAACACCTAGTACTCATCACAAGCTCTTTCCATAATTTAGCTATTGTTGATAATGCTGCTGCAGACATTGGGGTGCATGTACCCTTTCGAAACTGTGTGTTTGTATCCTTTGGGTTAATACCTAGTAGTGCAATTGCTGGATCATAGGGTAGTTCTGTTCTTAACCTTTTGAGGAAACTCCATACTATTTTCCAGAGTGGCTGCCCCAGTTTGGGAATCCACCAATAGTGCAAGAGGGTTCCCCTTTCGCTACATCCCTGCCAACACCTGTTGTTTCTTGTGTTGTTAATTTTAGTCATTCTGACAGGTGTGAGGTGGTTATCTCATCGTAGTTTTGATTTGCATTTCCCTGATGATGAGTGATGTTGAGCATCTTTTCATGTGTCTGTTGGCCATCTGGATGTCTTCTTTGGCAAACTGTCGCTTCATGTCTTCTGCCCATTTCTTAACTGAATTATTTGTTTTTTTTCGGTGTTGAGTTTGGTAAGTTCTTTATAGATTTTTGATACTAACTCTTTATCAGATATTGTTTGCAAATATCTTCTCCTATTCTGTAGGCTGCCTTTTAGTTTTGTTGTTTCCTGTGCTGTGAAGATTTTTATCTTGATGAAGTCCCAGTAGTTCATTTTTGCTTTTGTTTCCCTTGCCACCTGGGATGCCTCTAATAAGAAGTTACAGCAGAGGTTGTTTGGGATTCAGTGATGTCATTCACTGTCTCCATTTCTCAGTTCTCTTTGGACTTATCTTGGATACACTAGTCAACTGGCCAAACATGGCTTGAGGGACCAACTTAAAGTGTCCACACTGCCTGCCAGAGACTGGTTGGCCACTTTCCCTGTGCGCCTTCACCCAAAGGGTAAGATTTATCCTAAGGATTCCAAATTGGACAAGTTTTTGGACCCTCAGGGCTCAGCACAGTATTTTGCCAATAACAGTGGTCCGAAAGGTGTTGGTGGGCATGAACCGCAAAGCAGCTACCTCACTTAAAATTTAAGCACAGGTAGCAGTATTGGAGTAAAGGGAGAAATTTTACTCATTCACCTTTTCCAGCATAGACTCCAGGTCAAGCGCCAGGACCAGGATGGAAGCCTGCCTGGCGGGGGCCGGTCCTCCGGCTCTCGCGCGGGGCGCCCCCTGGAGGCGACGGTGGGGGTGACGGCAGTGACGGCGGCGGGGGTGGGAAAGCGGCCGAGCCCGCTGGGCCTGCGAGCGAGGTAGCGAGCGCTGTGCGACTCCGCGGACGTTCCCCCGCGCGCCGCGCTCCACGTCGCGCCCAGCCTCCGTCGCCTCCCGCCGGACTGCACCGCCAGGAAGATGCGCCTTAAGAGCCAGGTAGCCGCGCCTCTGGTCGGCCCCGCGCCCCTGACTCCCCGCCCACCCGCTGTCACGGTCGTCCGCGGCCGCGTGGCCACGTGGCCGCGACTCCACCGTTCCCGGCGCCCAGCCCGGCCACCCCGATTCCCAAGGAGGGAGTGGGAGCCCCTGCAGTTGGGAATCGCCGCGCGCGCCTTTGGCGGGAGGACTCCCGGCGACCCCTCCCCCGCCCATCTGGCGGCTCTGTTCCCGCTGGGCTCCGGGCCATTACACCCGCCGGCCTCCCGAGACTCCCCTGGCCTCAGGGGAGACAACCGAAAGTTGGAAGAGCGCGCGCCCCCTCCCCTGCGACTGTGGACCCTGCCGCGCGGAGAAGCCGCCGCCCTGCGCCACTCCCCTCTGCGCCTTTCCCGAGCTGTCCTCGGAGTGGTTTTGCTGAACTAGCTGGTGGCGCCAAAAAGTCCGGGCGGCTTCGGGCGAGCAGGGCCCCAGGGTGCTGGGCGAGCGGGCGCGGATCCTCTGGGGGCCCCTCTGTCTGTGTGACTTCGCTAATTGTTGAGAAGCAGCACTTTCCGATGCTTTCCCCCCATTACTGCTCGCTGTGGACCTGGGCTTGGGATATTTCTGGATGAGATTGAGAGGGCGCTTCTGTTGCACTAAGCAGTGCTCTTGGTTAACCGAGGAAAAAGGCTCAGGTGTTGGGTAGGGTCGGTCTGTGTTTTGTGATTTTTGTTTCCCTTTGGCCTGAGGGTTGTCAAACGTTTCGGATTTAGTAAACACACGCCCTGAAATCTTGAACTTGCTGGAGAGAATTCGTTTCTAAAAGGGACCGAAGCTCTCCTCCCCCAGCATATGTTAAGGGACTTAGGTAGACCCCAGGGAAGCCGAGGGGAGGGGCTTCTAGAAAACAACTCCAGGTTTGGGGGAAAGTGAGTCATTGATTCCCAAGGTGTTAGCAGGGACCGCTCAAGGGTGGTAATTCAAGTAAAATCTTCCCCCTGGGGATTCAAATACCTGCCTCTATAACGCAGTTTGGCAGGAGCCTTGTGGGATCCTGAAAGCCTACCTGTGTCCCTTACCTAGTTGCTTTATTTTACTAGAACCCCTTTAAAGAGGCTACCTCACTTTACTCTCCTGCACTTGTGTGCCTAGTTTTTTCATATTTTATAATACTTGCAAATTGACACTGAACAAGCTTTAACCTCAATCATTTCAGAATAAAAGTGAAATGTGAATGGAGCTTCATTCATGAGGGAAGTAGTCTGTGTGAAGTGTTTTGTAAATGTGAGTGGGTAGAATTTTAAACTGAATAAAATTAATGTAATGAGGAATCAAAAGGTTCAATCCAGATGTTTGCCTGCATGCATCCCTAATAGTGACAGTGCAGTGCTGCACAGTGCCTTTCCTTGTGGTTCTTGGGTGAAGTGGGCTGTGGCACTGTGATTGACTAAGAGCAAGTGGATGGTTGGATTCCTTCCATTCATCTTCTAAGGCACTAACCATTTCTTGGGGCTGATGGGGTTGTGACCCACCCACCTATGTAGAGGATTTCCCCCCTCTCCAACTACTTTAGAAATATATGAGGGATTTACGTGCAGATTTTCATTTAAAGAACTTGTAAAGTAATCCTCTTTAGTTATCATTAGTACTAGACCCTGAAACCCTTGCTTGCCTGTTAAGATGAGGTGCCTGGATGTGATTGTAATAGAGGCGGGTTGTGATTTAGAGCTGGTTGCCTCACTAATTCCACTACATAGTGTGTGTTTTGAATTAACAGAGAACTCCTTACCATTGTGTAGAGGAAATATAATTCAGATATTCTTGGTTCAGGTCTGATCCCACCACTCAGTAGTTATGTGACCTTGCATAATTAATTTCTTGATTCTACCATCACCTCCCCCTTTATTCCCAGTAGACCAATGGGGATAACCTTTAACATGGGAATTAAATGAAATACTCTGTATATAAAAAATGAAATACTATGTAAGTACAGTGCCTGGCATGTAGACATTCAGTAAATACTCCTATTGTTAACTATCCGTAAGCAGTAGCTATTGCCATCACTACTACTGTATTTACTTAAAAAACCTACCTACCTATGGTTGGAGAGAGAGATTGACTGCAAAGGGGCAGGAGGGAACTCTCTGGGATGATTGAAATATGCTATATCTTGATTGGGGTGTTGATTAAGAGGGTGTATCCATCTGGCAAAACCCATCAAACTGAACCATTAAGATCTGTGCATTTGATTGTATGTACATTACATCTCAATAAAGTTAATTTAAAACATTAACCTCCAAATGTGTTAAGTACATATCTTTTGGGAGGTGGTAGTTGACGTACCAGCCTAATTCTGCATAATCTAGTAATTTATTTCCAGAAGCCCCTCTGCATATGAGCATATCTTCTTCATAAGTTGGGTCTTCATATGTTGGGTCTTAAGAAACAGAAAGAAGGTCCTCTCATTTTTCAGATTGTTGTCAGGAGTGATGGTCCATGGAGAAGAATGATTGTTTGGCTCATTCTGAGATGGTATTTAATTTGAAACTTACATATACTATTAGTTTTTACTAAATAGCTTTTTAAAAACCAGATTAAAATGTTTTATTTGATCCAGTAGTGCTTGTTTGCATAACATACCCATCCAGTAAGCAGTTTCTGAAAGGTCATAGTCATTTTGTGTCCCTTTCCTTTCTTTCAATAAATTCTTTATATTGTTTGTAGTTAAGTGATACCTAACATGCTTTTAGCATGGTACCAGGCACTTAGTAAATGCTAATTTATGCTAGCTGTTATTATTATTATTTTTAAAGATTTATTTATTTATTTGACAGAGAGAGACATAGCGAGAGAGGAAACACAAGCAGGGGGAGAGGGAGAAGCAGGCTTCCTGCCGAGCAGGGAGCCCGATGTGGGTCTCGATCCCAGGACCCTGGGATCATGACCTGAGCAGAGGGCAGACGCTTAACGACTGAGCCACCCAGGCGCCCCGCTAGCTGTTATTATTAAAACTGATGTATTGGGCGCCTGGGTGGCTCAGTCGTTAAGCGTCTGCCTTCGGCTCAGGTCATGATCCCAGGTCCTGGGATCGAGTCCCACATCGGGCTCCCTCCTCGGGGGGAGGCCTGCTTCTCCCTCTCCCCCTCCCGCTGCTTGTGTTCCTGCTCTCACTATCTCTGTCTCTGTCAAATAAATAAATAAAATCTTAAAAAAAAAAAAATTAAAAAAAATAAAATAAAATAAAATAAAACTGATGTATTCAGGGCACCTGGGTCTCGGTCTGTTAGGTGTCTGCCTTCAGCTCAGGTCATGATCCCAGGGTCCTGGGATCGAGTCCCTCATTGGGTTCCCTGCTCAGTGGGGAGTCTGCTTCTCCCTCTGCCCCTTCCCCCTGTTCGTGGTCTCTCTCTCTCTCAGATGAGTAAATAAAATCTTTTAAAAAATTGATATATTCATATCTTTTTTGGGGGGTCAGAAATCAACATTATGCATGTTTTAATGGCAATTCACTATAAAGATGCTGTGAAAAACAGTTGTTTTTCTGAAGCTTCTCTCCGTGGCTGGTAGATGACCTTCTGTGTCTCCACATGATCTTTTCTCTGTGTGTCTGTGTCGTAATCACCTCTTCTTATAAAACACTAGTCATTTGAATTAGGGCCCACTCATATGACTTCATTTTACCTTAATTACTACCTCTTTAAAGGCCCTATCTCCAAATAGTCATATTCTGAGGTACTGGGTGTTTTAGGACTTTAGCATATGAATTCTGGGGGTGGGGAGCACAATTCAACCTACTACACATGGTATCTAGTAAAAAGCTGTATTGGTTCTTTCAAAATAGCTCAGCACATAGAATATGAAACAAGTCAGATTTTTACTCTTGTTTTAGAACAGTTCAATTTGGATCTAAATGTTGTAGTTCCCTGTTGCAGTGAGAAACCCAAACTTATCCATCAGGTACACACACACACACCTTTTACATGTAAGGTCAATTACAATTGAAGAAGAGTTAAGGTCATTGTCTAAGTTGAGTTTAATCCATGACTGGGTCCGCTAAAAATCATGTCCTTCATTGATTGAGAAAGCTAGCTACAGTGGCTTCCTAATCTTTCTGGCTTTCTAACACTTTGGGTAATGAAGGTAGAAGTTTTGGCTCTCTGGAAAGAAACCATTTACCCCTTTGATACCTTAATACCTAGTTCTGTCTTTTGAGCCCTTTGTTTGACTTTCCAGATTATCTCTGCAACAAAATAATTATACTAATCCCTTAATACATATTTCCTACATATTCAAGTCATGAATTTATGGACCCAAATTTACTGCACAAGCAACCTTTGTTCCTCAAATCAGAGCCTGGAGATAGTTTACTCAGACCTACTTGAACTGCCCACTTCATGGTTTATTTCCCTTACGAGTTTGAGATTCATCTTGGCTCCTTGTGTTCATGCATCAGGATGTGATATTTTATCTAAAGAAAAAAAGTCTCTAAACTTACGTTGTGCAAAAATGGCTCTCAAATGCATTATGTGTGTTACTCTCAGTTTGTGCTAATTTGCACAGCCTCTGAACAACTGGCAAAGTGGCTAGTGTTGACGTTGCAGCTGCCACGGAGTTCCCAGTTGCTTTAGGAATTTTTACATTTTATTAGTGTAATGACAGAATTTACAGTTACCCACGGTGTGTTCATTACAAACACTTATTATCTATAATACCAGTTTGATGCTTGATCTTATATTTCTTTTAATAGAAATGTTACAGCTTTTATATTTAATTATAATGGGGATTAATCATCACTTATATCAGTTTTCACCTACAAGCAAAAATCTTGGAACAGATTATAGTTGAGATGAGGCTATTAGATTTAAAATTCAATGCCAACAAAGCTTTCTTTTTTTTGACTTTTAAAATTTCCATTAACAAAAACTTGCTAATATCACTGAGCCTCATTTCACAAGACTGATCTGATGATTGACTGACTCATTCATTCAATGAGTATTTGTTGAGTGTCCAGTATGGGCAAGGCCCAGTTGTAGGTGCTTGGGATATAACAGTGAACAAAATTCAAATATCCCTGTCAGCAAGGGTCCAAGGGGAGATAGACATTAAAAATAGCCATAATAAACAAGTACATTATATAGCATGTTAGAAGGTTACAAGTGTTGGGGTGGGGAGAAGTAGAGTAGGATAGGAGAAGTAGAGTAGGGGATCAGGAGCTTGGGTGGGAGATTGTGATCTTAAATAGGGTAAGCCTCACTGAGAAAGTGATACCTGAAGAAACTTGATGGCAGTAAAGAGGTTAGCCATGTGGCTATGTGGAGAATAAGCAGAGGGAATAGCCAGAGGATAGGCTCTAAGGCAGGGGTGTACCTAGAAGGCTTCAAGGAACTTCAAGGAAGACAGTGTAGGCTAGAGAGGAGTGAGCGAGAAGGAAAAAAGATTATACATTGGATTATAATGTTTGTATGCTGAATAAATATTATCATGGTTCATCATCCACTGATAAGTAGATAGATGCTTAACTTACATACTAAGCACATTGTAGGGGCTCTGCATATGCTTGCTGAATGTTCTTTTGGCAAATGAATCAGCGCTTATAAGAACCGGTCCTGAACCTCAGTAGAAAAAGGAATAGGGTTCTGGAATTGTTGCTGATTCTGGTGCCAGCAAAAGTTAGAACTGGAGCTGGGAAAGGGGAAGGGCAGGAAACTAACATGGAGATGCCAGCATGCAGGTGACTGAGTCTTGCCAGACTGTGGCCACACTGACTTCACTAGGGAGTCAATTTTTCATGTGGACTTAAATGTTTGGTACTGAAAAATTCCTTTTCAGTTTGATTTTTTTTTTTAAGATTTTATTTATTTATTTGACAGAGAGAGACACAGCCAGAGAGGGAACACAAGCAGGGGGAGTGGGTGAGGGAAAAGCAGGCGTCCTGCAGAGCAGGGAGCCCGATGTGGGGCTCGATCCCAGGACCCTGGGATCATGACCTGAGCCGAAGGCAGACGCCCAATGACTGAGCCACCCAGGTGCCCCTCAGTTTGATTTTTGTCCTCATGATTTGAACTTTTAACCAGAAAGAAGAAATTCTAGTGTAGAGGATATTCTTGATTTGAAAGCTTGAGATGTGTCAACCTCAGGATTCCCATACCATAGCATTATTCTTTCTTGTTTACATCTTATTGGATAGATCTCATAATTATCATATTTGCGTATTTTGTTTACAGTTTACAAAGTATTTTTATTTATATTATTTGTCCCTCACAACAGATGTATGTGTAGTCCACCATAGCCATTATTACATTTTGGACTGGGTGTCTTCCATTTGTCCTCTAGATCTGCTCTCTATCCTTTTCCACATCCTTTCTGTGGCCTTGGAGGCTGACCTTTATAGATTGCATCAGTGGGGTCCATTGCCCTCTTGCTTTGGGAAGGATTCAGCTAGTGGTGTACTAGCAGGATTTCTGAGGGCAGAAAGAGAGGTCCAGGTATTTATTCCCCCAGGTCCCACTCTGCTAGGCTATTGGTTAGCAGTGGTGTGTGAAGGCCACAGCCCCTACCCATCCTACAGCTATAGTTCTCTCTCTGGGTTCTCTAAGGTCTAAGGGATGGCAGAGGGTCTCCACTCCTGCTGGCCCAGGGTGCTTCATCTCCCTTGATGAATTTCCTTCATTAAATCCTGTTTAATTTTACTCTTTGAGTATGCCTTCCGTTTCCTGTCTGGGGCCCTGACTGAGACACAGCTTTCAAGATGACAACCTAGAGAAGTCGGGTGACTTGCCCAATGATAGAAATCTGGTAAGTGACAGAGGAGGGACTTGAATCCTAGTTTCGTGACTCAGAGGCACAATTAATTTTAAATATACCTTTGTGAATATATTCCAACTGGTGGATACTGTTGAGAAACCTTTCCATTTTGGTCTCCAGTTAAAAGTATATTATATGGGATATTATGTATTGGTATTTCCTTAAATGTGGAAAGGCTTTTGTAAAAAGTAGGGGTCTTTAGAAAGAAATACTGTTCTCTTTCTTGCCCCCAAACAAACAGACGAATTCCTTAACATGTCATATCTTCATAAGAAAAGCATGGAAACAAAATCAGGAAGCAATTAGCTGGTTTGCTTTTGGTTATTCATGGTGATGAAAAATAGGGATAGTGTGTATAGTTAATAATCTGTGATTTTCCCTTTCATCTTTCTGTTGGTCTACCATAAAATCCTCTTTACTATTTGTCCTACTTTCCCCTCCAACTGTTCACCAACACCAAACACTGTCTCTAAGATGTAGATCTGACCCTATCATTTCCCTGTCCCCCACTATCCAGAGGATGAAGCCTAAGCTTATTGGCTTGTCTTTCTTCATCTATCCTTACCCTTATATCTAACTTCATGGACCTCAGTTTCTCCAATTTAAATCCTCTACTTGCTTCAATATTAAATTATTTGCAGTTGACCAAACATGCTTCATATTTGCTTTTGCCAACTTGCATTTGTTGTTTTCTCTGCCTACAATATCAATTATCCTTGCCCCTGAGCCCTAGTGTCTGCCAAGAGAACCACATACCCATCAGAGTTCTGTTGGAAATCATCACATGAAACCTTGTGGACCCCACAGGCAGAACTGCCACATTTGAGAAAAAAAGCCAAACTGCTTGAGGACAGGATCTAGATTTTATTCATCACTATATCCCCTGAGTTCTGGGGCCTTGTACTTAGTGGATGATCAACAAGTATTTATTGAGCAAATGACTCAGTGTAAGGCTCTTTCAACCAAAATCTTTATAAGAAAAGTTTTGAAGTTGTTTTTACTGATTTGAATTAAAATGTCAGAAAGATAGGGTGAGGGTGGTAGCAAGGAAGAGATAAAAAGCAAAAATTCTGGGTTGTCATCAACTAGAGTTTCTATATAGGGAGTCCATGCCATGGAGTTATGTTTTTGCTACCAGAGGCCTGAGTAGGACTCCGTACAACTTTGGTCTCTTATCCAATATATGGACACCTGTGGTTGACCTGTGTTCGCCTGCTCTGCTCCTATTATAGAAGGGATTTTTCTTTTTTTTTTCCCCCCTGAAGATTAGTTGGCCATCTTTTCCCTACATCTCTGATATTAAAGATCTTTTAGTTCTCACAGCATGAGTTTCTGAACAAAGGGTCATCTGGGAAGCAGCAGTTTTGAGGATCTTACTTAGGTCATTGGAACTAGTGTTCTGGAAAGTGCCTGGTGCATAACTGTAATAATAGAAGTCAGATCCCAAGTTTGTATTACAAGTGAGTGTTTTGTACTACACACTCTCCCTGTCCACTCATACTATCACTTGTTGAGAGGAAAATGATACTAACTATAATACTATACTGTAATTTGAAGTCCAATTACTATGTTGTTTGAGACATGGCAGAAGGACAGAGCCCAAGAAACTTTAGTATACATGGGACATCCTTATTGTGCATTGAAATAGTATTTCTCTCTCCTCTGAGGATGTGATCTATTCTTTTGAGGTGTAAATTTTGCAAGGTTAGAATATTGTTATAATAAAATAAATTCAAAATACAAGTGGAATCAAAACATTTTTACCAAATTAAAGTAAGTTTGAATTATTTTTACCGATTTTTGAAATGGGAGAATCACACTCTATAGGGGAGAAGTGATCAGAGTAAACAAGAATTTAGTGATCTGTCCTCTAGTTACAAAATGTTGTCCTATGGAATCACAATGGGCCTGCTTTTCTGCTTTTCTAGATAAGTTCTGTTCAATGGGAGACATGATTTAGTTCATAAGACAGAGAAGAGACTTAATAAATTTGGTATAAAAGGAACATGAAAATTGAAGAATAAAAAGTAAAAACAGAACTCTGAACAAATGGTAAGAATTCTGAGATAATGTCTTTGTCACAAGTATTCCTGCTCCTGTATTCATTATCCTGGTTTATGGCACTGTCATTTACCTGGGCAGAAGAATGCTGAGGAATTCCTGTAGATCCATCCTTCTACCTTACCATCTACATTTAGTTTCAGTCTCTGGGTCCAGATAGTCAATTTGATTTCTTTAATTAGTTAAGTGCCTAGTATATGCCTTATTCCGAGAGGGAGAATGATATAGATAAAAATTATTGCCCTTGTGGAACTTATATTTTCTTAAGCATCATATTTTTCTGATTTGAAGAAAAGTTAGCCAGTTCCTCAAAATGTTAGATATAGAATAACTATATGACCTCCACAGGTCCACTCCTATGTGGGTACCAAGAATTGAAAGCAGTCATTCAGATACATGTACACACATGTTCATAACAGAACTCTTCACAATAGCCATAAAGTGGAACCAGCCCAAATGTCCATCAATGGATGAATGGATAAACAAATTGTAGTATATACATACAATGGGATATTCTTCAACTATGAGGGGGAATGAAGTTCTGTTACAGGCTACAACATGGATGAACCTCCACAGTATACTGAAAGAAGGGAAAGAAACCAGAAACAAAAGGTGACACACGATTCTGCTTATATGAAATATCCAGAATAGATAGGTCCAAAGAATGAGAAGGAAGATTGGTGGTTGCCAGGGACTAGGGATGGGGTGGGAATGGGGAGAAACTGCTTAACGAGTTAGGGAGTTTTACTTTGGAGTGATCGGAATGTTTTAGAACTAGACAGAGGTGGTGGTTGCACAATTGCCAGTGTACTAAATGCCACTGAATTGTTTACTTTAAAGTGGTTAATTTTATATGATGTAAATTTCACCTTGATAAATTATTTTTTAAAAATATTATACTATGAGGCAAGATGGAAATAAAAGTTATCATGTGCCCTGAAGTTTGCCTGTCATATACTATTCAGTGCAATTAAAAACAGAATAAATGGTCAGATCTCTTTCTAAAGATCCTAGAATTTTCAGAGTTTCAGAGTTCGGAGATTGTTATGACCTTTTCGTGTCATTAAGGACTGCCATATAGGCACCTGACATCTGCATGTCAAAAGCTTGACTTCCGGTAGAAGCTGTATGATACAGGTATGACTGGGGTATCTACATTCCTTTTCCCCTCAGCAGCTCAGAGCACATCAGTATCCCCCATTTGGGACTCATAAATGATTTTGCCTTTTTTTGTAGTTGTCATGAGTGAGCACTGGTGCAGAGCTGCAACTTGCCTGGGACAGGTGGATCCAGAACCGAGATCCAGAGCAGTGACAAAGGAGTTTGTGAAACAGTCTCCTGCTATTACCATGTTGAGGAGGGCCTAGGCAGGCTGTGGATGTGCTAGACTGGGTCCTCTTATAACTATGACACTGCTACCAGCATGATCCCATTTACAGCAGCAGTATTCCCACTGTCATTTGCCAAGTCTCAGACAGCCCTAGGAATCCAGTGACACTGTGAGCTCATGTTTCTATGCCCCTACAGGCCCAGAACTCTGACCTATTCCATCTCTTGGAGTCTGGCTGGACAAAGCTGTCTGCTTACTTCTTATAGGTACCTTGAGTGCCTTGTAGTACTCAAGCATGATTTATACAATCAAGGTGATTTTTCTTCTTTTTGTCTTATTGGAGAAAAATATAAATAAACACATGTTTACTATCCAGCAGAGCATCTCCATACATTAGAAAGTATCAAAACTTTGAATAACCAAATGCAGAAGAAATCTTGATGCCTTTTGAGATTGTAATGTCACTCCTTAACATATCAAAGAGACCAAGTTCCCAGCATGGATTATGAAAAGCAGAGTCCCTGTGATGCTCTGCTTAGCTATCAATGGCCAAAAATGATGGATAAGATCTTTGCATAATAGCTTCTGTTTATTCACAAAATTATATACAAATTTAGTTTTCAAAGTTTGAATCTTAGCCAGGCTTTAATAGTTGTTGTTTTCTTTGATATCATTTTTAATCTTAATACCATTAGGCAGGGTATGTATTCTCCAAGTAAGCTACAGAGACCATGGGCCCCCTTTCTCCCTTTTATTTTACTCAGGCCAACTTATACGTGTTTCCTTTTTCTTTTTAATTAATTAATTAATTAATTTATTTATTTTTAAATTTTTTTTTTTTAAAGATTTTATTTATTTATTTGAGACAGAATGAGAGAGAGAGAGCTCATGAGAGGGGGGAGGGTCAGAGGGAGAAGCAGACTCCCTGCCGAGCAGGGAGCCCGATGCGGGACTCGATCCCGGGACTCCAGGATCATGACCTGAGCCGAAGGCAGTCGCTTAACTGACTGAGCCACCCAGGCGCCCCTAAATTTTTTTTTTATACGTGTTTCCTAACTAACCCCTACAGTCACCTGAGTTTGTAATTCCCAACAAAGATTGAAGTTTTGCAGTTACATGTAATTGTGCAAAGAATTTACAGTAAAATCAAATACTTTAATAGTACATACTGAGTTTCTGGGCACTGTTTTAAGTGTTTTATCTGTATTAACTAACTAATGGAAGCTCACAACCTCATTAGGTAGGTGTGGCTACCATGGAGGTGTGCCATTCAGACCTCTGTTCAAGAGAGAATTGACTTTATCTGTGAGGAGTGAAGTTAGATGACAGCCTCCAATCGCAGCACCTTTAGGTCATGCTTTTCCTGGATAGCCCCCGCTAGTGACTAAGCATGGGGGAGATGTAGAACCTGACCATTTTTTCCCAATGTGGGACTCCTCTTGTTGGAAATCTTTGTTCCAGTGCTCCCCTTGGCCAGGCCTTTGTCTGATCTTCATCGTGGTCTGAGGTTTTCCCTCTCCAATTCTACTTCCTGTCCTCTATATTTTCATAATAAACGGATAAATCTCCTGCATGCTTGACCCTGTTTAGTCTCTACTTCTGGGAGGATACAACTGATACAGGTAGGTATTATTATTATCCTTATTTTACAGATGACAAGGCACAGAGAAGTGGCTCAAGGTCTCCTGGTTAAATGGGTTTCAATGTCTTTAATCATGTTCTTAACACATTATGGTATGTTACCTCCCCATTCTAAGGTTCTTATCTATCCAACTAAGTATGCTTTGTATGGCAGAAACTCTCTGGGTTCTAGAAATAAAGAAATGTATAATATAACCCCTTATCTCAAGAAACCCGTAATCTAGTGGAGAAAACAAAAGGGAAATAAGAAGACAGTTTCAGTCTTTCCTCTCAGTGCAATGATGAGATGTGTGCAGGGCGTCTTGTGAGTCTAGAGGGAAAGAACCTAATTTGTGTCATTTCTCACTTCCTCTACCCCAGTATGGACATCCCCTTCCTCTTCTTATCCCCCTATCCCATGCCATCAGACTCATCTGAGATGCCTATCATGTTCTCTGACCTCCCTCTGACCTCCCAAAACTGAGTTGGGCATGATTGTTCTGTATTTTTTTTTTTTAAGACTTTATTTATTTGACAGAGGGAGAGACAGTGAGAGAGGGAACACAAGCAGGGGGAGTGGGAGAGGGAGAAGCAGGCTTCCCCCCGAGCAGAGAGCCCGATGCAGGGCTCAATCTCAGGGCCCTGGGATCTCGACCTGAGCCGAAGGCAGACGCTTAACCGACTGAGCCACCCAGGCGCCCCTGTTCTGTATTCTCATAGGAACCATCTGTCTTACCATCTCATACCCACCTTAGTTGATGTTTACTCCTTGCCTCCTGCTTGTCCATGTGCACGGTGCCTAGTGGCATGCCTAGCTACAGAAGTCTTTGTTGAATCAATGAATGAGGAGAATCATTTGTTTGCTTGGCCTGTTAACTCCCAAACCTTGAACCTTTCAAGGTGTGAGTAGAAAAGAGATGTTGGAAGAGAATGCATAGGAGGCATTTCTGCTCCTTTAAAATTTGGGTTCAAACATGGACAAATGCTTTCTATCTTACTTATTATATACATATGTTAGGCTGATATTTTTATTCATTCATCCATGCATCCATCCAACCATCCATCCATCCACCCATCCATCCATTTGTTTATTGAGTCTGTCAACACATATCTATGGAGTGCCCTCTGTGTGTCAGGCACAGTACTAGGTACTGTTCATAGTGATGAAGGAGAGGCACAGTCTCTGACCTCAAGGAGTTTTCATTCTGGCAGGGTAATTAAGTTCTAAACAAATACAACCTGAATGTCCCCCAGGCCCCTCCAGTTCGTGGATCTTAGATGAGGTCACTTTAAATCTTTGTCAGTAGATCCAGTGCATCTATATTATTCCACGTACCAAATGGCATGCTGTCAGTTCTGTTCCTCTCTTATGTCTCTATGGGCATCCTCAAAGCCTATTTTTTTCTTGCATATGAAATAACGCCTATCACTGATACATGCTTGGTAATTGAATAAACCTTTCACAAATTGAATATTTTTATCATTATTACTAATATAATCATATAATATATCCTGCTACTTACATTTCTACTTTCCTTCTCCTCTGATGCCTCATTCTCACCAGATTTCCTGGCCACTGTGTGCTGTTCTATTTGTTGCTATAAAGCTGCCTATACCTTTCCACCACTGTTGGAAACACCTACACGATGTGACCTTCTGGTTTATCAGCTTCCTCTTTGGCCACTGTCTCAAGATTGCTGTTCCTTTGTGAGCATCTGCAATAATGTACTACTAAGACTTGCTATGCTCATCTCATCACCTAACCACTGTTCTCCCCCCTCTTGGAGCATCTGTTCTTTCTCCTGCCAGTTTGAGTTTGTTGCCATTTTCCATACTTCCAGATCTCAGGTGCTCCCCTCTCTCGAGTCAGTAGTGAAGCATTTTCCTCTTTTTATGTCTATCTGCTTTTGTAGGGATCCCATGACGTTGTAGCTTGGGCTTCTAGTGAGAGTTATTTTATTATCAGACGTCTTTCGCTTTCTTGCACTGTTAAATGTTGCTTTCAGTTAGAACCTCCCACCGTAGCTGGAACCACTGATCCCATCCAACTTTTAGGCCCACTGTACAGGCCTCTTTTCTCATTTATGGTGGGGTTTTTTTCCCACAGGGCTTTCTGTTTTACCTCTGTTCAACCTGGAAGGTTTAAACCAAAGATGAAGGAAAAATAGGGATTAGCTAATGGAGGAAGGGAAGCAGGATTAGGTAGGGTGCAGAGAGGAGATGAGAGACCCAGTAGAAGGAAGGGCCCTGTGCAAAGCCCCAGAGGCCAGGAGCAGCATGGGTGTGTGATAGAGCAAGGTGTGCTGAGAAAATGCAAGCATCGCGATGTAACCAGTGCACTGTAGAGTGCAAGGGCTTAGATGGCAAGAGGTAATCCTGGGAAGTTCGGTTGTGTCAGAACCAGGAGGGCCTCTCCTAGATACTGAGAACAGAAAAAATAATCTGGAAGTGAAACAGGTTGAGTTTTCCCAAGTGCAGGTGTTTTATTGGTAGCTAATTTTTCCCTGGCCCCTAAAAGCTGAGATACAAGCTGCTGACCTTTTGTATGCATTAAGCATGGATTGCATTTCTTCTTGGTCCTTACTCCATCATTTTTATTACCCAATGGGATTGGTCTAGACAATGTATAGACTTCTTGTCTGTTTTCTGGATCTGTTGATTGTCATGACCTGATTGTTACCTCAAGCTTCCAGAATCCAATTATCAGCCCTTCTTTTTTTTTTTTTTTTAAAGATTTTATTTATTTATCTGAGACAGAGAGAATGAGAGAGACAGAGAGCACATGAGAGGGGGGAGGGTCAGAGGGAGAAGCAGACTCCCTGACGAGCAGGGAGCCTGATGCGGGACTCGATCCAGGGACTCCAGGATCATGACCTGAGCCGAAGGCAGTCGCTTAACCAACTGAGCCACCCAGGTGCCCCAATTATCAGCCCTTCTAAGTTTTGTATGTTAAGACTCTCAGATTAGTCTTTTTTTTTTTTTTTAAGATTTTCCTTTTTTTTTTTTTATTATGTTAGGTTAGTCACCATACAGTACATCATTAGTTTTTGATGTAATGTTCCATGATTCATTGTTTGCATATAACACCCAGTGCTCCATGCACTATTACTTAAAAAGAAAATCTTTACACCCAGTGTGGGGCTCAAACTTACGACCTGAGATCATGAGTCACACTCTATGGACTGAGCCCACCAGGTGCCCCTCAACGAGTCTTTTTTACCCCCACACAAGGAATTGCCCTTGTCCAAACCCACCAGATTTGAATAGTCACCACATGGATATTTTGAAGATATAATCACCATGATAATCCTGTGACAAAAATCACATACCTACAGCAATGGAAGACTGTGCTCCCACCGGGAACTCCCATCCTGGGCATCCTTCATGGTCCCTCCCATGTGAGGCCTTGCCAGTCCATGTTTCTCTCACTTTCCTTTTAACTCTGGAATCTATTTATTCCATTCATTTGACAATTACTAATACCTCTTAAACTTCTTACTATACCATTTAGCTTTTTGTAAATTTCAGCCTTGCATCCCCAACTAATTGTGAGTTCCTTGAAGGCAGAGGACATGGAGTTAACTGCTTTGAAGCCTCCTCAAGAGCCAGTCTTGCGGCTGGAGACATAGGAGGTATTTGGTATGTACTTGCTAAATGAAACAGTGGGGCCACCGGCAAATGAACTGCAGGAAAGATTGAACTGCTTGGAGAACCCTGAGAAGAGCAACATGAGCCTGGGCTCTGGAACTATCAGACTTGGAGTTACAGCTCTGCTAGGCTGCTCACAGGCTGTGTGACTTAGGGAGGTAGGTTAGTTTCCCTTAGCCTCCCCCTCTATCTTTTTTTCTTTTTCTTTGTAAAACAGAGTTGATGACACAAACTTCACAGGTTTGTTTATGGATCAAATGAGATAATGTATCAACAAATGAAATCACTGCTATTGTTATTCTTCATAGAAATGGCTCTTTGTGTAGGAAAAATCAGAAGGACAGGGAAAGGTTAGGGCAAATTATTTATCATAGAAAAGACTGGAAAAAGTTACTTATTTGTTGGATTAAGTAGAAGATCCTCTTTCTTGGATTGAATGCTGCTCTGGAGTTGGACTGCCTGATTTGAATTTTGGCCCCATTGTCTGCTAGCTATGCAACAGTGGGCAAGTTAACTTAAACTCGGTGTACCACAATTTTGTAATCTATAAAATGGGGATAGCAATATTTACTGCATAAAGTTATTGTGAGAAGCAAATGAAACAATCCCTGTAAAGTGCTTATTAGCACAATGCCAGGCACATAGGAAGGCTCCTGATAGGCTAGTTTTTTTTTATTGCTACTTATATCAGTTACCTATTACTGTATAATTAACTACTGTAAAACTAAGTGGTTTAAAACAGTGAGTGTTTATTATTGCTCGTGGGTATACAGATCAACCGGGCAGTTCTTTTGATGTCAGCTGTGCTCATTCATACATTTGCAGTCAGCTCTAGGGCAGGTAGACAGCTCTGGGATCTTGGCTGGGCTCTCTCACATGTGTGGGGTCAGTGGATTATGGGCTGTTCCAGGATGGCCTTAACGGGGCTCAGTGGGCTGTTTTCCATGTAGTCTTTCTTTTTTTTTTTTTTTTTAAGACTTTATTTATTTATTTGACAGAGGGAGAGACAGCGAGAGAGGGAACACAAGCAGGGGGAGTGGGAGAGGGAGAAGCAGGCTTCCCGCCGAGCAGGGAGCCCGACGAGGGGCTCTATCCCAGGACCCTGGGATCTCGACCTGAGCCGAAGGCAGACGCTTAACGACTGAGCCACCGAGGCACCCCTTCCATGTAGTCTTTCTTTCTCTGGAAGGACAGTCAGGGCTTGTTCACGTGACAGCTGGGCATGAATCCAAGAGAGAGACTGACACAGCGGGATTTCTATTGCATCCTATTGGCCAAAGCAAATCACAAGGCCAGCCCAGATCCAGGCATAGGGAAATAGATTACATCTCTTGTTAGTCAGATCTACAAAGTCACATTGCAAAAGACATGGGATACAAGGAGGGGTGAAGGTTGTGGTCAGTTTTGCAGTTCTTCTACCACATTACCTTTACATTCCTTCTAGAAATAATAAAAACAAATATTTGTACCATGGTTTGCAACTTACAAAGACCTTTTGCCTGAAAGCACTGAGTCTTAAAATGAGACTGTGAGTTAGTATTTTTGAGCCTTTACTAGGTGCTAGAAACTATCTTAGGCACATACTTCTATTGGAATATTTTTCTTACTGTTCCAGCGATACATTGATTTGCTAACATTTGGGCAGTAGGGTTTCCTCCTCAGCCTACTGCTCTCCTGACTCTTCTAGGGTCATTTTATTTACTTTCATGGTTTCATGTTCTACCTTTATGTAGGGACATTGATACTCCAGCCTAAATCTTCCAGAATTTTGTTCTTCGTGCTTTTTAATCAGTGCTTCATAGTTGTCACATGGCCACCTCAAACTCAGCATGCCCAGATGTGTAACCAGATGTGTTATCATTTTAACATATAATTAGGATGATACTTCCCAGAGTAAAAATGCTATGAAAATACAAAATATGTTTTGTAATCTTTTGGTCCTTCTATGACTTTTATGTATGACTTTTAACTCCTTAAACTTTGAGAGACACTGCAAATGGCTTTCTGTAATTAACATTCTTAGGAAAAATACCCTTTGGATAAAGGCATTTCCTAATTGGCCTTAATCTTGGGTTGGAAGGTTGGGTCCTGGATGTAGATTGCGTAGTTTTTATTTAGGGTTTTAGTGGTGCTACTAAATATAGCATGTCCCATTTTTCCTTTTCCCTCAAACTATCTCATTGATGTAACATGAAACCAAATAGAGCAGTGCCAAACAGCTTGAAAGAGTGAATATCATGTGTTGAAAAGGAATATCACAGCATCACCTGATAAAAATAGCTTATACCCACAGCAAGCAGAGATTGGTGCACTCTAGAAGAGTGCATACTTTTTAAAGGTTTGATTCACTTTTTTACCCTCTAGAAATTGGTAGTTGTTTGCAAAAGCTGTACCAAGTACTGGTTTGTTAGATGGAGGAAAAATAGCCTTTAAACTTGGTGGTCAAGTATAGTTCTTAAAGGGCGCCTGGGTGGCTCAGTTGGTTAAGCGACTGCCTTCGGCTCAGGTCATGATCCTGGAGTCCCTGGATCGAGTCCCGCATCAGGCTCCCTGCTCGGCAGGGAGTCTGCTTCTCCCTCTGACCCTCCTGACCCTCCCCCCTCTCATGTGCTCTCTCTCTCAGTCTCTCTCTCTCAAATAAATAAATAAAATCTTAAAAAAAAAAAATTATAGTTCTTAAAAACAAGCAGCAGAAATGTGGTTAAAAGGGTCCTTAACTTTTCCATATTACCAGTCAAATACGTTCATATTTCTGAGGATTGAGGTAGAGGTTTGACAAAGTCAAGATTAAGAAGCCTGAAGAGGAAGGGATCATATTATTTATTTATTCTACAGTCTTAACCAAGGGACAGCATCATTTATTCATTCAACAGGCATTAACCAAGGAAATGGTTTATCTTGGGTATCAGAGGATACAAAGGTGAAACAGACAAACTCCTCAAGAAATTTCCTGCCATGTAGGGAAGACATATTTATGCATATAAGTATGCATAAATATGTTACCATGTCAAAAGGGACAGGTATTGTCAGAAAGGTATAAAGTGATACGGTGTTTGTATGTTCTATCATTTATTCTGACAAAAATTAATTGAGTACCTACTTCTCCAGGTACTGGGTTAGGTACCTGGGACATAGCTTACACTCCAGCAGGGCATATAAATAACAAGCTAATGAACTATTAAATAAAATAATACAGGTTCTCGGGGAGAGACCTGGGGGTGTTGTTTTAGGTAGGTGGTCAGGATTATGTAGAGATGAGGATGGAGAAATGAAGGTCTTTCTGAAATAAAAAACTAGACATGAGGGGCGCCTAGGTGGCTCAGTCGGTTAAGCGTCTGCCTTCACCTCAGGTCATGATCTCCAGGTCCTGGGATCGAGCCCTTCACTGGGCTCCCTGCTTGGCGGGAAGCCTGCTTCTCCCTCTCCCCTGTCCCTGCTTATGCTTTCTCTATCTCTCTCTTTCAAATAAATAAATAAAATCTTAAAAAAAAAAACCCAGACATGACTAGACACGGGAGAACAAAGAATGTGTTTGGAGAAGAGCAGTCTAATTGGACTAGTTTGGGGGGGGGGGGGAGGGGATAAGGCGGCGCAGGAGAGTTGGCAAACCTCCATCTTCTACTCTTTTGAAAGGCTCTCAAGTGGAAGTCAAGACTGACCTAGAACCAGTGGCTGGAGGCTTCAGGGGTTAAAGTCTGTGCTAATAGTAGGTAGTGGAAGGGATTCCGGCACTATGTTACAATGGCATGGAACTCCAAAGGAGCACAGGAACAGAAACGGTGTCTTTTTCATCTCTATATACATGGTGCCTGTCCCAGTTTCTGACACATAGTAGGTGATCAAGAGGTGAGTTTGGAATCGCATTTCTGAGCATCACACGTGTGGTTGTGTGAAATCCATGGATCTTCTTGCAAGTATTCATTTGAGAAGGCTATGGATTTAAATGGAAGTCTACAGCTAAATTTTCCCCCAAAAGATGGCCTATTCAATTTTGGCTCCCCTGGTTGAAATGAATTACAAGTAACCCCCTTTCATTTCATAGACATTTTCTCTACTAGGATCGGAGAGTGGTTTTGTTGTCCATAGAGCTGTACCTGATTTAAACAGGATATGGTAATTTAATTTCTATTTATTTCACTTATTCACAAACATTTATTTATTTCAGAAAGAGTAATTTTATCCAGGATTTCACAGACAGTAATAACTGAGGCCTCGTGGCTCTAAGTCCATGCTCTTTCTACTACATCCTTCTGTCTTATATGAAACCAATTTCATTTCATGCAAGTTCTGTTTATGTACCTCTGTGTCATATTTCAATTTCTTTAAAAGCAGCACCATTTTACCAGCTAAGAAGACTGCCTGCTCTGGATGGAGACCTAGTCACTGTGCTGAGGAGGACACCTTACTTCTCTGTCCCCTGTTTAATAAAGCCCTTCTGGATCTCTCTGGCCCCCATTATTCTCTCGTCTCTGGTTTCTGCAACATTTATTTATACCCTGCTCCCACACCTTCTCACATTTAGCTTGTTTTCCTACTTTTTCTTCTGGTTGAGTCTTATCTCCCTAGATGGGTTGTATGTTCTAACCCCAGAGCTGTCTTTTAAACCAGGAACTCCATTTGTGTTTTGTGTGACACTAGACAGGGGTGCTTATGATGAACTACTTGTTTGGTTCAGAACCATCCATGGGTGCAAGGAAAGTTACCGTGAATTCCTCCAGGGCATAGGTCATATTGTCAATCTCATTTATATTCCTAGCCACTGGTATTGGGCCCAGAGTAGGTGCTCAATAAATATGTTTCGAATATGTGACCCTACACCCTTGCAGTTTGTTCTTGGCATCTCTGTTTAGCAATATTTTTTGTTTAGCAATATTTTTCTTAGTGATGTTATTTACTTCACCGTCCTTGACACAGGGTCTGGGGTTTATTTATCTGTGCAATAATGGTAATAATAATAGTAGCTTGGTTTTTAGTTATTCCTATGTGCTGGGCATTATACTAAGTGTTATACATGAATTACCGTATTAAGCCCTCACGACCACCCCCTGAAGCCAGGCAGTCTCCAGGGCCCAAACTCCTAACCTTGGTACTATGTTGCCTTTGTAGACCCTCTCTCCATGCTTGATAACTCACAGCGGGTCAGCCCTCATGAATTCCTGGAGAAGGCCGATTGAAAGGATTGCCTAAGTATTTTACACATTTCTAAGTCCTTTTTGTTTTAGTGTTGGGCTGTTATTAATATCTTCTATGAAATTCTGTGGTTTCTTTTTTTTTTTCTCCTAGCTGAATTTGCTAAGTACAGGATTATTACAGGGACTATCTAGACCAAACTGGGATTGACGTATTTGCCGCCCCTGGCTTTGCCAGGCAACAAGGTTCCCTGTTTTCTGAAGCTTTCTTGGCACTGTTAATGTGGTTGGACATAGAATGATATCTGTGATGTAAATAATGGCCACTGGGATGGAGGAGATAGCAGTTTTGGGGATGGTATTTCTAGTTTTGGGGAGGTGCAAAGGAACTGTAATGGCCAGAGAGGGTTGAACACTGCGTTTATTTTCCGGAGCCCTCATTCAGATTTCTACTCATTTAGCACTATTTAAGAGCAGTTCTTGGTGGGGGGTGGGGTGGGTGGGGGAGCATGGGCTCTCCTCTGGGCTCTTCTTCCCCATCATTTTCATTTTTCTCTTAACTGACCTGTGTTTTCATTTGATAGCAAGAATATAGAATATGAAACTTCCACAGCTAAATGGTGAGAATTCATAAGGGCAGAGAAAGCTGTATAATCGCTTTAGACCTCAATGTTTTCCTCTGTAAATACCATGTCCTCCATAGAACTGTTGGTGGAATAAATGAGATCCAAATTCCTAACTGTGGCCTGCAGCATCCATTATTATCTGATCTCAGCCTGCCTCTCATGTCTTCTCACATCACCCCACTCCAGGCTCACTGGCTCTCTTGTCTTGTTCCAGGATGCCCAGCTGGCTCCTGACTCTGAGCCTTCCTGCTCTACCCACACCGCTCAGATCCGCAGGTGGCTGGCTGGCTTCTTCCTTCCCTTGGCTCAGGCCTCTGCTCAAATGACCCCTCCTCAGGGAGCCTTCCTACCCCCGGTCCAGAAGAGCTCTCCTTCCTCCCTGTTTTATCTAATCCCCCTTACCCTGCATTCTTTTCCTTATACTACTTACTGCTATCTTAAACTATTTTATTTTTTATTACTTGTTTGTTCTCCCCTCACTTGATGGTAAGCTCCATGAGGGGAGGGGTTTTGTCCATCAAGTTTCCTTAACTCCTCAGCCCCTCCAGTGCTGCCTGGCACATGGTAAGTACTCAAACAGTGTTCCTGGTCACGGATGTAAATGTGCCTGACGCGATCCATTCCTTGTGGAATGTATAGGCTTCCTAATTACATCGTTTTGTAACCACTTTTTCCCTGGGTTATACATTTTTTCTTTTTACTAATTTAACCAGTAAAACTTTATTGAACGGTTTGATTACAGAGAATCAGGTTCAAATTGAGGTCTACCATGGATACAGCTTCCTCAGGATTAGGTGGCTGTCTTAGAGGGTAGGAATTGTTAGGTGCAGGGTTATCACTGGCAGCTGATTTTTAGAGAGGCAGCCAAGGTAGGATGGGAAGAACTGGATTTGAGTAGCTGAAGAGAACACCAAGAGTTTTGTTTGAACATGACAGGGCTGTAACTAAACTGGACAGGCAAGGAGTGCTGAAGGCCCTATACTTACTGATGGTGTGACTTTGTTCAAGTACTTTAACCTCCGCTGCACTTAGATTCCTTGTCTGTAAAATGAGGCTCAGAACTGGAGAAGGGAGATGGGGGAGGGACTGCCTATCACATAAGGGTTTTTGTAGAACTGTTAAGAGAATGTACGTGATCATAGTTTATATCAAATGGCACTCATATAAATCGACATAAATGCATATAAAGTGCTTGGCACCCAGTAAATACTCAACAAATGGCACCTAATATTTGTATTAAAATTATTTAAACACTTAGAAAATGATTTGAAACACTTACAAAGATTTGGGTGTCTTGGCATTAAGGATTAGCTTTTCTTGAATTTCGGCAAACTTTAAAACAAACTGTTGGATTGTCTTCCACTCCCTGTTCGCCTTTAGTAAGCATAGGAGGGCCCTTGAGCATATTAAGAATCTGGACTCTGGAATCAGACAGAAATGAGTGCAAATCCTGAAGTGAATGAATAAGTAGGCAAATGGACTAGTGCCCAGACCTAATCTTAGCCTATGCAAGTTTCTGTTTCCTTTCCCTCTCAAATTGCTGTCCATCGTTGAAAGGAAGCACTGTGGCCAGGGTGCCAGAAGCAAGAGAAATAAAGTGTGGCCTAGATAATTTCTTCCCTGACAAGAGGCAGTGGCATGCTTGGTCCACACAGCCCTACTGGGCCTTCCCACTGTTTTATGAGACAGATGCCAAGACCCACTGAGTGTCAGCCACTCACTGTCACCATCACTTGTGAATGACAACGGTCCTGGAAAAGAAAGGGCTATAGGCAAATCATCTTTTCCTCTAGCTTATCAAGGGGGGGGGTACATAGATCCTCCTTTTCTTGGTAATTGGACTCCAACGAACTTTGAAGTTTCCTCAAATCTGTGGTCTTTGCAACTTCTGGAATGACATAAATAGTGATCTTGATACAAAGATTGATTGAGCACTTGCTAGTGTCAGACATTGTACTTAAGCCCTCATCTGAGTCCTTCCACAACACAAGAAGGTATGGGTACTGTTCTTGCCCCATTTTTTTCAGATGGGGACACTGAAGTTTCAAGAGATGAAATAACTTGCCCAAAGTACCCCAGCTAGGAAGTGGAGGAGCTAGGAGGTCAGTCAAAATCATCCTACTCTGGAGCCTGTGATGAGTTGTCGCTCTCCCACGTGGTCTGTCATCTCTGCCAGGCTGTGAAGTCTTTGGCATAGATCTTATTCACCTCAGTCACCATTGATCCCCAATGCCCCACTCCGTAGTTATTAAGATGAAAAATTAAAATCCCCTCTGTGTGCATTTGAAGGAGTATATGCACCCCAATGTTTACAGCAGCATTATTAACAGTAGCCAAACTATGGAAAGAGCCCAAATGTCCATGAACTGATGAATAGATAAAGAAGATGTGGCATATATATAAAATGGGATCCATCAAAAGGAATGAAATCTTGCCATTTGCAATGACATGGATGGAGCTAGAATGTATTATGCTAAGCAAAATAAGCCAGTCAGAGAAAGAAAAATACCATATAATCTCACTCATATGTGGAATTTTTTTTTAAAGATTTTATTTATTTATTTGACAGAGACACAGTGAGAGAGGGAACACAAGCAGGGCGAGTGGGAGAGGGAGAAGCAGGCTCCCCGCTGAGCAGGGAGCCTGATGCGGGGCTCGATCCCAGGACCCTGGGATCATGACCTGAGCCGAAGGCAGACGCTTAACCGACTGAGCCACCCAGGCACCCCTCATATGTGGAATTTAAGAAACAAAACAGATGGGAAGAGGGGGAAAAAAAGAGAGAAAGAAACCATAAGAGACTCTTAACGATAGAGAACAAAATGAGGGTTGATGGAGGGAGGGAGGTGGGGGGATGGGCGAGATGGGTGATGGGTATTAAGGAGAGCACTTGTTACGATGAGCCCTGGGTGTTGTGTGCAAGTGATGAACCACTGAATTCTACTCCTAAAACCAATATTGCACTGTTAATTAACCAGAATTTAAATAAGATTTTGAAAAAAAAAAGAAAAACAATTAAAAAATAAGAAATAAAATCCTCTCTGTGTGGATGATGCCCTAGTCTATATCTCGAGCTGCAAGATAGAAAGTGCCTACACCTGTGCATTCTACTCAGCCCTTTGCTCAGACACACAGTCTCCTCAAGTCTCATAGCACCTGGGGAAGGGGTGGGGGTATATTACTCCATTTTATAGAGGAAGAAATATTCTCCCAGTCCTTTTTAGTAGGCAGTGAAGTTGGGATATAAACTCAGGTTCCTTAATGTCATATTTGGTCATTACCCTCCTCTGCATCTTTAAACTTTTAAGAGACTTAGACATTTTCTGGGTGGGGGCAAGGATATTTGACGAAGTCTCTTATATTGTTTAAAAAAAAAAAAGCCTACTGTAATTGTGTGGTAAAAGCTATTTTAATCTCTAATACAGGCACAAATGCTCTATTGATTTTTTTTAAAGCAAAGTAACAAAAACTCTTTTTGTGGAAAAAAATATTTTTGTCCCTCTTTTTGTGAAAAATCATTATACTGGGTGTTGCGGTCTGCAAGATGCTAAATAAGGATTCTAGCTAAAATGCTTTGCAAAACTATTTCAATGCAAAATCAATAATATATATGAAAAAATTATAAAAAGATGAATTAAGAATAAACCAGTTATACCTTTACCTTTAGTGACTACACCCACATGTATGAAACATTAATATGCAGTGTTAACTTTTGGTCAGCTGCTGGGGTTTGAGATCTAGTGGATGAGGAAAATACCAAGAGTCTTGCCTGAAATATAATGGTAGCCATAACCAAACTGGGCAGGTACCACAGCTACCCCAGGTTCCAAAGGCCTTAAGTGCTTAGAACTGTAGAGATCTAGCATGGTGCCAGACTCTGGACTTCCAGGTAAGAGTCCTGTGCCTCCAGTTTCCTTCTGGACATTTTCAGTGGACCATGTGGATAAGACTGTGAGCTGGTGTTTGGCTAGTCGTGGCTGCAAGGCATGCTGTGCAGTGTAGAGCCAGGAGGACTAGGAATAGAGAGGGAAGGGGTGGATTTGAAAATTATGTAGGGGTAAAAATGCTTGGCCCATAACAGTTGTTTGATGTTTCCCAAATGAGTGAAAGTAAAATCAGCAGGACTCTGAGTCCTACTGATGAAGGACAAGGAGATGAGCTGTAAACTGTGCAAGTCATTCAACCTCTAGCCTCATCTATAAGAGGGGAAAGGTGAGAAGACTTCCTGTATTGGTTGATTAGTCAGGGTTTTCCTGAGGATATATGTATGAATAGAGAGATTTATTATAAGGAATTGGCTCTTGTGATTATGGAGGCTGACAAGTCCCAAGATCTACCTTCAGCAAGCCAGAAACCCAGGAGAGCCAATGGTGTCATTCCATTCTGTGTCCAAAAGCCTGAGAGCCAGGAGAGCTGATGGTGTAGTTCCAGTCTGAATGCCCACAAGCTCGAGACCTAGAAAGAGCTGATGTTTCAATTAGAGTTGGAAGGTATGAAAGAACTGATGTCCCAGCTTCGTGCAGTCAAGAAGAAGTTCCCTTTTACTCACAGGAAGGTCAATCTTTTTGTTCTATTCTGGCCTTCAACTGATTAAATGAGCCCACCCACACTGGGGAGGGCAATCTGCTTTACTGGATATGCTCATTTGAATGCTAATCTCATCCAAAACACCCTCATAGGCACCCAGAATAATATTTGACCAAATATTTGGGCACCCTGGGGCGCAGTCAAGTTGACATATAAATTAACCATCACAGTCCCCATGCTTGTTGTAGAAATGCTATGGGAGTTAAAAAAATACCGTACAAATATAAGAGAGTGCCGCCATTTATTCAAGGGAAAAGATACTTATTCCTTAATGATAATAGCTTGCATTTACCTAGTGCTTCCCACATGCCAGTTAGTGTTCTGTTTTACTTACCTTATCTCATTTAATTCTCACAATAACCTCATCTCTCCTTTTACCCTCAGAGGGGACCATATCTATAACTGTTACTACACATAGACTGCCTGCCCTATGACATGGTGAGCTCTGGAGCCAGCCTGCCATGGTTTGAATTCTGGCTCTTTTTCTGTGTCTCAATTTCCTCTCCTGTGAAATGAGATAATAATTATAAAGTGCTTAGAACAGAGCCTGGCATTTAGTGTGTAAACATATGCTAGGCACGTCTATATGTATGTATCTATACATGCCGGCAGGTATGTGTGCGTGTTGCAGTGGTGGTGGTGATTGTAGAGACAAACTCGCTTGCCTTCAGGGGCCGGTCAGGTAACATCAGTGTGTGAAGCAACCAAGAATAAGTCAGTAAGGAGTGCTAGAGTAAGAGGAGAACTAGAAAGTGCCCCCTTCACTTAAAGGCATTGAAATTTGGGAATTTACAAATCATGCTCAGACCATGATCAATTTTTGACGCCTCCTCCCCCCACCAAGCCAAGCTCCTGTAATGTGTTTTACCAGTAGTTCCCTTAACAATCCTGCCAGCAGGGTGGTCCATTTTACAGGTGTCAAAATTAAAGCTCACTCTGCAGGTAGTAAGTACCAGAGGGAACTGGGACTGAACAAAGGGCCCTCCTTATGCAAACCCCACCCCCTGCTGACCTCACTCTCTCTTCGGGCCATTCTCAGGCCTAATACTGGAGCCGCTGTTGGTGGCCACGGAGGTTGTGGCTGTGTTTGTATTTGTGTTGCTCACTCCTTTGTGGGTTCAGAAGGGTTGAGGCCTTATTCATCTTTCTATCCCCTGCTTCCCCAGCACACTGGTATCCATTGAGTAACATTTGCTGGGTCTAAATTCTGGTCATTGTCCATCTCTCATCAGGTGGTGAACTCGGGCAATTAGTGTACTGTCTAAGATGTTCAGTTTCTCCATCTTTAAGATTGAGATAATTCTCACAGGTTGGATTTCCTGGGAAGGGAAGCAGACTCAGATGTGGACTAGCATGCAGGAAGGAGGCTTATTAGCAAGTGCTCTCCGGATCATCAGGGAAGGAAAGAGAAGGGAAGGGGAAGGGAGAGGAGGAGAGGGGAGGGGCATGGAGGGAGGAAGCAGAATCAGGCAGAGGGAGTAGTGGGCCAGCAGCACGGTCTCCATGAGGGTCTCAGCCAAGCCCATGAGGAGCCGTAAAGCTGAGAAGACCCTCTGTCAACCTGTCACTGGATGTGGGGTGCCCCAAGAAAGGGGCATGACTTTGGGAGAGACAAGTCTGTTCTGTCAGCTGAGGACTGTCTAGGGCACAAAGTCCTTCGGTCCTGAAGGAAGATCTGGGCAGGTCCCGGCAGACTCCACTGCAGCAACTTTGCAGGGTGTTTGGAAAGCTGATACATGTAAAAGCATACTGGGAAGTCCTAAACAAATGGAACATTTTAGTTGTTAATATGAACAGTAATATATTTGGGACTCAGGAAATATTTCAGCTGAGTCTATTTTTTTTAAAATAGGTTCTCAGTAAGAATCATGAAGTTGGTATATCCCCTTGTTTTTTATTCCTCTCACTTCCCCAAAGACACCCTTTCCCTTCTCTCTTTTGTTATTAATCTCATCTTAAAAGTGCTTATGCCATCCTATTTTAAAACCTCTAGGGTTGGTTTGGTTTGATTTGATTTCCTTTCTGCTAAAATGACTGTTCTGAACTCTGACCTTAATCCGGGTGGTTAGAGAAGCTGGAAGCACTTTCTTGACTATCTATCTATCTTCACACTCTATATTCCATATAGGCTCAGAGAAATTCTAAGTCCGAGTGCAGTTTTTAAACATTGCTAACATTAACCATTCTTATTATCAGTGAGGTTAATGAAACATAATTGAGTGCCAGCCCTAGCATTCCCACTCTGTACTGACCCTGGAGTCAGTTCTGTCAGCTTGTAGAGCTCAGACATGAGAACAGTGTGGCAAAAGCCGTCAACGTGAAAGATGAATGTTCCAGAGATCAAGAGTATTGAGCAACTCTGAGTCAATTCCAGGACCAGCTGCTTATAGAAAGAACTATGTTTGGGAGTTCAAAGGTGTAATATATTGTTGATTTCATACACACACACACACACACAGACACACACACACTGATGTACTCAGGCAATAACACTGTGAATTCCATCATCATATGATTTTTCTCAAACATACATGTGTGTGTCTGTATATATTTCTAACTCACAAATTTCACCATGTCACTTGTCTGCCAAAACATCTTCTGTCACTCTCTGACATCTCCACCATAAAATCTAAAGTCTTAGCAAAGCTGTTTTAGTCCCTGAATATGTCAGGTTCTTGTATGCTGCTGCATCTTTGTGCATGCCATTTCCTTTCCCCCAAAAAGCCTTCTCATTGCCTATGCATCCTTCCGGTCTCAGGTCAAATGTCACCCCCACCAGGCAGCCTTCCCTGGCTTCCCCACAATGCCACAATGATACTTGCTGCTGTGTACTGGCTTTCCTCCCACTGAGCCACTGGATGGGAGGGAAATGAATTCACGGATCTGTCGGAGAGGTGACGGGGTCAGGGTGGAGAAAGAATGGGAGAAGTAATATGCAAAACCCTTTTACTTAAAACTTATGTCCTGTAGAGTCAATATTCAATTATAAGTGTGACTTAATGAATGTATCTCATCCTTGATTTTGGTTTTGGTTTTGAGAAGAACCAAGAACCAACTTTTGACCCAAGGATTAGGAGAGCTTCTAAGGAAGGAGAGGTTTTCTGACAGAAGAAAACTTTCCCCTGACTGCCCTCTTGTGGAGGTGCTGAAAGAGCCCAGAGATGATAGATAAAAGCATAAACCTTGTTCCCCAGGTTGAGAGTAATGTATTCTGGATTGTCCATTGTTCTTTAGTCAAGCTACCATATGTAGTTAATTACAGATTGTTAAAGAATTAGAGTATAGTAAGTCATGCGCCAAAATGAATTCAGTTTGCCTCTGGTGAACCAGATGGTTCTTCAGAAATTTTAGAATCCCCGAAGAGAAGGCTACGAACAGCACATGGGGAAAGGTCATGTGTGATTAAGAGAGGTCTCTGGCAGATGAAGTGCTAGATGCACACCAGCTTTCACATGCACATCTAGAACACTATTAAGAACACTTTCAGTTCTGTTTCTCTTAGATTAGAGGCTCTTGCCATGTCCCAAAATCACCTGATGGGCTATGTTAAAATGCTGATTTCTGGGGTGCCTGGGTGGCTCAGTCATTAAGCGTCTGCCTTCGGCTCAGGTCATGATCCCAGTGTCCTTGAATCGAGCGCCACATCGGCTCCCTGCTCCACGGGAAGCCTGCTTCTCCCTCTCCCACTCCCCCTGCTTGTGTTCCCTCTCTTGCCGTGTCTTTCTCTGTCAAACAAATAAATAAAATCTTTAAAAACATGCTGATTTCTGAGCCTCTCATCCAGATTCTGATTCAGTGGATCTGGGCTGGAGCCCGGGAATATACATTTTAATAAGCACCCTCGGGTGATTCTAATGGACATGACCCACACACATCTTGCAGTGTGGATGGGTTTTATAGAGCCATTTACACACTTTTCCAAGACTAGGCAACTTTCTGTAGAAGTCATGATTTTACATATTCTGAACCGTTGTCCCTTGACAGCACTCTTTTTAGACCTCATGCCCTGATTTTTGGCTTGAAAGACATGGTCTTCATTTCTGTACATGAGATTGCTAGTTAGAATTAGCATTTGACCTCTAACTTTGGAACAGACTTTCTCCTTTTCCCCCCTCCTTGTCTTTCTTTGTACCCATCTACCTGTCCATCTGACTGTGTACCTATGTACCTTTGTACCTACCCACTCATATTAATGAGTCATATTTATGTGTTGTGTGCTTAGTGAACCAACATGAACCACAGGAAGAGCCAGCCTTTTGAGACAGGGGTTCCCCTAGGATTCCGGCATTTTTGATGGGTAAAGGTGAAATGTACTGTCCAGGAACTAACCTCCCCTGAGAATAATACCTATTGCCATTCCTTGAGCACCTATGAGGTACCAGTATTCTACAGGTCTTCTTAGGTACATCATTACTAACCCAGAAGAGGGTAGTTCACAGGCGAGGAAACCAGAAACTTAAAGAGATTATGTAACCACTCAAGTCTACTGGAGTCTTGGAGGTTGAACTATAACTTGAATCCAGGTGTGTCTGACCCCAAAGCTCCCTGCTCCCTTTCTCTTGATGAACTTGTATCTCTGGCTACCTATAGAAGGGCACCAAAGCTCATTAACCTTTTCTAGGTCCACCAGTCAGTTTTGTTCTCATTAAACATAGAATTTGGGGGGGAACTCCATTTTATTTGTTTTTTTTGTTTTTTTTTTAAGATTTTCTTTATTTGAGAGAGCACGAGCGGGGGGAGTGGCAGGTAGAGAGAGAAGCAGACTCCATGCTGAGCAAGGAGCCCGATGCAAGACTCGATCCCAGGGTGCGATCATGACCTGAGCTGAAGGCAGACGCTTAACCGACTGAGCCACCCAGTCGTCCTGGGAAACTCCATTTTCAAGAAAGTTAGCACATCAAGAATTTCTCCAGGGCACTGCTACTAACATCTCCCCAGTTTCTGGGAAATCTAAAAATCAGTTGTATTGAAGCAAAAAGAAGAATGCTTGCTGTGATTTTTTTTTTTTTTTAGAGGTTTCTGAAAGTTGTTTTAGGACCAAACTGGGCAGCCATGTATCTTAATTTTGTATTTTGTAGAGAACCCACAGCATTGTTGACACTCCTAAAAGGTCAATAACAACTTGTTTGATATTTCAAGTTAATTGTGAGTCTCTGCATGTTTGCATAGCTGAACCTTTATTGCTAAAGGTCCCTTATAAATGTTGCATTGCCCTCAATGTTTGGGGCTGCCTTGAATGCCTAGTATGGCAATGAAAATGCATTTGTTGCAGTGGAAAGGCATTTGATTTAACACAGTGTAGTCCATTTTCCTTTAGCTATCAGAACATTTAAAAAAGTAAAGTTTGTATTTTTCTGATTATGAATTATGTTTGAATGTTAAAAATTAGGAAAATATTAAATGGTATAAAGAAGATAAATCACCCATAATCCTCTTATCCAAGGGTAATGGTAGTAATAATAAAAAATGCTTTTAAATCAGGCATGCTTACTGTGTGTCAGCTCACTGTGTGAGGTGACATAATTTTAATTTTATAGATTTGGTAACTAAGACTTGGAAAGGTGAAATATCTATCCTCCTAAGTGGTAAGTAGCAAAGCCTGGATATAACATTCGGGACTTTTTCTAGTTCCAAAGCCAGTACGCTTTTTGTGCCTCTCCCACATAACCACTGTTAACATTCTAGTATGTTTCTTCCAAGTCTTTTTTTATGCGTATTTTTTCATGGCTGAGATCATACTGTGAAGATAATTTTCGACCCTCCCGTTTTCACTTAACATAATGGCATAAGCATTTTCCCTATACAATATGACTCTGCCTTTATATCTGACTTCATCTCATACCACCTTCCACCTTGCATGTCACACTCCAGCCACACTGGCCTTCTGTCTGTTCCGGGAACAAGCCAAGAATGTTCTTGCCTCGGGACATTTGCACTGGCCTTGCTCAATAGCTCTTGTCTCAGTCCTCAAATGATTCGTTTGTTTTTTTTTCCTCAGCCTTTAGGCCCCAACTTAAATGTGTAGGCTTTCCCTGAATGTTTGTCTCAAGTAGGTCCTGTTCTCTTTCTTAGCCTCTTGTGGGTTTTCTTCATAGCATTTGTTACAACTTACCATTAGTTTATTTTATTTGCCTTTTCACTGTATCCTCATATCACCTTCATCTTCTTAGGTCTAGCCTAGCATGGGCTTACACATGATTCTATACTGGACATTTTTGTGTATTATACGCTTTCTTTATTATTATGGTAGTTTCATGGTAGTTCACCTACTGGGTCAAACTATAGGAACATTTTTTTTTTTTAAGATTTTATTTATTTGACAGAGAAACAGCTAGAGAGGGAACACAAGTAGGGGGAGTGGGAGAGGGAGAAGCAGGCTCCCTGCCCAATGTGGGGCCCCATCCCAGGACCGCGGGATCGTGACCTGAGCTGAAGGCAGATGCTTAACGACTAAGCCACCCAGGTGCCCCTATAGGAACATTTTTAAGGCTCTTGCTTCATATTACTGCAAAAATTTCATCCCAAGAGCCTGGGTGGCTCAGTCAGTTAAGTGTCTGACTCTTGTTTCAGCTCAAGTCATGATCTCAGGGTCATGAGATCAAGCATTGCACTGGGCTCTGTACTTCGAGTGGAGCCTGCTTAAGATTCTCTCTCTCCCTCTCCCTCTGCCTCCCCCCACCCATAAAAAGGAAAAGAAAAATTCATTCCAGCAGCCCAAAATGTATATAACTGCAAGCTCTTCGTGAGGATGCTGCTTTCATTGTACCTTTGCCAGTGTGATCAGTTTTAAAAGTCTTACCTAAGTATATATCCGTGAAACCATCACCTCCATAAAGTGGTTTATAAATAAATAAATAAAGTAAAATAGACTGAAAAAAAACCAGCTTTAGCTATTTTGATAAGTGACTCAAATGATTCCCACACATTGCAGGTGCTCAGGACATTTTTGTTGAATGAATAGAGGAATCTCATTTGATAAGGGGATGATATAAGATTGCATTTAGCCAGAGTTCCAAGAACACTCAAATCATTTTCTGGACTCCTTTTCCTGTGAGGTCACAGAGAAATATAAGTGTAGAGAACAAGCAGAGGTGCACAAATGAGCTCCATCTACAGTCCTTGTAATCTGGGCTGGATCTTGTAAAGAATTGCTTTTCCTGGGCCTAGATGCGGCCAGAGCCTAAAAGTGCGGTTGCCCCGTGTCCCTTTTCCCCATCTGCATTGGAATGGTAAGGAAAGTCCTGTTCAGAGCAAAGGAAGACTATTTGTCCTATCATTGCTGGTATAGACCTGTCCACATGCCATTTCAATTTCATTTCCTTGACAGATGAGATACCATTTTTTTTTCAAATATATCAAATTAACAAAGCCTTTAAAAATTGATAATATTTAATGCATGGCATGGTTAAAACTTTACCCTGAGATGTGATCCAATAAAAAGCTCTTGAACCTGACTGGATTTATTCCTGCACCCATCTTCCTTAAGTGGGCAGTGAAGAGGGAGACAGATACTGAGACCTCCCCTTATCAGTGTTGTTTTAATGTACACATCTTTTTTTTTTTTTTAAAGATTTTTTATTTATTTATCTGAGAGAGAGAATGGGAGACAGAGAGCACGAGAGGGAAGAGGATCAGAGGGAGAAGCAGACCCCCCGCCGAGCAGGGAGCCCGATGTGGGACTGGATCCCGGGACTCCAGGATCATGACCTGAGCTGAAGGCAGTCGCTTAACCAACTGAGCCACCCAGGCGCCCCTGTACACATCTTTTAAAACTAGTTGTGAAGTTAGATATTTTCCATACTTGTTAACCAGTTGTAAGTTCTCTTTCGGATAACTGTTCGTGTGTTTTGCCTGAGTCTATACTGACGTCTTTTGTAATTTATGTGAGTGCTTTAAAAAAGCAGTAGTCCTTTTTTATACCTGTGCTAAATATTTTTCCAGCTCATCTTCTTTATAACTTTTATTGTTTTAGACTTAACAGAAGTTTTGAATTTACATGTAGTCAAGTCTATCAATATTTTTCCTTGTTAATTACTTTTAAGCTTAGAAAAGTCTGGGAGTAGATAAATGGTTATTTTTTTCTTATTTTACAGTTTGATAAGCATGTCTTGTTTAGAAGATGCTTTTTTTTTTTTAAAGATTTTATTTATTTGACAGAGAGAGACACAGCGAGAGAGGGAACACAAGCAGGGGGAGTGGGAGAGGGAGAAGCAGGCTTCCCGCTGAGCAGTTAGCCTGATGCGGGGCTAGATCCCAGGACCCTGGGACCATGACTTGAGCCAAAGGCAGACGCTTAATGACTGAGCCACCCAGGCGCCCCAGAAGGTGCTTTTTAATTGTATAAAGGAACACTGCAATTGTTTGAGTTGTAAATAACTTGTTCTGTAGTACCTTCCCTAAAATTGGTGTGAACTTTTTTCCAATTCGGCTTTGAAAAAATAGATTTCAAAATTAGGTGTAACTAGATAAGCTTTAAAGATGTTTCTTTGTTTAGTTCCTTGGAATCATTCAGCTTTTTTTTTTTTATGCTCTCCCTTCTATCTCCTGGAATAGTACGCAGAGGAACTCTTTAGCATACTAATATAATAAGGATGCTTTTTATGGCTTAAGAGATCTTGGGAATCCTTGGGAAATTGTTCGGTGACTCTCTGCAATGGAATTAATATTTTTAAGCCAGAAGCCTGCATTCTATCTTAGAGATACATTTTCAGAGCTCTTCTTGCTGTGAGCTCTCCCACCCCCTCCCTCCTGCCGGCTGTCCTGGGACTGGTGCACCCCCCACCCCACCCCATAATTGGATTGTGGCCAGTGTTCCTTTGTTGTTTGCTGTTCAGGGAAGGGAGGTTGTGTATTATATTCCCGAAGGAATGGGGGCTGCGGTAGTGTCAGTGCATTGTCTCAGGGGTTCTGTAGATCCAAGGCCAGTCCTTCATTCTCTGTCCCTCAAGTCACTTCTTGGCCTTGGCTGTTCTTCAGCTAAAAGGAAAGATTCCCAAATGTTACTGATTGTTCTTATCTGTATTTCCAAAGGGAGAATGTTAGTACCAAGGAAGAGGGTGGGTGTGCAGGGGCAATCAATTATCTTATGGGCTTGAAACTAAACAAAACGAAAAAACTAAATAGATTAAGGATATTTATTTTATCATCCATTATTTTCCTTTTATAGACCCCTTTGGAGCAGGGGATTCTTTTCCTAATCACTGTACTGATTTGGATCCTCAAAACAACTGACCAGAAATGGCATTCTGAAACATGGTTTATTTTAAATTAACGTGTTTTCTTGTTTACACCAGCTTGGTATAATGAGGAAACAGAAGCACAAAAAAGGCTGGGGACTTAGCCAAGGTGGCACAGCTAGTTAGTTACAGAATAAAGACACTTGGGGTTCATGCTTCTTTTTTTTTTTTTTTTAAAGATTTTATTTATTTATTTGACAGAGAGAGACACAGCGAGAGAGGGAACACAAGCAGGGGGAGTGGGAGAGGGAGAAGCAGGCTCCCCGCAGAGCAGGGAGCCGATGTGGGACTCGATCCCAGGACCCTGGGATCATGACCTGAGCCGAAGGCAGACGCTCAACCGACTGAGCCACCCAGGCGCTCGGGGTTCATGCTTCTATTCCAGTACTTTCCATTGTCTCTTTTCTTACAATCTCCAGAGAAATATATTTTACAAGTTTGATTATGAACAGCAAACAGCATACATCTTCTGGATTATATATTTTTTTAAATCTTAGCTAAAATAATCCATTGGGGGGACCCCTAGTGGCTCAGGTGGTAGAGCATGCCACTTTTAATCTCAGGGTCGTGAGTTCGAGCCCCATGTTGGGTATAGAAATTACTTAATCAAAAAAATTTTTTTAAATAACCCATTGAGGATAAATATAATTTTATTTTTGTGAATTTCATCTTAGTGGTGTGACTTAAACTGTAACCACCTGAAGTAGACACTGAACTTTCTGTATGAAAGTTGCTATGGCCTGAATTGTGCCCCTCCAAAATCTATATGTTGAAGCTCTAACCTTCCAGTGTGATTTTATTTGGAGATAGAGCTTTTAGGAGGTAAGTAAGGCTAAATGAGCTCATAAGGATGGGGTCCTATTTCAATAGGATTGGTGGCCTTATAAGAGAGAGAGATTTTTCTCTCTGCAGTGTGAGCACACAGTCAACACGAGGTGATCAGTCTGCAAGCCCTCTTCAGAACCCATGGCGCCCTGATCTCAGACTTATAGCCTCCAGAACTGTGAGAAAATAAATTTCTGTTGTTTGAGGCATGCAGTCTATGGTATTTGGTTATGGCAATACAAGCTGACTAAGACAAAAGTTTTAATGTCTTATTAAATTCTGGTTCCTAGACCCAATAGACCCAGATCTTTGATATTCTGGATACCTTTTGTGTGTATGATTGTGAGCACTTTAGAGCACTTGCTTTACTGGTAAGAACTAGTTTATTGTTGACTGGAAATATCCTCGCTCACAGATTAAACTGGTGGATGGAAGTTGGCCTGTCCTTTGCTGAACCAGGAATAAGGGATGCATTAACATTGTGATGTCACTGCAGCCAGAGGTCTTTGCTGGGCTGGGAACTCAGTTCTTGGCTCCCGAAATCACTTAATTAAAGGCAAATGCACATAATACCTGAACAGCATTACTGTACTGGTTTTGTCTTCCCTGCCATGCTGGGTTATTCGTTAACATTTGTGTAAAACATCTGAATCATAGAATCCTTTTAGGAGGTCATCCAGCTCATCCTTTCCTCTGTAGACCAACTCTTCCACAAGCATCTCTAACAAAATTCTGTGCCTCTCATCTTCCCTACTGCAGAGTTGGTGCCCTTGCATTGATAGAGTCAGCTGATGTCAAAATTGGAAACAAATGTTTAACAATGCAACCTTGGACAAAGTATGAGATCTAAAAATGTACAGCCTTATGCCTCATAAAATTCTTGAAATAAGAGAAAGCCACCTGCTGGATAGTAATGCTACTTCCATAACGTTAGCCTCCAAATGTCCTCCACCTCCTGGGATGGTCAGGCTCCTTGGATCACTCAGGGCACTAGAAACCAGGAAACAAGAAAGGACACCCACCCACATAACCAGCCAGGACCTCTTACATCCTCCCACAGACCCTATTCTCCAAATGTTAGAGAGCAGAATAATCAGTTAAACTTTGGTGACTGTCAGTGATACTTCAGATCCATTCAAATGACTGTGTTTGGTTCCTACTGGAAGTTGGCAGTTACTCTGTAAAGTAAGCTGGGTGCAGCCAGAGCCCCATTTCACAGCCGATGATGCTGATCCAAAGCAAGGCTTGAGGGCTCCACAGCAAAAGAATTGAGTAGCTCTGTTACTATGAACCACACTAAAAATTAACCAGCTCCTCAAGGATTATCTGGCACACTGCCAGGCACTGGGATAAAGAGGCGAATCCGACATGGTCCCTGCCTGGCCTCGCAGAACTCTTAATGTAGTGGGAAAGAAAGCCCCATAAACTGATCATTACAGTGGGAAAAGTGCTGCAGTGTTGGAAAGGAAGCAGAGGAGGCTGTGAGGGCAGAGAGGAGGACACCTAATGCAGATTCTTAAAAACTGGTCAAGCTCAGTTAAAGAGATAAGGTATCGTAACTTTGAAAGGTTTTCCTTTTGATTCCAAGGTGATCTCCATAGCTTCTAACGCGATTAAAAACAACAACAAACAAATCCAAACTTTTGATGTATGTTGGCTTTCCTGTATTTTAAGAACTTTATTAGACACAGGGCCATGCATTTTTAGATCTCATACTTTGTCCAAGGTTGCACTCTTAAATATTTGTTTCCAATTTTGATATCAGCTTGATCTATCAGTGCAAGGGCACCAACTCTGCAGTGGGACAGATGAGAGGCTTAAGCTTTCAAACTTTTTGAGACTTTGATTTAATTTCAACATTCTCTCAGGTGTTGGCTTTTAAAAAACATCTTTCTTTCATACTCCTCCTGTAGTTAGAATGGGCTGTAGGGGTGCATTTTCTCAGCAGATGCCACCAGGGATGGAAAGGATGAGGCCAGGTGCAGGAGAACACAGCTGTTTGCTACGGCCACCTGCAGAAGAGCAGCCAGATTGGGAAACCCAATGTCCAAGGGATTCAATCGTTTAAGAGTCATGAAAACACCTGGCATTTGGGGTCCTAGCATGGAAAGCATAGCAACAGGGATTCTGAGATTGGTGTTTGGGCATCAGACAGACAGGTGGAGGTTGTGAGAAGGTCTGTCCACAGAAGCCACTTGGTAGGTTCTGGTGCTGAAATCAGTGGGAAATGGCTGTGCCCAAGGATACTTAGGTTATGTATACCAACCTGCCCGAGTATCTGTTTCTTCCTGTTTAAAATGGTGATGATTCTATCTCATAGGCTTATTATAAGAGATCAAGGAAATTTTCATGAATAAGGAGGCTGGTCCTTGAGAAAATGTGGCCTTCCCCACCTCTCCTTCCTTCCTACACCCTCTTCCCCTGCCTTCCTGCACTGCTCCTTTCCACTTCTCAGGAGCTAATAGTACATGGAGCTATACTATACATATATTTTATACAAGTGTGCCACTAAGGCTTCTAAGAGAGATGCTGATACGGGAACTCCTAAGACACTTAGTCTGGTACTGCTACTTTAAAAAATTGGATGAATGGTCTCTATGTCAGAATATGAATTATTTAACAAGCAGCCCTCAAATCTCAGTGGCTTAATGCAGGCAAGGTACTTTTTATTCATATCACAGTTCAAATGGGTCTGCAGGAGGCTGTGCTCCACACCGTCATTCATGGCCCCAGGCCCCTGCCATCTAGTGGCTCTGCTCTCCTTTCGGGCCTTAGCGTTCAGCATTGTACCCTCTGCATCTACTCAGTAGGCAAGGGAAGAAAGAGAAGATGGAGCATCATACAGAAGTTGTTGGGGACCAGGCTTGGAAGAATGTGCATCACTTCCATCCACATTCCAATGGCCAAAACTCAGTTGCTCAGCCCCACTGTAGTCTAGCTAGCTGGCCAGGCAGAAAAGGAAACAACTTTGGTGGACACATGGCAGTCCCTGCCCTATGGCCAGAGCTAACCCCAAATTGGGCAAATTATTAGAAAAGTAGTGAATGAGCTTCCTTTCACTGAAACTATGTAAGCAGAGTCTGATGACCCCTTGTTCGGAATGTCCTGCTGGGGTGGGGTGGGACACGTTCAAGCTAGAAGAATACAGAGGATATTTCTCTCTCTGAGATTCTCTGATTCAGTAAAGCAGCAGAGAATTGGAGCCGATTTATCCAGCCGAATTTCCGGTGCCTTAAACTGAGTTCTTGGAGTAGAAATAGAACATTGAATTTCATTTCATAAATTGTTCTTCCAGCTTGACGTATTGGAGATTTTTAGCACGCACACTCACACCTGGCTACCCGCCACCTTCTGCCATTGCAGATACGCTTACAGGAAACCGTAAGTGGATCTGCTTTTGATGCTGGCAGCATCTTACTAAAATGCTTTTGCTGGCATCATGGAACAGGAGCAGAATTCAGCTGGGACCAATAATGAGGCTATTTAGAAAGTTCTTTCCTCCACCCCCTGACAAGGCAGATGTAGTGGGGATTTTTCCACTCCCATTCTGTCGATGGTGGCCGAAATTAGTTCAAGGCCATCAGAAATGTTCAGACTTTGAGAGTTGAAACCCCAGACCCATAAAGAGGACAAATCCTCTTTCTCCTATCTAGCAAGAGAAAAAGAAGCTCACCCCAGAGACTCCTAGCACAGAGGTTTGTCACCTAATTTGTCCTGTTAGCAGACCTAGAAAAAGCACAGCCATGTGTCAGTTTAGAAGGAAAGAAGTATTGGTCTAAATTAAAAAATCTCCAGATAACATTACTGTGGCTAATGCTTCTCCCCCACCCAAAATCATGCTATATTGAAACAACATTTTATTCTAAACATTTTCACTTCTTTCATCTCATTTAAAACTCCCAGTCATTGTTGTGTGAGGTAGGGATTTCATGCTTTATCGCAATTTAACAGATAATACTAATTGAGGTCCAGAGAGATTAAGTGACTTCATTTAAGATTAAGTGACTTCAGGATTGGTACCCAAATCTCTGTAGTTCCAGACTCTTTCGCTGGAGCACATGAAGTTATATCAGCTGATGCTTTTTTTTTTTTTTTTTTTTTGGTGGGGAGGAGGGAACACTCCAGCTCATAACTGAGTCCATCTGTATGTTGATCCATTCATCTATATGTCCATCCACAAAATCTGTACCAAGCACTGTGCTTGAGATACAAAAGTGAATGAGGGTCTTTACCTTCAAAAAGTTTGTAGCTTAGTGAGGGAGATGGATCTATAGATAAATAAATGATGGATACAATTAAGTGTATAGACAGAGTACAGTGGGTATATATGTGGGGAAGGAGCAGGATTAGACACACAGTGAAAGCATGGTCAGTTTTTCCTAGGAAGCTCAGAGATGGTATCACAAAGGATGCTACATTTGAACTGAATCTTAATGACAATCAGATATACAAGGGGTATAGGAGCATCCCAGGTAGGACACCAGCTTGGGCAAAAGCACAGAAGCTTGAGAGAATGTGGCCCGTGTAAGGATATCCTGGCACATTTGGGAATGGTTTTGGAGAGTGGTGAACCCCAGGGGCAGCCTGGCAGCATTGCTGGGCTAAAGTGAAGGATGATGATCTTTAATACTTGTGTTCACCCTCATTTCTGGGCCCAAGGTGACATCCTAGTTCTCAAAACTTAGGGAATGTTTTGAGTCTGATCCACACAATCTATCTAGTCCTTGATCATGTACTGTCTTGTCTTGTTCCGTCCCTGTTCTCATCAATAAACCTGGCCTCCCAAGTCTGATTATAAATGCTGAAAGATCCTGAACCATATCACATTCTTGCCACATCGCCATCCCAGTGCAATGAAGAGTAGATTGTGGGTGCCAAGAAATTGCTTGGTGTTTTAAAAATGTTCAGAAATCAAGCAGTGAGCTCAAGGAAATGTTAGCAGGCTGTGACATTGTGGGAAGGAAAGCATGTGGCCTTCAGTTCAATTGGGTAACTCAGTACTGAGTCAGTCCTGGGGAACACAGATGAAAGTGGGTTGTTGCCCTCAAAGAGCTTACATTCTTGAGTGGAAGGTGGACATGGAAGGCAGCCATTGCAATTCCATGAGGAATGGAGTAATCTGGAGAACAAGTTCTATGAGAAGTCAAATAAGAAACTGCTAATTCCATCTGGGAATTTGGGAAGGTCTATTGTCTGCTTCAGTTCAATGTAAACTCTCAAGGCAGAGGATTTATGTGCCTTGTTTAATGTCTAATCTTTAGTGTCCAGCACATAGTAGGTTCTCAGTAAATATATGCTGAATGAATTTGTGGGAATTAATACTTGAACTTTATTTTGAAGGATGAGTAGGTGTTCACTAAGCAGAAGAAGAAGGACGGTGTGGTGTTCCAGACAGAATAGCTCATACAAAGATATGTACATAAGGGTGCATTTTTATTTACCTGAGCTATTTCCCTAAATATAATTCCAGACGGTATTCTTGGAGAGTATGGATATCAATGGGATTTCTGGTTTGCTTGGACAATGCTGGTTTATGCTTGTTGTCTTGGTGTAATTATTAATAGAGTCTTCTTGCACTCTCCAAAGTGTCTGGATTTGACCAAAAGAAGGAGGGGTCCCTTCTCTCGAGCATCAGTCAAGAAAAGTGGTTGATGTAGAAAGGCCCACTACCAGATTTCAGGAGCACTAATTCAGTGCTTATTCAGCAGATATTTATTGAATGTGATTCTATTCTGGATAGTCTAGAAACCCCTAAAGATGAACAAGACATGGTTTCTCCTTGGCCTTTATTTTAAAGTGATGATTGTACATATCCTTTCTTGCTCATAGTTGGTTGTAAAAATAGCACAGTAAACACTCTGTGAATGTTTGCTGAATGATTACAATGAGTCAGTGTATATTATTTAACCTCTCTCTGTCCTCATTAGTTGTCCTCGTCTGCCAATGAAGGGATAATGGTAATAGTTACCTACCTTATAGGATTATTGTGATATTAAGTGAGTTAATGCATATAAAGAGCTAATGCTAGCACCCAACATAGTAAATGCTCAATAGATAGTAGTTGTGTGAAACCACTTTGCAAAGGGAAGAGGGCTACTTAGAGCTCTCTGCAGCTTAAAAATGAGAAAAGCAACTATTTGGAAGCTTTGTTTAGGGAAAGTTGCATTTATTAATCTATTCGCCCATCATTTATTATGAATCATATATGTGCCCCACCCTTTAAGGAGCTCAAGCTTAGTAGGAGAAACAGACATGCAAAAGAATACTATGAACTTATATACATTTGTGTCATGAAATTATATACATTGTTGTCATGAAACAATGTCCTATTGGCTTGTGGAGAGAGGTCTGCTGGGTGAGTTTCATTGGAAATCTCAGCAGAAGAGGGATGAACATTAATTAATATTAATCAAGGAAGCAACATGGTTAGACTGGAATTTTAGAAAGGTCGATGTGTCTGGCTAAAGAGTTTCAGTCAAAATTGGAGGTAAGGATATATTGATGATAATAATCCAGGATAGAGATACAGAGACTTGAATTAAGTGAGTAGCATTGGGTATAAGAAAAGCTAGGGAGATAGAATATACACAGCTAAGTGGTTGGCAGGACTCTTAAGAAGCTTACAGTTAATTTTTCTTGACTAGAGAGAGGTATATCTCTCAGAACGAGATCAAGACACTCCAATATGTTCTAAGCCTTCTCTGGGTATTTGTGAAACCTGTGTTGCTAACCTTGTGTGTCCCCACTGTTAATTGTTGAACTTTGTGTTTGTGTAATTGAAGAATGATTGGGATATAGATTAATTGTGGAGCTTTAAGGTAGGTAGAAAGTAGGAGAGGAGTAAGCACTGCTATCGTTACCCTGTGTGCTTGAGAAGCCGCAGAAACTGAGGCATTGTTCTTGGAATCTTGGATAGCAATTACCAAATGCTTTGAATTAGATGTACTAGATGAGGAGGCTTGGGCCTAAGGTGGTAGCATTGGTACTGGAACCCAAGTGTTTGATTCCCAATTCACTTTTTTTCCCACTGCAGTATAGACTAGACTAGACTAGATTGGTTTAGTGGGACTAAGTCTTTTCCCAACCAGGAGAGCTGTACTGTTTTATTTGCTTATACGTTAAGAGTTCTAATAGCGTTCACTTAGATAAAAAGCACTTCCTGGAAAAAACCTTGAAAGTAATTCCTCTGGAATTATGAACTGGCTAAATAGCCTGCTACTCCTATAGTGCGGAACTATTGACTTTCCTTTTAAACTAATTATATACACGTATATATATGTGTGTGTGTGTGTGTGTGTGTATATATATATATACACTAGTATATGTATATATTCCATGTGAATATGTTCATTTATATATATAATTATATAATTTTATACACGCAAACATATATACACACATTAAGTATTAAGTGTTATTGTTTATATAGGCAGTAACATTAATTAAAGAATATTTGGTATACACTATTAATTCTCTTAAGCACTTGCCCTTCCCAGAGTTCTTCCAGAGCCGTGGTTGCATAGAGTGTGGGAATGTGGGCAAATGATGAATTCATACTCCGGGCTGCAGCATCAGCCATATCCTTCTCTTTTCCATGCCTTCCACACCAGACAGGGACTTAGTGGAGTTCTCTGTGACTGTTACTTCTCCAGCTATGGAAGCACACATTCAGTTTGCAAACTCTCACATTATAGCTACTAAATGAGGTTGCAGCCAGAGCACTGCCATCTCTAGTAGTAAAATAACAGTCTTTGTTGAAAGCTCATGGCTTCAGCTCGATGGATTTGTCCTGAAGAGCAACTTCCACTGTAGTTTCTGATTTTAGTCATTTGAGCATTTCCAGAGGGAGAAAGACCTTACTTTGGCAGAGATTTCTCACCTCAAAAAAATGGTTCCATGGAGGGGTAGATTCCAAAAGTTTTTTGGGAGTCATCTCTGGTATTCATCTATTTATTATCTATTTCTGAGAGAAGCCATATCTTAACCTGTCATGTGAATATGTTCATTTTACGTTAGCAGATATTTACTGAGCACCAGCTACGAGACAGCCAATGTGCTCAACTGGAGGAAAACAAAGCCAAGTAAGAATAGCAGCCCTTGCTCCAGCGTATCTTGAAAGCAGCTCGGGGAGACAGACCTGTAAACAGCGGTGGTGGAGGCAGAAAAAAAGAAGCTACTATAAAAGCTGGAACAACAAATCAGCTCATTTTGCTTAGTGAGGTTGAAGCCTTGAAGGATGAGTATGATTCTCCAGGGAGAGAAGGCATTTCAAATGGAAGAAACAGCAGGAACAAAGGCATGAGGTAGAAGGGCCAAGGGACATGGGAGAATAGACTGGCATGTGTAGGGCTGTATATATGGAAGGGAATGTCCCAAAGGACTCAGGAAGCTTAAATGAAAACCAGATTGCAAAGAGCCTTGAATGCCATACTGAATAATTGGACTTGATATAAGCAGTGAGGATCATGGAAGGTATTTTAGGCAGGAGAGTAACAACATAGGTTGAACCATATAAAAGTGACAATATTTGATTCTGTTTAACCTATATAAAACCAATTTTATGTATTTCTACCTAATATTAAAAAATATTTAGCATCTTTGAGTACTTAACAGCATGTACTACACCCTATAATACATACCGTGTATGCATTATCTCATTTAAGCCTCACAACCTCAGGCATTATTATTGTCCCCATTTTGAATATGATGACACTGAAGCTCAAAGAGAATCTTTGAACTTGATCAAGGTCTTGGTCAAAGCCATTGGTTTTAATGATGTTAACCAGCCATCTCTAGTTCTGTATTTTTTTTTTTAAGATTTTATTTATTTATTTGAGAGAGAGACTGAGAGAGAGAGAGCATGAGAGGGGGGAGGGTCGGGAGGGTCAGAGGGAGAAGCAGACTCCCTGCCGAGCAGGAAGTCCGATGCGGGACTCGATCCCGGGACTCCAGGATCATGACCTGAGCCGAAGGCAGTCGCTTAACCAACTGAGCTCCCAGGCACCCTAGTTCTGTATTTTATTAAGATAACTTTGGTGACCAGAATGGATATTGGGGGAACATGATACTAACCTGGTTCTTCATTTGAGGCAGATTTCAAAATCCTCAAAAGCTTGACTTCCCCGGGGCGCCTGGGTGGCTCAGTCGGTTAAGCGGCTGCCTTCGGTTCAGGTCATGATCCCAGGGTCCTGGGATCGAGTCCCGCATCAGGCTCCCTGCTCTGCGGGGAGCCTGCTTCTCCTTCTCCCTCTGCCTGCTTCTCTGCCTACTTGTGTTCTCTCTTTATCTCTCTGTCAAATAAATAAATAAAATCTTTAATTAAAAAAAAAAAAAAAAGCTTGACTTCCCCTTAGCCAGCATTCTAACACTGTAATGTCAGTTGAAAATCTGAGTTAACCTTACTGAAAATTTTGTTTGCTAATTACAAACCATTTATTTATTGACTCTGACATATTAGAGCTGGCAGGGACTTCAGAAATTGCCTAGTTTCAGTTTTTATTTAATCAAAAAGATTCTGGTCCAAAGAGGAGAGTGATTTGCCCAAGGTCATAGAATTATTAGTAGTAGAGATGGAACTGGCCTTGAGGTCTTCTGGCTCCTCCTCGTATGTTCCCTAGTGATTTAAAATGGATCTTACTTTCAGGAACAGGCATCAAGCACCTACTATGTATAAGGGTCGTTGCTCTAGGCACGTTCATCAGTAATATCCTCACACATGGAAACGCGTAAAACTTCACGTCAGGTACGATGGCACAGTTTAGCTATTAATACCAAGTGAAAACATGCCTTTTCGCTGTCCCCATCTTGGGACTGGCACACATAAATCAACAGTGAAGATGTTCATTGTTCTAAGCCGTTGTGCATTTTGTGTTCCAAGGTACCCATGTGCTAATAGGTAATAAAGAACACATTTCAAGCAGAAGTTTATATATTACCTGAGTTACAAAACCTTTAAGATGACAAAAGAGCTTCAAAATTTTTGAGCAAGATTAAAGTTTTAATGATAGGCATAACATATATGATATGCACATTTTATATTCCTAAGGGTTTTTGAAGGCTAGCAAAACCTTTTGCAAGCACTCTCACTTCACCAACAATGTAAAAACTACTAAATGTGATGATTATTTGATTATCTCATGATCCATTTTATAGATAATGAAGTGAGCAAGGTAAGTATTGAATAATAAAACCAGTAAGTACCAGTTTGGGGTAAAGTTGGAATTTCTTTTTATATTTTTCTTTAAGCTGTCCACAGAACCTCAGGTTACATGTAATAAATACAGTTGATGCAGGTTTTAAAAACTGTGATTTTAGTTACTCAGTCTTCTCAGTAAGGGAGCAAACTGAACAGCGAGGTCAATATCAATAACCCTTTTTAAAGAACTTAAGTGTAATTTCTATAATAACCTAGGATTAATGGTGACTTGATAAAATAAAAGTTATGTATTTGTGAATAATTTCAGAGTAGGACCAGGGCTTTTCTAGGGGCTGAAATTTCGCAGGAGCTCAGCATCATTATGGTTACCACATAATATCATAAAGGAAAGTTAGCATGAAGTAGATATTTGTAGCCTACAAGGCTTTGGGGGTTGTAATGTTAAAACATCTGTTCAAAAACCTTACATTAAAAAAAATACTCATCTTCGTTAAAGATGTGATCCTTTTCAAGGAGGTATTTTGAACTTGAAGCAGCCGTTGCTAAGGGGTTGCTAAGGGAAATGAGCTACTCAGCACTAATGTGTAACTTTACTCTTCTACTTAAAAGTAGTTAAATCATTCCCCCAGCTTCAGAGTCAGAGAAGAGAACTAAAAAGGGTCAAGTGGAGAGTTGCCTCTTTCTGACAGGTACATAGCATGCCTCTCTTGTTTTTCACGGTTTTTCTTCATCTCCCACAGAGAAAGGAGGCAATATTCCTGGGCATAAGAAGGGTGAAAAGGTAAACTAGACTGCTCTGCAGGGCAGGGCTTATAATGAATGTAGACTGTCCCTGGCTAAGGCAGAAGGAAGTACCTGACCACTGAGAGAAATGCTTCTGCTGATGACCAACCTCAGGAAAGGGCTTTTTATAATAACCCTGCATTAAGGGTGACATGAGAAGGAAAGTTGTGTTGATGAATAAAGTACCAAATAACTGTGCCCTAAGCATTTGGTTCAAAAGTTTTTCTAAAATATTTAGAATCAATTAATGTTCTTTTACTGAGTGCCCACTACGCTCTAGGTACTGACATTCTTCATGCTGGGATGATAAGGCAAATAACATACAATTTCTACCCTGCAGGCTCACAGTACAGTGTGAAAGTAACAAAGAAATATAATTCATTGAATATAATCTGTGATAGAATTGTTTGAAAATTGTTGAAGTTTAGAATTATGCTCAGAGTTGAATTTTTGATAAGTAAAATTTGGAAAATATTTGGAAAGATTATGTTTTGGGGCTTTAGTAGACAATTCCATTGGAAGATCAGGCACTCTTTCCTCCCCCTCCAGAGATGGAGGCACACACACAAAATAACAGCAGGCAAAAAGATGACGCTTGTAATTCTCATAGGACCAAGATTCTATCATCACTTGGTGGCAGAATACTGAAATTGCAAGCATAGGTTAGGTTTTTTTGTTCTTGGGTTTTGCTTTGTTTTTTATTGTTGTTATAATGTCAACAGATGTCAATGACATTACTTTTTTTAAGATTTATTTATTTTAGAGAGAGATAGAGCATGCATACATGAATTGGGGAGGAGCAGAGGGAGAGGGGAAGAGAGAATCTCAAGCAGACTCCCTGCTGAGCATGGAGCCCGATGCAGGGCTTCATCTCATGACTCCGGGATCATGACCTGAGCTGAAATCAAGAGTCAGATGCTTAACTGACTGAGCCACCCAGGCACCCTGGCATTACTTTTTTTTTTAAGAGATTTATTTATTTACTAGGGGGGGGGCACATGAGGGGGGGGGGGGGGGCAAAGGGAGAGGGAGAGAGAGAATTCTCAAACAGGCTCCCTGCTAAGCATGGAGCCAGATGTAGAGCTCCATCCCAGGACCCCAAGATCATGACTTAAGCTGAAATCAAGAGTCGGCTGCTCAACTGACTGAGACACCCAGGCGCCCCATCAATGACATTATTTTGAATGTTAGTTTCTGAGTATAGAATAACATAGAGAATAAGATTTAAATTTCTCTAGATCTACACTCTTCTATGTAAGGTAGTATTTGTAGTAAAATGAACTGAGGTTGGACATGTATAAATTTGCCTCTTACTAGCTGTGTGATCTTGAGCAAATTCTCTAATCTTTAGTTTCCCTGTTGGAAATCTCAGAGTTATGAGATTAAATGAGATTTATAGGCAAAGTACCTAGTGCAATGTTGGACACATAATAGACGTGCAATAAATATTAATTCCTGCTCCTTTTATGAAAGTACTTACTGAATAAAGGTCTCTTCTCCCACAGTCATCATATCATAATATTCCTCTATTTGTAACTTTTAAAAAATGGAAGAGGTTGGAATATATTCAGAGGAAACCCCAGAGGGGGTCTAACTAGAATGAACTGGCTGCCACTATCCCCTTCCTGCCCTCCTCCCCCACTTTTATTCTTATATGAAATATCTGGAATTTTCCTAGACAAATCCTATCATTCTTTAAGCCTAGTGTTAGTTCCAGCTTCTTCTATGAAGCCTTCCCCCATCAATCCAGATGACATCCTCACCATCAACTGTCCTTCAGTATTTCATTTTGATACTATTCTTTTTATATTCCCTACACCATTCCTTTATCAACCAGACTGTAAGCTCCTTGAAGGTGGGATCTATGACTTGTATTTCTTTTTATTCTTCACACTTAGAATTTAGCACTGAATTTTGCCTATTGGCTAAGTCCTAATCTGCAGCAGTCATTTTCATTAGAACTGGAACAGACCATTCAGCCTGTCTTAGTTATTATTCTCTTACTATTGTCTAATTGTTTTGAGAGTCTCTGAATTGTATTGTCCTTAACAAGATTGAATTGTCTTATAGCTAGGTACTAAGTCATACAGTTTCTCCCTGTTCTCTATGAATAATAGTAGGTGCCATTTAGAGCACTGCCTCCACCAAGCCTGTATCTGTTTTAATCCTGGCAACAAATCCTAAGGGAAGTATTATTGTGCCCATTTTACAGATGAGGAAACTGAAGCTTAGGGAGCCAGCTTATCTCTTCCCTTAAGATGGTGTTCAGCGCCCCCTAGTTGAGTCACATGAAATAGGCCTTGGGATAGTTTTTGAGGTGATGTTGAATGGAATTGTTGATCTTTATTCCTTCCTCATAATTGAGTGTTGCCTGGAGCCAGGCTCTGTCCTGTAAGGGGCTAAAGACATAGAAGTTCATCCAACCAGTGTTTGCTGAGCAACTCCTCTATGTAAGGAGTTTTGCCAGATTTGGAAGAAGTAGGGAATGAAGACTTAATCAGGAACTCATCCTACCTGCTAAGATTTTTTTGCTTCCCAGCTTTAATCCTTTGTGTCTCTCTCACTTCAAATGTATAGCCTGGTCATAATGATAGATTAAATGAAATACATTTTGAGGACATGCTTAGTTAGAAGCACATCACAAAGAAATCTCTTGGTCATTTTTAGATGAGAAAAAAATTACATGTTTTTCTTTCTCTTCTAGTCTGTACCCATCTTCCTCATTCATTCAACAAATATTGACTAAGCATATTCTTCTATGAAGCGATGGAGGGGAGATCTTACTTTTAGATGAGGAAAACATCTTTCTAGAAGAATGCTTCTGTATAACTTTTGTCACCACTATGATGTCATGTGAGATTGTGCATGTCAAGTGCCTACTGTAATGTTCAGTATACAAGACTTGGTAAAAAATAGTTTTTGTTTGTACTTTGTTATAAGTCCTATTATTTATTTCTTTTTCTCCTCCCTCCCCTCCCCTTTATCTTTTCTTCCTTCTCCTCCTCCTTCTACAAATTACTTTCCTTGCTTTTTACAATACTGTACATCTGTTTATTTATAGTTACAGAATTATAAATGAGCGATTATATATATTATATATCCCTCAATATATCAATATATATTGAGGGATACCTGGGTGGCTCAGTCAGTTAAGTGTCTGCTTTCATCTCAGGTCATGATCCCGGGTCCCAGGATCAAGCCCTGCACCAGGCTCCCTGCTCAGTGGGAAGCCTGCTTCTCCCTCTCCCTCTGCCCTTCCCCCCCCCCGCCCCCACTTGTTCTTCTCTCTCTCTCTCTCTCACACTGTCTCTCTCTCTCTCTAATAAATAAATAAAATCTTTTAAAAAACTCTATAATGAATTATTTTCAAAACGGCATTTCTCTGGATAAACACTGTATCCTTTTTTCAAAAGATTTTATTTATTTATTTGACAGAGAGAGAGAGAGAGCAGGAACACAAGTAGGGGGAGTGGGAGAGGGAGAAGCAGGCTTCCCGCGGAGCAGGGAGCCCGATGCGGGGCTCGATCCCAGGACCCTGGGATCATGACCCGAGCTGAAGGCAGACGCTTAACAACTGAGCCACCCAGGTGCCCCAACACTGTATCCTTTGATGGTATGGCTACTCTGTATATCTGCTCAGTGGCCTTTGATTTGTAAAGATTTATATTTATACTAAGGTTTTTTTTTTTTAATTTTTAGTGAAGCTTATCTGAACTGAAATGGAAATGCCTCAAATCCCTTAAAGCAGGGATCTTCGGAAATCTCCGTGTGTTTGCACATTGACCCTACTGAGTTTTCATAGGCTATGATGAAGAATATAACAGTGAAAAGTCCAGACAGGGACTCCACCTAAATTAGATTTTTTTTTTGATAAATGTGTATTTACCTTTTTCAGAATTTTGTAAGTCAGGCAGTTTTCCTGTCCTTTAAATTTCCTTTCCCAGAAAGATGTCCTCGTGCTTTAAGGGTATGGTCAAAGGCACTTTTGAAAACGTGTACATTGATTCTGGAAAGAAACCGTCTGCTTTCAGCTGCTATTCTATGTAAGGCTCAGAAGCATGGAAAGAAAACAGGAAGATCAAGTGTGAATCCACCTGGAGGTTAGTTTACCTGCACAGGTGAACTCTTGGCAATGTTAAGTGGACTAGACATCCATTTGTCATATTTTCCCACAGAGTAGCATTCTTGTAGCTCTTTCCTGCAATCCATAGTAGATGAAACTACTTAGGAAAGAGAAAAGCATCATATGGTCAGGTCATATATCTCTAAGAGAACCTTGACAGTACATTCCCGATCCTTCCAGTAGAGTCCGTGTCAGTCTGGTGCATCTTTTTTGCCTCTGTGGGGTAAGTTTGCATTTTCCTATAAAATTTGATTTAATGGTTTTCATAGGAAAAAAACAAAAAACAAAACCAATACCACAATTCATCGAAGGAAAATTAGGCTTTACGTTTTATCAAAAACCCTTAAATAAGTATACCATTGTCTGGGCATACTGATTGTATTTTCTCTAAAGACAGAAATGCCAGCAGTTTAGGTTTAGTTTTCAAGGGAAGAGGAAGAAGATAAAAAGAAATAGCACTACAGGAAAATGTCAGGTCATAGACACTGATGATGCTATTTAAATGGTGTGCCATAATCATATTAGGGCAGAGCACATGGAATTCCCGATTTCTGCATGACAGTGAAGAAGGGCCAGCAATTATCTCTCTGTGTGTGTGTGTGTGTGTGTCTGTTTGCTCTACCTTCCCACCCTATTTTGCTAATTCCATTGAGGGGCAAGAAGAGATAATCCAGACACCCAGAACAGGAGGAAAAGGTCTGCAGCTGTGCTGGGAGGGACTGGTGTGAAGAGAGAGGCTCAGTCAGACTTGGAGTTTTGTGCTATTGCACGTGAATGCTCTGGAACTGCCCTAATCGACTGAAAATGAGCTGGCTACGGTCATATGGAACAGGTCTGTTTAGCCACATCGCTGGGTAGCACGGCAGATGGTAGACCGTCAATGGGTGGTATTGATTGGCTGGATTTGCCTTAGGGTAACAAGACTATGGTCCTTAAAACCCCGCTTCATCTTATTTTCCTTTGTGCAGCTATGTACAGTTGTGGTTTTCTCTTCTCACTCCCCAAGCCCCCAATATCTCCTTTTTTTTCCCTTTTCAAATCAAAAGCCTTTCTTGGTAATCAAAATAGAGAGGTTACCTTGAGATAAACACTCTTTAAATTATCACCAAGGGAAGAAAACTTGAGAATATTTTATTTACTAGGCTGATTACATTTTAATGTTTGAAGAAAGTGACATTTTTTAATTAGTGTTTAAGACATATGGTGAGTGTACAAATTAGCTTATTTCATACAACCCAGAATTTGATGAGAGCAACTCCTCCTTCTCATTCCCCAGTTAAAAATTGTCACTTGAAACTTAATATATGCGAGGAGGTTAAATGGTATTAAGTGATGCAGCCTTGACTTAAAGATGAAGGAGACAGTCACTGTTGTGTGTGGCTAAATATTGCCTGGATGGACTGGAAAAATACTAGTATCGACATCTGTGTTTGCAAGAGGATGTGGAAGTTCCGGGGCTTTAATTTTGTCTGGCCAAGGAAACAAAATCCCAGGTATCTGTGTGTGTTGGTTTCTCTTTTAGATACGAGGGAACGTAGAAGAGTGGATGCATGCTCTGTAATAAAATCCTCCTTAAAATCAGGCCATAGAACAATATAAGGGATGAGATTTATTTTTGTCCAGGTCGTTCTTTATCTTTGAACATCCACCCTCCATCACTTGGGGTTTTCAGCTTGGGACATTCTATTTATTCCTGGCACAGGAGCAGATTAATTGGAATAGAATTGTACAAAGGAGACACCAAGTTAGCTATATACCCAAAATAACATAGGACAGAAATGTTCCACTTTGAGGCAGATCTTAAGGAAAAAGAACAGGACTGGGGAGAGATATATGATTACTTTGCTCTTGTGGTTGTTTATAGCTATTCGTATAATTGCATTTTTAAAAGAGATGCTTAAGATTTTTTTTTCAGTGTCTTTTAAAAAGCTGTTGGGTTATTTCCTATCATGACAGACCCTATCAAATAAGCCTAATGCTTTACTCAGAAGAAAAGTTGCACCCTTAAACTCTTGCCTCCATCTTGTATGTGCTTCGTCCATATGTTTACTTTTGAATTGGGTTTTTATCACGTGAGTCAATATTTTTCTCTTTTTGCTAAAGGAAAATATTTCCATGGAGTTTTTGGTACACCCCTCCACCCCCTGCCTTGCTCTGTGTTGATTGGATTTTCCATGTTCATCCTTTGCTGAATGAAACAAAGCGTGTTTGTGTTTCATTCTTCACAGTTCTTATTAGGATTGGTGATGGTGTTTTGTTTTGTTTCCTCGCTATTAAGTCAGGAGAAGGAATTTTATTTATTTATTTTGACAAGATACAGAGAGATACAAGACACGAAGCCTGTTAGGATGCTGGAGTTTCTCGTGTTACATTCTACACCTAAAAGGAGAAACAACAACAACAACAACAACAACACAATCCTTTAAGATGGTTCATTTGAATCTGTGCACTCTACCCACCTGGTGGTTATATAGTGAACTGTTACTTTAAAGAGTAGTTTAACACCAGCCATGTTTGGGGCAGGCTGCTCTTGCAAAAGAGAGCAGTACATATAACAGGAGTCTACTGTGTGTGAGATAAGGGGAAAATTCAGCTCACTGACTAGAGGTTTTAATGTGCGAACTCTAGGGAAATAATATATTGACTGTTCCGTGGCGCGCAAGAAAATTGAAGAACCCTTTGCAGACCGAGTGCTTTGCAAAGGATTCTATCTGTTTCTCTTAAAACAAAATCTGTGGCAAGATGTTTGAAATCAGCAGGACGCTTAATGCTGCTTTGTTAAATAATGAGGTAATATTTTGTCACTTTTTTCTGGGCAGCATCTGTTTTCCCCCCCTCATCCCCCCCCATGTTTATGAAGGATTCTTTTTCTTTTTCTTTTCTCTTTTTTCTTTTTCTTTTTTTTTTTTCTTCATGGAAGTCAAGGAATACAGTTCACGCTTCCCTTTCTGTTCCTTCCTTTTGGTGCTTTTGGAGAATTTGGTTTGTCTTTTTTATTTGCAGTTTCAGCTGGCTGCTGTTTCCTAGCCCATTGTGCCACGTAAGGCTTCTCCACTGCGCGGAGTAGGTAGTTATTAACGCTGAATTGGCTTCTGGTACAGTCCATCTGGACTCTGTGTGGGAAAGCTGGCTGCCGGCGACTGATGCTGACATGTCCGCAACCTTTGGGATGTGTGCATGGTGGCAAGGGGCTGACCGATATGAGATTCCTTCTTTTAAGGGAAATTGTTATTAATGAGTCAAGAAACTGCTCATTTATGGTAAGAGGGATACAGCGGCGCTAGCAGCCCCACAGCTTTGGGATATCATTTTTAGGTTGGCTTAGCTGCCTGAGTGAGACAAGTTTCTTTCTGTGGTGGTGGAGGATTGTGGCAGGAAAAAAAAAATCATGCATGACTGGGAGACTTGCCTGCCTGATTCTTGAGATAATATATTGAGAATCTGTTGCTTTACAAATGTCACACCACTGATGGAGCGGTCAGCCCCTCACTCTGAAAGATGAATGGTACTATTGGAAATGCAATAATAAGGTTGACTTTTCCCAACAATAGGATTCTGCCTTTGTCTTTAGAGAAAAGGCCTCTGAGGACATTTGTGCATTTGTTTGAGGATTCCATTGAAAGACTTTAGAGTGGAGGTTTTTTGGAGAAGTGATCAATATACAAAGTGCATGGTTTTTTGTTTTTTTTTAACCTGGCAAAACCAGCTAATTATTTATACTGTAATATACAGTTCCTGTTTCAGAAGAGTGGCCAGAACATCTTTGGATATACCTAATGGTAATTAATGGCTCACGAAGTGTGCTGAGATTAGTATGGATGGGGGAGAATGGTTTTAAGAAATTCTGACTTTTCTAACCTCCAGAGAAAAACAAAGTAAATATTTTGTTCTGGAGCGAGCTGTTTTCATTTGTGTGTTTGTCAGCATTGTGTTCATGGTTTTCTTCTCGCAATATTTCCGTATTGGGGAGATCACACTCAGAGTTTCTGTCATTGATTCGGGGCACCTGTATCTGCCCTGTGTCTGTATGTTGAGCTCTTTAGAACACTTAACCTATGAATTCATCCCTAGAACACAGTTCAACAGATACTGTAGTACTATTGTGACTTGGTAGGACTCTTTGTATATTTGCTAGAGAAATTATTTTAAAAGTTTACTTAATTCAGTCTTGTTCCACTCGAAGGGGTTATAGTTTTAACATTTCTACTTTTCTATTTCATGGATTTTTATTTCTAACAGCTGAATGTATTTATATTCGAGTCTAATTCTCCATAGAGTGTACCCAACCCATTTTGTTTTGTGGTATATCTGTATTTTTAAAAGTGTGCGTATCTATGTATATTTATGTGTGTGTGTTTGTGAAATAGTAGCTGGGAGAGAATAGTTTTATTTTTTTTAACACAAAGGTTATTTTCTTTTCTAATAATTTTTCACAGACACATCTGTTCTTGGACTTGAAGCCCAGAGTGTAGCATGATTTTCGGTCTATATTTTTATTCTGCCCGGTCCCATCTCCTGTCAACTCCAGCCAACGGTTTAAAATTATGTTGAATTATTTCTTTAGTAATATTTGTTACCTCTATGTATTCATTGAGGAACCAATTGACTAAGTTATGAATTAAATAAATAGCGGTAAGTTAGCTTTTTGGATAGAAGTAAAGCAAAAACTCCTCAGGTAAGCCCCTTTAAAACCCAAACCAGAACAAAATACTACACTATTGAAGACTGGTATTGTAGAGGTTATGAAATGTAAAACATAGGTATGCAAACCGTATACATCACCACACACTTGCTAAATGTCTCTTTGCAAGTCTTTTAAGAGACCAAAGAAAAAAGACATCTTTTGAAGGAGAGAAGCAAAATCACGAGTTCAGTTCAGCAAGATATGCACTCTGCACCAGTCATGAAATGATGCTGTTGTCAAAAGCATGCTTTACATTCTTTAGAGCATGGGGAAAGCAAAGAGAGAACGTGTTTTAGTGCATTTTTAAAAATTCAGATCATGCCCCTATCCAAGTTGAGAAATAAATTCATTTAAATAAATCATTCATCATTCTCTGTTTTGAAAAGCTCAGACAGAAGGCAGAAAGGTAGAGGCTGACAGCTGCCCCCCACCTCCCCCCAGCTTTTTTTTCTTTTCTTTTTTTTTTTAGCAAGTAGGTTTCTGAAGCAAACTTGTAGGAACCCAGTTCGCGGAGCAAACACAATCTCAAACTTGTTTTCTCTTGAAACGCTGGCCATGTTAGCTGCAGAATGAGCATTACTTCCTAAAAATCAGCAATATTAGGAAATAATAAAGTTAAAATGTAGATGTATTAGCACATTAAAGTGCTTTTGTTGTATCTTTAAGCCTAGAGGCAGATCATTAAATATGCATTTCGCTAGAAAGCAACTGTCGAGAAAGATAAGGTGCTTGAAAATATTCTATACTGGAAAAGCCCTCTGTCAAAGGGGTTTGGTGGTGCAGCCTTCAGGACAGGGGGAAAGGGAGGACACTCCCACTGGTAAGGTTTGCAAGCGGCCGGCTGATGACCTGCAGTTGTTACAGTACTTTTGAGCTAGGAGGAGGGAAAAGGTAAAAATACAAGTATGGCTGTTGTTGCTTCAGCCTGGCCTTAATTACCAGACACAAGAAGCAGTTCAGAAATCTGGTCTCTGTTGTTGTAGAGGTCACCAAATCATTAACATCGTCAATCTGGCAGTAGCTAATTTAAATAGCACCTGATGTTGCAACGCCTCCCTTCGTTTCCCCAGCCAATCAGATCCTGGCTTCGGCTGACAGATGGTCCCATAAATGGATGTAAAAAGGGGAAGCTTCGAGCCAATTTCAGCAAGGCTCTGTTCAGTTGTTCTTATCTACATCCTAGAATCGGGGGTTTCAGCTCACTGCTCCTTTTCTTTCTTTTTTTTTTTTTCTCTCCCCCCCGTCCCCCCCCCCCAAATAATTGATTTACTTTACAATCATCCACACTGTGTTTTGTGGATCTTTAAATATATATAACAATAGTAGTCATTTAAAAAAAATATCCTGAAACCTTTGCAAATTTTAAGAGAAGAGTCGAAGCTCTGCGAGACCCAATATTTGCCAATAAGAATGGTTATGGTAGGTATGACTAGATTTATAATCTGTTGTTTGTGTTGCTGGAGGGAAGAAAAGCATCTACACCTTGACCAGTCTTATGCTTGCACAAGAGTTTAGTTCTCTGCTGCTGTTTGGTTCCTACATTTACTATCTCTTTTGTGTAGAGAGTGCCGGTAGGTCCTTTTATTGAAAAGCAGTGGGGAAATGGATTGTCATTTTTAACAGGTCATTGTCAGTTTTCCCTTCAACATAAAGGAGGGGTTGGTGTAGAGGGGAGGTGGGCAGAAATAATTGCTGGTTTGTTGAAAGAGGTTATATTACACGAGACCATATTGGCAGAAAGGGGATTTTTTTTTTTTTTTTTGTAAGGGAGAGGGGGTTTGTCTGTGTGCCTGGGTTTTGTGGGGCTGGAGGTGGATGCAGCGGGGTTAGGAATCTCCATTTCCGTGCTGGAAATTTAAAGCTCGAGAGGCAGTTCCTGGATACTGAACGTTGAGATGGGCAGTTGTGTTTTGGGGGACTGCGCAGTCAAAACGGCAAAGAGAGTGATTTGTTTGGGCTTCAGTAAATGCTGCATCTTGTATTTCAAAGAGTTTCCTGTCATGACCTCATAAAAAAGAGGAGGCGGCTTGTATGTGTAGCGGTGCCTGGCGTGTTGAGTTGTTGCTTCCTTCTCTGGGCAGCAGCTCTGTAAGAAGGAATGTCAGCTTTTACATAACGTTCCTTTCCGCTTTTGACACACTGTGTGAGGGTCCATCTTCTTCTGATCACAGATGGAGTGGAATGGCTTGAAGATGGTAAGTGAAAATTCAGAGGAAGGCAGCTTGGAGATTCCAGCCGTGTGTGTGCGTGTGTGTGTGTGTGTGTGTGTAAGGATGATGGACTGTGCATCGTAAATCACTGTGCAGATCGTGTGTGTGTATGTGTGTTTATTAGTATTTCTCTTTTCTGAAAGCCAGAATCCATCTCCAAGTGTAATGGCACTGCATGCACACAAGGCACACACACTGCCTCTTCCATCGAACACACATTTAGCCAAGCAAGGTTGGTGTCTTTTTTGACAATCACAATGTCACCGTTGCTGTTGGCTGGCGTGTCCACCGCCTCTGTGAGCTTTCAGCAGAATTACATGACTGTTAAAGTTAAAGGCACATTTCTTTTTCAGTCTCCTGCTAGGAGTGATGGGGAAGGCTGGGTATGAGGGGTGGAGGAGGTGAGGTTCAGTACCAGCAGATGCAATTGTGAAACAGGACTTTGGGATGTGGAAGGGGAAGTGGAAAACCTTTCTGCCAAAGTAGTAAATCTATTTTTAGCGTCATCTTTTTCGGAAAAAAAAAAGAAGCAGGGAAACTCCTTGAGTGCCGCTCCTGTCGCCTGATGTTGACCCTGAAGATATGGCACAAAATGGCACAATCAGATGCCACGAGTGCCCACTTTGACTTTGAATTTCACCAGCAATAGCTTTCACAGGGTTTCAAAGCCGGGTATGTGGGGAGGCTGTAAATTCATATCCATCTCACTTATTTTTTGCTAGAAAAGCCTGGGGAGGACTTTTCGCTCTGCATAGATGTTATAACAAAGCTGTGGTCTTTTTCCCATTCTTAGAGGATTGCCTTTGTCTGGCTGCTTGTTTTGATGGGTGTAAAACAAATAAGATTAGACCGAGCAGCCCAACTGAAAGCGATAGCTGGGAGGAAAACCCAATGAAAGGTTGCCGGGGAAACGAACAGAGGAAAAGCCGAGTAGGGAGCAGGTGGCTATCATGAGAACACACTGCAAACAGTGTAAAAAAGGGGGGGAGGACAGGACCTCGATTATCTTTGCTGTTCTTTGTGGCCGGCCCAACTTTAATTATTCTTTATAAATAGGTGTTAATTACATTTCTAACTCTGGTTTACAGTGATTTTTAGAAATCTATTTTTAAGCATCTGTTCTGTCTCTCCTGTTTTTTGTTTTTTGTTTTTTTTTTTTGGTTTAAAAAACAGAGGGAGAGAGAGAAAAGAAGAAGAGGGGGAAGGGAGGGTAGGGAATCTTGCTTTCTCTCTCTCTCTCTCTCTCTTTCCCCCTTTTCCCTGCTGTGAAATTGTACGTGCGAAAAATCGCAAGGAATCCTGTGAGGCCATTTGAAAAAAAATGTAAATTATATTGAATGAAGTTGACGGAAGCATAATAGTGAACTCCCACAGCTGATAGGTTCTGCAAATGATTCCTTAGAAATTTCCAGCAAATATCCATTGGAGAAATATAGGTAGAATAGATTTACCCTAAAGCAATGATTTTGTGCTAGGTGATATTGGTGTTTTTACTAAATCAGATGTTGATACTACAATTCCAGGGAGTTCATTGTATCTCTCATTTTATATCCCAAGTAGAAATTACTTTTAAAAATAATAAATGAAAAACTGTGTTCTGGCCTTTTGCTTCGTTTTCCTCTCTATACCTCCAACCCCAAGGTCCATCAGGCTGCACCCTTGCAGCAACTGCAAGGCATTTGGTCCTGGGTCTGGTCTTAGCATAAACTGAGTGAAAAGCTGATTTTTTTTTTAGTGTCTCTGAACGTCTAGGACCCGTGCGTGCGCTAGGTGACAGGCATCTCTCCCTTTTTCTCTGAGTGTGCTTTACTAGTAGTCTCTTTTTCTCATGATGGTGGGTACCAGAAGGACTGAAAGGTATAGTGCTCAGGCAAAAAGGATGTAAAATAAAAACCATGATCTGTTATGATTTCTTCCAAATTAGATATATGATCAGGTAGCTAATATTAAACCCCAAAATGAGAGATTAAAAAATACTGAAATATGCTTAAAAGGTTAGGAAATATAATTGGCTTTACTGAAAGTACTCTTAATTTTTACTCTCTCCATCGCAAATCTCTGCACTCACCTCCCCCCCTTCTTTTTTCCTTGCAAGGGGCTTCTTTTTGTTTTGTCTTCTTATTGGGGGATTTTTAAAATTTGTTTTGACTCTTGAGGTAAAAATAAATAAACTTATTTTTTTGTCATATGTCATACACTTGAACCTTTGCATAACTATATGTCTCTTAAAAATTATGATAATTTTTTTTATTATCTCTAATATAGTTTTTTTTTCTGAGAAATTTCTAGCATTTTTTAGTTAGGGGAAAATAATTTCCATAAGAACCGTCACCTTGTCTTGGGTTGTAAAAAAGACACGTGGTTCTACTGCTGACCTTTCTTGCTTCTTTGTCTTAAAAATATTAATGCCTACTACCTGCATGTGGAGGTGTGCCTTTACGGAAGCATAAGGCTGAGTGTGCATTTATTAAGAAATGAAAATCTGATCGGAAATATTTCTGCAAATATCACCTGACTACATCGAAGTTTTAATGATCAGAATGTCCGTATATGTCATTGTAACATCATGGCTACATCGTTTAATATTTAAATTTTTAAAAGGATAAAATGAACATAAATAGGGAAATGGCTGAGAAATTGCTTTGAGAATCACTTACTTATAATTTTAATATCTCAGAAAAAAAAAAAACTAACAAGCAACTTAACCACGCATTTTTGTAGTCCCATTCATTTCTAACTGCCATTCATTCAAGTCATCCTCCTGGCCAGATATAGATGAGCTTGCTTCTGTTTGATAGTTTTCCAAAGCCTTAAAACTTTTTTCTCTCCCAATAGCCGTTCCTGGGTCCTTTGAATATTCAAAGATTTTGTGATGAGACGAAGTCCAGATTGTTGTGAGCTAATAATAATAGAATTTTTTTTTTTAAGGAAAGAGAAAGAAAATGAGCTACGCATTTGCATTTTAGTTCTTAACTCAGTCTTGAAAAAGGGTTTGAGACGTGGTAGACTTCAGGTATTTTAAACTTAGCATTTCTGTTGGGGATAATCTATTTGACATTTCGAATCTAGAAATCATTGCCTGAGTAGTGCTTTGTGTGTGTGTTCAGTATCTTTAAAAGAATTTGTGGGTGAATCAAGGTGTTTTTCTCAAGTAAGAATTACCACTAGCAATGAAAGGGTTTCCTCAGGGCAAGTCCTTTCTTTGGTTTGATTTCTCCCCTTTGCACTCATTTCCTTATTGTGGGTGGATTCTTTTCCTCCATGTAGACCACATACTATTCCTTCCATGAGGATATACGTTATTTCACTTAGCCCTTGGCATCTTAATGCCTTATTTTAATTAAAACAAAACAAAACAAAACAAATTGTGTGTACCCGTAAATAAGGAATGGCGGTCTTGATAGAGGTCATTGTATGTGGACAGAGGTACTTTGGCCTTGACAAATTTCTTCATCAGTTCCAATGATCTGTGGCCACCAGGCACTTAATTTATATGCCTGGACACTTAATATGTACATTTGTTGGTGAGCTGGCCCGCGGGTGTTAGACACATGAGTGTGCGCTGGCAAATGCTGCAATGCAGTATTTTTTCCCAATGTCATTAGGAATTTGGGGGGTGTGAAGGGACACAAACATTCTTAAGCTTTTATCTTACTATCTTCCAGTAGATGGACCGTGTTGTACAGAATTGGCCAATTCCCCTTTTAAAAGTGAAGTCAACCTTTTATCGCCCGCTGTCTGTTCTTCCATCCATTTGATAGATATGTGGAAAGTATGTATATGTGAGAGAGGGAGACTCTGTGGGTGTGTGGGTGTGTGTGTGTCTGTGTGTGTGTGTGTGTGCGTATCTGTGTAAGCATGTGTGTTTCTGGAATCCTGCACCTGTCTTAGGTTTTCCTTATTTGGTATTACCAAATGTGTATACATATTTGCAAGTATATGTGCCTCTAAAAAGGGAAAGAAAACCAAACTGGGCTGGCTTCCCATAAGAAGTGGCTTCTCCTCCAAGAGTTTTCTTATTAGAAAAATACAAAACTTAATCAAAAAAGATAGATCCAGACCCTGCAGACCTGCATTAGAAACCAAACACCTTTCTTTAGTTGCCACTTGAGAAACTATAAATGTGCAGATTCATCACAATATTTGTGAGCTGGAAGCTGCTCTCTCAAGCAAGGGGCTGGGCTCAAATTAAAATGTATGTATATGTGGAAGGAGAGTTGTTTTTTTTCTTTGGGAGCATTTGAACCTAATCTTTAACCATTGGTAAAAACAAGTAGGAGGTAGGGTGGCTCTGTTAGCAGTTTGTGCATTGTTTTGTGACTTTGTGTGTGTATGCGTGTGCTTTAGAAACATCCTCGTATTTTTTAAATCTCAGTGTATTTTAAGGGTGGAGGGCTATTGTAGGTCAGTGGCTTTTTAAGGGTAAGAAGAAAGGTGATCTGTGGGTGGGTGGGAGTTGTCACAAGCAGTAATTGTCATAAATTACTCATCTAGAAGTGGAAAGAAAAAAGGCTGGAGGACAAGAGTGGAGAGGGGTACCAACATGTGGATCTGCACTTGCCGATATAAGAGATAATGAGTGATAAATTTGAACTGGTGCAGTGCGGGATGCCCGATAATCTCTCAGAACCTTGACTTTGCAGGTTCATTACTTCCTTGCTTGCTTGTTCACACCTTTAATTATATCCAGTTTGGGATGCTAGCTAGGGGCACCAAAGATGAGCCATTTTGTTTGTTGTTTACTTCATTAAGTATTCAGGCAGTGTGCTCACAATAGCTTGGAGCATCAGTGTTAGGAATCAAGCACTTTGGAAATGGAATTGTTACAAAAGAATAAAAAATAAGAAAGCAATCGGCCAGCTAGTTTGCTTTGGATGTTCACTCTGCTTAATGGTAATATTTATGCTGTTCCTTGTACATTCATTAAGAAATGAATTATGCAATGTCCGTGCTCCTAATATGCTGGTGGCTCCCCCACCCCCTTACTCTATCTCTTTTTTCTCTCTCCCCATGCTCCACCCCCAAGATTTTGCCTTTTACTTGACCATTTTAGGACTGACCATTTTTGCTATGGGGAAGATCAGTATTCAGTTCCTCGTATTTAATACCAGAGATATTTTCCCTTCAGTATGGATCTTTCTTCATACGGATCACGAAATGCTGAACACCATAAAGGAATCTTTAAATAATTTTTGTTGAGGAAGCAGTGAAAATGTTGAAGAAATAAGGTCAATGTAATTGTTGTGCTTGCGTTTTGTTTTTTGTTGTTTTTGGAAAGCCTTATTTTTAACCACAAAAGTAAAGTGCAAAACTAGCATATGTGATTTTTTAAAAATGGAAAAAGATTACAAGTCATAGGTCTCTATTAAAAATAACTTACCTGAGACTCTTGGTTTGAAGAATAACATTTCAGCTCGAGTTTAATTTTTTAATTATTCATGTTAAAGCTATAAAAATGTAATTCATAAATACTTTTTCTATTAAGTTTAGTTCTATTTTCAGGATATGAGGAAGCAGAGAAACAATTCTAGCAAGATGGAGAATTCTGAAAAACACACCGCAACGTGGAGGTTGCCTCCTCTCTGCACTTTGTGGCATTGAATCCACTCCTGCTCATTCTATGAATCAGTTACCTTCTATTGTCTACTGTCTTGTAGCAACTAGCCCTTGAAGTTATTTTGCCAACTGTGTTCCTTGTAGAGGCTAGCTATCATTTGCTGTTAGATGAAGATGTGTTTGTCGAGGACTTACTATGTGCATTTCTCTGGAAGATGGAAATCTAGGTCACCTTTTCTTTTTCTTCTGACACTGATCAAAGGACAGAATAAGAGTCTAAGTCCCTGTGATTGGAGCTAAAGGTGGAGTGAGGGATTTTAAGGTTGGATGTCACATAATGCAGTTTGTGTCAAGTTATGAGAAGAGATCTGTCGGAACATTCAAGTACACAAATGTTTTTCTTTTTGTATTTTTTGTAAGAGCCTAGGCATGACTCCAAAAGATAGAAATCAAAGATCATCTGGACATTTTTGTCTATAAGTTCCCATATATGCAGATGTTGGCTTTCAGGAAAAGGAAAGTTTAGACAGTTGGGAGGAACTTGTCTTTCTGTCAGCTACCCGTGGAGCTTAGCAAGAGCCTGTTAATTTTACAGAAATAAAATGCTGTTCTTCTAACAGAGATGACTCTGAGTATCTTTCCCCCATGTCACCCTCCAGGTAGGACCTGAGAAGATAGTGACCCTCCTGGCATGCCCCTGTGCAAACTTTTAAGTTTGCACATCAACAGACGTCATAGGGTAATGTGATACACACTTAGATACTGCCATGTACTGTGTGTGTGTGTGTGTGTGTGTGTGTGTGTGTGTGTGTGTGTGTGT
>NC_058406.1:38897124-39062667 GCF_002201575.2 Neomonachus schauinslandi
GTGTGTGTGTGTGTGTGTGTGTGTGTGTGTGTGTGTGTGTGTGTGTGGCGGTGGTATAGATAGACAGCCATGACCCCCGGTGTGCTCTGGGATGTGCCAAGAATGGCTTCTCAAGTAGCCTGTGTTTTCCTAAGCTTGCCAGTCTAAACCTTTGGAGTTTTCCTTTCTAATTTGTACATGAAAAATAACAGGCTGAGTTGAACTTTTTTTTTCGAGTGCCCCCTTTGAAGATGCAGCAGTAGTAAATACAGCTTTAATGATAAACTTTAGCTCTAAGTGCTATTTAAAAGTCTGTCGTGGAAAGCCTGAGAACTTGCAATCTTTACTAATGAAACTTTTATTAGGAGAGTGCTCACTTAAAATGGAGTAAACGACTAAGTCCCTGTAATGTGTGATTTTGACCAGATTTGACTCATCCCCTCTTATGTTACTTTTTGTAATGCAGCCAACCACACATCTAAAATTCTGGATATTGTACTTGTCTTCAATATTAATTATCTCTGTTGATGCACTGGGTACAGACAGTACAATTCCCACAAGTCCAGATTCTTACTGTAATACCCACACAAAAGTGATATTTATGAATAATATTGGGAAAGTTGTCCTCATGGTAACCATTCCCCAAAGGAAGCTTTACATAAATGTGCATTTATTATTCAGGATATTAAAAGGGAATCCTTAGCTTTTACTTTTTAATTTGGGCTAAAATATGTAAATTGGTTTTATTTTGGAGTTGCTCTGTTTTAGGTGGCTTTGGGGGAGGATAACTTTCTAGCTTGATGATATTTTAATCACCTCTGTAGTAGAAAGGGTTCCAAGACTGAAATCAACCTGGTTATTGTGATTAAGACCCAGGGGGCCAGTGTGCAGATGGGGCTAAAAACATGTTACATCAACTTGTACATATGTAGAAAAATTAGATTTTTTCTGCTAGATACCACTGTCCTGCATCTTTACTGTCAGGGGCCCGCTCAGAGGCTAAGGAATCCCGGGTCTGCCTCTGGATTCATAGGACCTTCATGTTGTGCTTGTGCAGGCAACCAGCTGGAAAGATTGCTCTTTGTCTTACAAAACCAGAAGTGCCAAGGACTTTGAAGTCAGGTGGATTGGGGGCTAGAGTCCTGACTTTCCCTATTAGTAACTGGGTGATCTTGGATGAGGTCCTTCAGCTTTCGAGCTTCAATTTCCTCATCTTTAAGATGGAGATGATAAGGCCTGACTCACAGGGTTTTATGTGGATCCGACGAGAAACAATATGGGAAGGTACCGGTCATACACCTGAATATTAAAAATGCTTAGAGGATGTTAGGTCTCTTTCAGTCTGCCCATGCCAGATGTCCTGGGGAGGAGTGACATTGAATGCTACCCTCATAGTCTCTGTCCTCTCCCCAGAACTAAAGGAGGGTGGGGGTGACACACAGTAATTTTTAAACACAGACAAGCCCTCAGTTCTTCCCTGGAATTATGTGGCTTTATTAAGTTTTCGGCATGCTCATAGGCTTTTGCAAGGTACATTCATGGTCCCCTTTGGAATTAGAATTAACTTGGGATTTAGTTGTTAAAAGAGAAAAAAGGTGAACATAAAATTAATTTTAATTGATGCTGTTTTTTCTTTTTTTAATTTCATGAAAGAGTCTGTTAAGAATTTCAGAAGTCAAGCAGAAAAAAAATCAGGTTAAGCTAATGAATATGGTCTCATCTTTGCTGTCTAAAATATATTATTATAACCTGTGAGTTATTTGACTTTGGCCCAGAAACCAGCTTACTTTGGAGCTATTTTTTTTTTCCTCTTCACCACATTAGCTTTTTTCTTCTATCCCTCTTATTTCCCCAACAGACTGAATTTTGAAGTTCTATTTTTCAAGGAGTGGTGAAGAGGTTGAGGCAAAAAGTGGCTTAATGAGATTTTTCTAACTTGCCATCAGTTTTCTTTCTCCTGCTTGGTGAGGCAAGATGATGGATGGCTTTGGCAGTGCAAACAGCTCTAGAAGCGATCACATTGACTGAAGAGGTGTGGGAGATGTGAGCAGAATGCTGGCCCTCAATTTATGACCCTCCTGTTTGCAGGAAAGAAAGAGACAGGACAAGAGTCACCGTAAAGGCCTGATGTAGCTGTTGATCACATGCACTTGGGAAGGGTAATGGGGGGTGTCAGGACCGGTGTTAGGCCGAGCCTAATTTTGTGCCTTTTCCCCAAGGCTCTGAAAGGGGGAATAAACAGGCACGTTAAATAAAATTCACAAGCTATTCTAAATCATGACCTGTTGCTGTCACCAGTGAGGACGAGAAAACGATACAAGTAGTACCTGAAGGGGTTCGAGACAGAAACTGAAAACATAACCTCCTTGGAACAGTATTTTAATGTCATGGATTTTGGATTCCACTTTATATAATCATGGGAAGGATGTGAAAGGGAGTCATTTTCTTTCCTTCAATTTAAGCCTTAAAATAAGGGGAAGGATTATAAATTGATCAGATCCCCCAAGCACCATTTTGCAGGCCCTATGCTATTAAAAAAAAAACAAACCAAAACCCTTTACTGTGAAACAGACAATAGAATTTTTCTCTTTCCATGCGTATCTATTTCAAGGCTTCCCCAAAGTTCTTCTAAGGATTTTGTAAGCAGCCTTGTGTGTGGTACACAAGCTCTCCGGAAGAATTTGGTTGATTTTTGCAATGTGTTTTGTAGGGGCAGAAATACGCCAGTTGAAAAAGGGGCTTGAATGTGGAGAGGAGTAGATGTTTGTGCATAGTTTAGCCTAGAAAAATCTCACAGTTATTAATGAAAGACCAAAAAGAGATGATCGGGTGAGCCATTTGAGCAGGTGACTGGGCAGGGGAGGGGCGGGTGGATATTCTTACGACCTCCTTGCTAGAAACATGTTCGTATTATTAAAAAATTGACCCCTATTTAAGCCAGTACTTGAGTTTCAATTCCTTCTTGCTTTACACCTCTGGCTGAAGGTTATCAGCGAGAAGAAAGACTTTTAGCTTAGAAGAGCTTTAGTAAAAACTCTTAAGCAGGTCTCTGGTTGGTGAATTTTGGAGACGTGGGCTTGCAGTTGCTATAATCATAACAGTACTCTTCCTGAACTATCGTCGTGTCAATTTTCCAAGAACAGAGGAGCAAGTTTGTGTTTCTAGAGCTTCAGCTATTCCCAGCACAATTCTGCTGTAATGGATCTGTGACTAGGGAGATCATTTCTCATATTCACTGAACATCGTATAATTTTTGCCCTATGGTGTCAGGTTGATCTCCTTAATGCAGTTAGGGCAGGTGTTATTAACCCCTTTTTATAGAAAATAGAGTTCAGCCACCTGCCTTTGGATACATGTTTAACAATAGCAGAAGTCTTAGCTCCAGAGTGTTTAGGAATACATCCAGCCTAGCGAAAGTTTACTTCTCCAGGGGAAAAAAACAAAAACAAAACAAAAAAAGCCATTCCTTTTCTAGATCAAGTTTTTCAGTGTGGAATCAGCAAATACAATTGCATGTCTGTGCATATAAACCACATTATAGGTGCCTCCTGGAATGTCAGTATTTAAAACATATTCTGATGTAGTGGGCAAGGACAGTGACAGGCAGAATGTGAAAAGTGTCTCAGCAGAGGAGGTACAATATACAGAAAAGGAGACATTCATTGTTGTTGGGGGAAGGAGACAGCCTTCACGGAGGAAATGCCATTTGGGTGGAGCCAGGAAAGATGGATAGGCAGAGAAATTAGGAAAAAGGGGGCATTCCGTGTGGAAGGAAGACTATGAGTAAAGGCACAGAGATGGGCACTTGCTTAAGGAATGATAAGTAGTCTGGGGTAAATGCAGCATAAGATGTGTAAAGATAAAGCTAGAGAGATAGGTAAAAGCTATCATTTAGGAAGGGTAAGGTGTTTGACTTGGTTTTAACTTTATATGAATCAGTACTATGGAATGTCTTAGATCAGAGGATTATGGTTTCCTGATTGTTTTGCAGGGTTGAGACTTGCCTTTATCAGGTCATGATTTCTCAGAAGTTGAAGTCACCCTAAAGATACTATTGAATTAGACATTGGTTATTTAGAGATAATAGGCATTAAAGCACTCTTCTGATCAGAGTGTGATGTGATGATGATGATGATGATGATGATGACGATGCTCACTGGTGCAACTGGGGTTACAGTGTCAAAAAGCACTAGGAGGAAAAATACCAACTTTATTTCAGATTGTAAATAAGTGTGCCATAAGAGGGGCACGCTGCATGTCTCACCAGCAGGTACCAGTGCTCGTGTCCTGGGAAAATGGGTGGCCAGAGAAAGGAGGGTGGTAGTGGGGAATCAGCTTATTTCCTCCAGAATAGAGAAGTACCCACCTCAGACTTCCATGTACCCAGGCGTACCTGTCTTCCCGGGTAGTCTGTGAGCCCTGGAGGGCAGAGAGCTTGTCAAATGCTCTCTCTCTTTTTTTTTTTTTTTAAAGATTTTATTTATTTATTTGAGAGAGTGAGAGAGAGAGAGCACAAGAGGGGGTAAGGTCAGAGGGAGAAGCAGACTCCCCGCCAAGCAGGGAGCCCGATGCGGGACTCAATCCCAGAACTCCGGGATCGTGACCTGAGCCGAAGGCAGTTGCTTAACCAACTGAGCCACCCAGGTGCCCTCAAATGCTCTCTTATTTCAATGTGGGCACACAGTAAGTACTCAATAAATGTTTATGGAATTGAGTTATAATTTTTTAAAGAGTCTGAACTACAGAGTTATAAGACTTGTGAATTTGGGCTCTGTCGTTTAGTTTATTCGTCCAAGTCACCTAACCCGGCTGAGTTTCAGGTTCTTAATATGCAAAAGAGAGTTAATACAACTTCATATCTTGATGGGAGGATCAGTTAAACCGTATCCTTGATACACCCCAATAACAATATTAGTAAACTTTAGTAAATATTAGTAAAACAGAATAACAATACTAGTCAATTACTAGATTCTAGTTTTGCCTACAGTTATTTTACTGGGTCTTAACCAGAATTAAAAAAAAATTAAAACAATAAGTGAGATAGACATTTTGACTTTGTTATATTTCTGCTTTCTTGGTTAACATTCTCAGAGCTGAAACACTCCACATTCTCCAGCAGCTTAGGGGGCCAACTCAAGTTTAAAATTCTGAGAGAATCACCCTGTCTCTAGCTTATCCAAATCCTCTGCCCCTCACTCCTCTTTATTAAGCATCACATACCCAGAAGGTACACTAGCAAATTGTGCAATTGAATAAAACCCACACTTTTCATTTAGGTTCTCGCAACCTTATCATATTTAATAGTATCGCTTTTTCTACATTATGGTCAAATAAATTTTTACATAAACTAAAAAAAAGTGAAATAGAAAAGAAAAGATCAGTGGCTAGGGCTTAGTAAGGGTAAGTATTATTTCATGAAACTTTGGGTTCAGTACCTATGTTTTGACTTGTGATGTGAAGTTGCTGTGTGTTCAGTATATTTCTTACTTTTTTGCTTTGTTCAGTAAATTTTGAAAAACACTGTCCTAGTTGATAGTGAGCTCTGCATTATCCAAAAGAAAATCAGCCACCTTTTTTTTTTCTTCAGTGCTATGCAATGCAAGATCTCTAGTATCTTCCAAATTATTAAAGAAAGGATGGCATCTGATTATTTTAGATTTAATGTGGAAAATGTATCTTAAATCTTTGAAAGTTAATGATATCTGCATGGCATATGTTGGGACTCTCTATTAATCAAAGTATTCATTAACTAGCAAATCTTATACCTTGGTCATGCTACCTAGCTGAACCTTCAAAGTAATAATAATAATAATGATAGTAATAAGCAGTGGAGGTGATCTGGAGGTGAGACTACAAATAATGAGATTAGCTTTCATTTCTTGAGCTCTTACTATGAGTCAGGCACTGTGCCTTACATACCATTCCTTTTAATCCCTAAAACAACCTTAAAAGGTAAATGTTAATTTTCCTGTTTTATGGATGAACTGAGATTTTGAAAGGTAAATTAAGGTTACACAGCAATCGGGCCAGATTTGATTTAAACCCAGGTGTGTCTAGTTCTAGAACAAAATGTCAAAGGTTTATTCAGTTCTGTGAAAATGTATTAAGATGCCTACTCTGTGTTAGGACTGTACTTCTTTACAGAGAGTGGTGGGTCAGTTGGTCTCTGCCCTTGAGGGTTTACTGTGCATGAAAGTGGGTGAGATGTGATTTAATCACAAGAGGACAGACACAAAGACTTTCATACTAAGTATTTAATTCTGGAAGTAGTGAGAAAAGTACCTGCCATATAGTTTAGGTATTCAATAAAGATTTATTGAATTGAATTGAAATTGGATGAATCCTCACCTGGTGATTTGGAAGGGAGTGGCTGAGTATTGGGGAACCTTTGTGCCAAAGAATTTCCTTACCTGGAAAGTGGCAGATCCATCTGCCCTAAAACCATTCAGTGCCCTTTGGAACTTCTGAAACTGGCAGCAGCAAAAAGCCAACCAGAGCTCAAGAACTCAAATTATGAACTCCAAGTTTCATTCATGCAGAGAGAACATTTTCCATCTTAGTATGAAAAGAGAATCCTGTGGCAGAAACATTTAGAGAATGATAGAGGGCAGCCTTCCTTAGAATGAAAAATAGTAATTATTATTGTTGTTATTGCTATTTTTACTATACTAACCTCATAACCTCAAGCAAGTCACATTACCTCTGTGAGCCTCCATTTCCGCATTTGTAAAATGATTTCTACTTCTTGGGGTTGTTGTGAAGATTAAATAGATCCATTTAATAAAGCCTTGCTAAGCACTTACTGTTTAGTGGTGTCTGAGGATTTACTATAAGGGAGACATAGCACCCTGCCCTCAGGGAGCTGAGTGTCTGGTGAAACTGCCGTGAGGGTGGATTCAGCCCCACCACCTGCAAAGCCCACTATTGACAGAATGCACCCCTTGCAGTCTGCTTTGGGGCGTATATATTATTGTCATGCATGTCTCATTTGCATCATTGGAAGTTCAAGTTTATTGAGGATAAGAATGCCATGATAGTCTTCTTTTTATCTTCTACTACCCTTGGGCCCCTGCCTTTACCTGTTGGTCAGGGTTACCCTATATAGTTGTCACTCAATGAATCCAGCCCAGTTCAGCAAATATTTACCAAGTTGTTCAAGGTGCTGTGCTGGGAAAGGGAGAGTAACATTTGCTGAACAGAAAATGACTTTAGAGTACAAAAGGGGAACAGTATCACGAGGTGGTGATAAACTACGCTAGTGCTAAAAATGCCTGTGACCTATTCAGGAAGAAAGTAAGGCCCCAAAGAAAATTTGGTGGTGAGCCTAAAAAAATAATGTATTCTTTCTTTTTCTCAGTGCTGTTTTGTTTGTATTTTGTGGGGAACCAGTGTATTTGCTACAGGCACACAGTTGAGATGTGATCTCAGAGATGGCTACTTAATAGATTTGTGGCTCAGGATCAAGCCCAGGAGCCTTCACAATGCCCAGGAGACCCTCTGCGGCCCGGCCTCCACCCTCCTTTTCAGCCCTCCATCCTGCAGCTCTCCACCTTCCATTCATTCTCCACTGTGGAACTTTGCGATGCTGTTCCATCTGTCCCTATGCTCAAACAGATCCCTTGGTCTCAAACATCCTTCTGTCTTCTTCACTTGGCTTTAAGAGACAACTAGGAGGTGACTTCCCACTTAGGAAAGCGCCCCTGACCCACGCTGGGTTAGGGCCTCGTCTATGAGCACTGCCAGCGTCCTTCCTTCCATCAGTCTTCCCCCCGCCCCGCACCCCGCATTATCACTTGTTGATTTGTCCATCTCACCACCACATCAGCAGTCAGGACTGGGCTCCTCTCTGTGCCTGGCCCCTAGCAGGTGCTCAGTAATGAATTGTTAACTGAATGATAGAGTTGGATGTTGGTTAGATTGTTCATTAATGGGTTGTCATCAGGTGCCCTGTTACCTTTAGCCTGTGAGAGGGATGTTGGACCCGAAGACCTCTGTTGTGAAGACTGATTTTGACACTACGGTTGCTCACCAACTACAGTTCTGTAACTTTGGGTTGAAGATCTTGAGTATGTCTATTTACATGAAACTTTGCCTGACTACCATGACTCACCTGCACTTTCTCAGTAATTCTTTTTTTTTTTTAAAGATTTTATTTATTTATTCATTAGAGACAGAGAGAGAGAGGCAGAGGGAGAAGCAGGCTCCCAAGGAGCAGGGATCCCGATGCGGGACTCGATCCCAGGACCCTGAGATCATGACCTGAGCCGAAGGCAGACGCTTAACCATCTGAGCCACCCAGGCACCCTCAGTAGTTCTTTTTTTTAGACCCCTTGGTCTATATGTCACTTGGTCTCTCCCATAGAGTTAACAATGATACATCACAATAATAAGGACGCTTTATAGTGTATCTATCAGGCTTTACGGAAAGAACAGACTTAGGTTATCTCATTGAACCTCACAACTCTAGGAAGCAGGTATTTGTGTTCCCGTTTTGAAGAAAGAGCACCACGTGGTTTGCATAACTTGCACAAGGTCACATGGCTAGGGAGTGTCAGACTTGGAATTCCAAGCCTAGTCTGTTTGATTCCAGAGCCCATATTCTGTCTCCCATTTTGTGAAAGGATTGTAAAGAGCCGGTTCAGAGCCTGGCACATAGTAGGCATTTAATAAAGGAACATTTTTAAAAATAGTTCAGTCCCCCTAGGATGTATATTTTAGATATTGGTCATTTTTTTTTGCAGGACTCATAAGGAGAGGAGATTTAGAATAAAATATGCAAGCTACTTCCCATTTCATTACCTTTAAGAAGGAGAACAGATAACCTCAAAACTGAGGATATATCATCCCAGAAAGGATCATGGATGCCAGAGAAAGATAAAAGAGCTTGACAAAAGAGCACTGGCGTGTGAGATCCTGAGTTCAGTTCTTGAGTCTGCTACTTTCTAGTTTTAAGTTAAAGTGCTTACTTTTGAATTTGTATCTTCATAGGTCAGAAGTATTCAGGCCAAGACTCCTGTATTAACTGGAATTGTAAATAAGCCTACTTGATGCTCTAGTATGGGCAACTAGAAAGCATTAGTTTTAAAATATAAATATGTGTATTTTATGTATTTTTATCTCCTCTCTCCATTGTGTGTACTATTGCATAAAATTAGATTGAAATCTTAAGATTAAAAGAGAGATATAGTTTATTCTTTTTTTTTTTTTAAGATTTTATTTATTTATTTGACAGAGAGAGACACAGCGAGAGAGGGAACACAAGCAGGGGGAGTGGGAGAGGGAGAAGCAGGCTTCCCGCCAGGCAGGGAGCCCGATGCGGGGCTCGATCCCAGGACCCCGGGATCATGACCTGAGCTGAAGGCAGACGCTTAACGACTGAGCCACCCAGGCGCCCTGAGAGAGACTCTTAAGCAGGCTCCACACCCAGCACCGAGCTGATGCAATTTGGGGCTGATGTCACAACCCTGAGATCATGACCTGAGCTGAAGGCAGAGGCTTAACAACTGAGCTACCCAGGTGCCCCGAGATATAGTTTATTCTTGTGCCAAAGCTCTTTTGTTTTCATTTGCAGTGTGTGGATTTAAATTACTTAAAAAAAAAAAAAAAGCAAAACTCTCCATCAAACACTTTTGAGAGTAGAAGAATAACTGAACATTTGGCAATGCACCTTTTGTGCACAGCACTGGATGAAGCCCTAAATATTTTCTTCCTCTTTTGTTTAGTGGCATGTTAGGATTGTGATTCTCCCAAAATTTATTTGCCCCGCCCTTGGCCACTAGTTCACATTTGTTTTGATCTTGATGCCTGCACTCATCTGAAATAAACAGTGCAGGTAGAGTGAAGAAAAGGCTTAAGAAAATGATTTAAAAATAGAGAACCACACATTTCTCTTATGGTTTTCTCAGCACACTGCTGCAGAGCCTGGTGGGCTGGGAAAAAGGAAGTCTCCTGCAATGTTCTCCTCTTCTTTCCCTCTAAACTCTCCTAGCAACCTGCACCTGCCTCTGATCACTGATTCAGTCAGCGGACTTTGGTCAAATTCTTCCTGTATACTGCATGCCTGGAGCAAGAAGTCAATGAAAATTCAGGCCCTGTTCTCAAGGAGTTCCCAGTCAGTGGGGAGACAGGCAGATAAACTGTGGCTGAATGTGGAGTGGTGAGTGCCACGACAAAGGAGAGAGAAGAGGTGCCTAGGCCATGTGGGTCAGGGAGGCAGGCTTCAACTGAACTTTACAAAATGGCCAGGTTATTTCGACGGTGGTGGAAGAAGCATTTTAGTGGGGGGAGGAGAGAAGCATATATATAAAGACATGGAAGAGACGTACCTACCACAGAAGGCATTCAGAGTATGGCACTTGCCTTATTGCAGTTTGGGACTTTGTTCATAGATCTGTATACTAACCACTGCTGCCCCCCCCACCTTCCAGAACTAAATTCGTAGAGGACAGGGATCAAATGCCATGGAACTCAGTTATCGAACTATAATAATACATTTAATCCTTGCCACATTCCTATGAACACTATTAACACTGAGAAAACTTAGACACAGAATTGTTAAGTAACATGCCCAAAATCACACAGGGGAACAGGGATTCAAACCTATGCATTCAGGCTCTGGTGCCTATGTTCCTAATCATTACACTCTGCACTAGATATTAGAAACATGCTTAAATTGATTTGAATTGAATGGAAGCAGAAGTAATTGCATGATAGTTTATTCACTCATTTGTTTACAAAAAATAACATGCAGGGCATTCTGAGCTCTGATAGTTGTTGCAGCAAAGTATTGAGTCCCCATGGGCTTTGAGTTTGGCTTGTGTGACTTGTAGGGACTCTCAAAGGTGGAAATGTTCTGTGGGACTCTTGACCTCTAGACTTTAGCTAGATTCAGATCCAGAGTGAAAATGAAATGGGAGTTTAGACCTGAAGCACAGGCCATCTGAGTTGGAAGGAATGTGGGGGTAAAGAAACAGAGGCTATGAAAACGGCCTTAAAAACACAGTCTTTGGGGACAGTTTGAAAGAAGTTGAAGACAAGAGTGATAAGGGCAATATAGCTTTAAAAGATAAAAGTGTTCCTATTTTTAAAATGATTTTGAAAAAGTGAGAGAGATATGAGAGAGGTTTATGATGAGAGCAGAGTGGTGGGAAATAGAGCAAGGAGAGCAGATTTAGCTATGGAAAGCAGGTGAGCACCTAGAGAGCCATCCGTTTATTCATTTATTCTACCAACAAAGCCCAGAGCTCTGCACTGGTCCCTGGGATTATAGATGAATCAAATACAGCCCCTGTCCTCAAGATGCTCACAGTCCAGTGACAGAGACAGGAAGATGGAGAGTCTCGGGGCTGTGCGGTAAATGTCTGTGAGGGAAGCATGTGCAAAGGATAGACATGGGAGCTGGGGAAAGGCTTGTTAGGCCTGATGGTGGGAGAGGAGAACTTTCCAGGACAGGAGTGCTGGTGCACAGTGCGGCACTGGAGAGACCACAGCGTGTACTAGTTTGCCATTGCCGACGGCGGAAGGATGTTGCCAGGAGTGTGCTCTCCAGCATTTATGGAGGCTGTGGTGGGTAAAGGAGGAAGATGAGAGTCAGTGACAGGAAGACCTTGGTTCAGATCCCAGCTCTGCACCTTGTGAACCAGGGGTAGTCACTCTACTTTCTGTTTGCTCCTTGACCCTTGGTCTGCTCACCTATAAAATGCAAATGATACGGGAGGGGGGCAAATCCCACTCATCCCTCAGGGTCTTCATGAAGATGGGATGGGGTGTTGGGTGTGAATGTGCTCACAAAATCCCCTGAGTCAAGCATGTGATTGAAAGGCTTCTTTCCAGTGGCTTTGTAAGGTTTCATCTCGCTTCCGCGGGGAGATAACACTTTCTGTGTTTTCTCTGCACTTCCCATCACACCTTTCCAACCATGCCCTGGAAAATCCTCTTGAAGTGCATTTGGTCAATGTAGCTGCTCCTTGGGGTCCACAGGAAGGAAGGAACAGTCTAAGTGGAGGGTGGACCAGGGTCATGGACCTGCTCCACCCTGAGCAGGTCCGTGTGGAAAGCCAAAAATGCCCTCTGCTATCCATAGCTAGAGCCCACTGTGGCAATTTCCCAAAATTTCCTATGAAAACAAGGGGGTTTCCCTCTTGGGAAATCAGAAACCTGAATGACTGCACTTATTATATTTGAAGTATCTAACTTTAAGCCATTCACAGTAGAGGGTTTTTAAAAAGGCAAAGTGTACCAGAAATTATGTTTGTTAAGTGTTAAAAATGGTGCTTTCATTATTCACTTTTTAAAGTTCACTTAATCCCTTCCCCTTTGCTCTGTATTTTCCTGGCTGGTATTATTGTGAGAACTTATTAGTTAATGTTTGTGAAACATTTTGAAGATGAAGGAAATAGCTATTGACATAGGTGATGAGTAGTAACATTTTTAAGTGTTCTTTTCCATTTCAGAAATTAAATTCTAAGCATAAATGTTACCAGCTCTTAGTTGACTTTGCCACCTCATTTTAATGGGAATATATTTTCAGAATGTTAACATTTTTGATAAGGGGAATGAACATGTATTGAGTCCTTACTATGTGCCCAGGTCTGAGCCAGGTGCCTTAAATGTGTTATTTTTCAAGGCGCCTGGGTGGCTCAGTCGTTAAGCGTCTGCCTTCAGCTCAGGTCATGATCCCGGGGTCCTGGGATCGAGCCCTGCATCAGGCTCCCTGCTCCGCGAGAAGCCTGCTTCTCCCTCTCCCACTCCCTCTTCTTGTGTTCCCTCTCTTTCTGTGTCTCTCTCTGTCAAATAAATAAATAAAATCTTTTAAAAAATTGTTATTTTTCATCTTCACAGCAACCCTGCAAGGCAGATAGAATTGTGTGTATTTTTCAGTTGAATAAATTAAATTGCACCTCCGAGAATCTTACGTGTCTAAACCAAGGTCAAGGCTGGAGCCACTTTCAAACCCAAACTCTAAACTTCATGCTCTTGCCATGTAGAATTTTCAATCACGATCTTTCGTATAACAGCCATTTATTTGGCAGTTTTAGTGACTAATAGCAGATACATAGCCCAGAATGGTTTTAATCAGATTATATCGTTTCCTTTCTCCAAGACTATTGGTTTGCATTTTATGGTGATAGGAACTCTTTCCTCCGACTTGGAGGTTTCAGAAAGGCACAGAGTTTGGTGTCACACTTGAGTTCAGGTTGTGGTTCTGGCTGAGTGAGAATGGATACTGCCTGCCCCAGGCCTCACTTCTTCATTCTGTGTAGCGTGACTTCAGTTCTTCAAGCCTTGGTTTCCCCAACTGTAAGTGGGGGGAATGACGGTTACCTACTTTGCAAAGTTGTGGGAGAATTAAGTGAAGTAATGTACCTGATGACATCTATCACCATTTATTATGTGCTAAGTGGGGTAGTATTGGAAGGAGTTAATGGTAATTGCTTGCCTAAATCTTTTCCCGTGTAACCCAAAGCACTTTTTTAAATCATTGTTATCACAAGATCTTCATTTATTGGGCCTTTGCCATGTTCCTGGCAGGGACTTTGCTGGGCACTTTGTATATACTTCTCCATTACCACATTATAGAGTAATTATTTATTGATTTATTTACTTTCTTGCAGGCAGGAACCCCTTTTGTCTCCTGTATCTCAGGCATTTATCATAATGGCTTGTGGCCCATTGAAGGAACTCATTAATGTTAAGGAAGTTAGCTTGACTTTTTTTTTATTAACATATAATGTTTCAGGGGTACAGGTCTGTGATTCATCAGTCTTACACAATTCACAGCTTGACTTTTGTCCCTTTGTACTGCCTTTCCTCTTCTTTTAAGAACGAACTTCAGTTGTGGGGAGGAGCTATTCAAATGAAGGACAGTACTGTCATTATTAAATTGTGACTTGCTTTAAAATACGCCTGTAACTAAAAAAAAAATTGTTTGCCCTAATTTGACAACAGCTGATTCTGAATATTTGTTAGCCTTTCACTTTTTTAGAGATAAATTTCTGGGATAAAAAGACTATATCAAGATTTGGAGGAGTTTGCCAAGCAAATTTACTTTGTATCTGTGATTTTAAAGGACATGGTTACCCGATGCAAAGAAGTAAACTCTTTTTTTTATTATTACTATTAACATATAATGTATTATTTGTTTCAGGGATGCAGGTCTGTGATTCATCACTTATACAACATACAGAGCTCACTACAACACAACACACTCATTTCAGTACCTGAGTGTATACATGTATCTATTAGAATTATTCTTAGGGACTTATTAAATTAGTCCTAAAAGGGTCTTATCTGAGAATTACATATCATGCAATTTGAATTTTAGTATAAAGGTAATAATTTTGAAGCCTTACTATTTCTGTCTTACCATTTCTGAATTTTTAAAATGCCAATTTTACTCATGCCCAATTAGTATGAATTAGTGAGATTTCAAAGCATTATCTTGAAAGGCAAAAGATTATTTGTGAAGACATAACTATTAACTTATTTATTCTTTGTTCTAATCCAAAATTCTCTGTTGTTATAAGGCAAATCATAAAAATACATCTATTTTTCTTTTTTAAAATACAGAACAATGAGGAAATTGAGGTGCAGGAAAATTAAGAGAAGAAAAAAATAAGATAAATTCAGAGGTAAAGTTTGTGTTTAAAAAGAATTAAAAGTTTGCAGCGAGATTCTATGCTCTTTCTTTAAACACAGAGGGCTACAGATTTACTACCTGTTTTCCTAGCAATATTACAAAGAGGGGACCCAATGAATTACAAGATGCAGAGTCCATAAAACTAAAGCAAACCCATCATACAGAGGACAAAGAATGTTAGTGGTTCATTGTCATAACAAAGTATTTGTCTTAAAGTAGACAAATATTCTGATATGTGGTATTTGTGATTTTTTTTTTTTGCCTCTCCACATTGCTTCTTGTTCATGAGATTTTTAATAAATATGTATTAGGAAGATCTCCATAGGCAGGAAAGAGAGAGGGAGAAGCTTAAGAAGCATGGCGTGGAATGATGCTTGCTAGTGTCATACATTCATAAGATGTCCTTGAAGATGGAGCACAGAACAGAGATCAGGGAAATTTTGGCAGCTGCAGTTGGGAAAATAAATGGCTGTTGTGTGATTGGGCAGATCCTAAAAGCAGGCTCCTGCTCAAACCATGTAATTAAGAAAAGTGGGAGCTTTTGTCCAAGTGCAGAATGTTCATAATATCAGAGTTTGTCAGCAGGAGCTTTTAGAACGGATCAGTACTTTTCACTCCCTGATCCAGGGAACGGTTTTCTTATAAATCATCTTCTCTCCTTGCTGTCCTCCTGAAGGTTGCTGCCAGGCGATAAGGCGGACTTAGATTGTAACCTTGCTAATACACAGTGATTTAGATGAAGGAGAGACCGAATCACAGTCCGTTTCAAGAAATGCGATTTTTATTCATTTGGGCTCCTATGTGTCCTCTAATGTAGGAACAGAGTGTGGCCAGGGAGAGATCCTGAAGGACGGCTCTGGGAAGGAGATGGAATCATTTTTAATACTGTGACTCCAAATGGTTTGAAGGATTTGACATTTTCTTTCATTTTTAAAAATAACTTCCTTTCGGATTATAAAAGTGCTGTATTTTCACTTTAAAACAAAAAACTTGGGAAATAAAGATAGAGACAAGTATAATCCCACACTTTATTGTTAGCATTTTTATTTTTCCCTCCTACATTGTGCATGTTTATATAATCAAGATAATCATTTTTTTATTTCACTTTTTTCTACATTTATCACACATTTTCTCATGCTATAAAGCCCATTATACATATCATTTTAACAGCTGCAAAATACTGGATCATAAAACTATACAATAACTTACTTAGTCATTCCCCCTTGTTGGACACTTAGGTTGTTTCTATTTTTTCACTCTTTTAGATACACTTTTAATAATGTATCTAATTGTGCATACTTTTGGTCTTTAGAATTCTGGATTCTTGTCTGAGCTTCAGAATGGATCCTTGGGTCCAAGAACTTGAACATAAGGTTCAGAAAGATTGTGTCAAATTATATTTCCACCAATGATGATGAGAGAGACTATTTCACTGCACCTTAAAGCCTGCCAGTTGTAAACCTTGAATTTCTATGTTCTCTGTAAACAAGGTGTCCACAAATAACTCAAAGATACACTTCTCCCAGCCCAGGTCTGCATTCTCACCAAAACTGATATGATAGAGTCCAGTTTTACTCATACCCATCTGCCTTCCCAGGGGGTGTCAGGGATGAATGGTAGTTCCAAATGCCTCACTGAGGTAGTTGAGGGATAACATTCTCCTATTAGATCAAAAAGTCCTTTTTTCTAATGTATCCTTCTTGTTAAAAAAAAGAAGAAGAAGGAGAAGAAGAAGAAGAAGAAAGGAAACAAAAGAAAAGGAAGAAAGAAGAGAAGAAAAATTCAGAGAAGGAAGAAATTAAAAATAAAATTTCAAGTGTGATAAAGTAATTTTCAAATTTAAAACTGCCCTATCAGAATGATGTTCGGGATTTTTTCAATAATGAACACGTAGCTATAACATGACGTTGGTGTGAATTGTCCGTGGGTCTAATTTATCGTGGCCACGTATACATAACATAGAAGTACTAAGAACAGTTTTATTTCACTCAGTATCTTTAGCTTCAAAATGCCCCCAAATAATTTCTCTCCTTTGAATTGCACAATTGGAAGAGTGGCATTATACAATTCTTAACAAAGAGAAGGTTGCCCTGTGCAGATTTTTCTAGACACTAACTCCCTCTACTCCCCTTTACTATCCTCCCCATCTCCACCCAGCTTCATTAAGAAAACAAATATAAACTTTAACAATAAAAAATATTTTATTTGTATTTCTGAAGAATTTAATGAGTGTGCATAAGACAAAATCAGACATGTGACCCATGATATCTGCATCATGATCTAGATACAGAATAACCCATTGCTTTGTACAGCTAGAGCTAGGTGAGTTTGCTCACACTCTGAGGCAGGAGCCAGGCATTTTATAAATACACAATATTTATGTGTACATGAATTGTGCCATTGCCTGTTGGTTATGCATCAGAAGATAAGCTAAACTTAATCATTCTGGGGGCAGTTTTACAAATGATTCATTAATGTTCTTTGTATGGAAGATGCAGGTAACACATCTCCCATCACGACTGGTTCCCACCCCAGCAGGTGTCCTTAGCTTATCATGAGGCATTTTGGTTATTTTGTCCACATTAAACAGTCAGAGTTTGGGAGCTTAGAGGGTTGGATAGGAAAGAAATTGTTTTCCAATTGATTTTTTTATTAGGTTTAATATTTTTGCAGGAAGCCTAAGAGCTTGGCCATGAAATTGCATTTATATTGAAATGAAAACATTTGTGCTTTTCAGATATGTCTTTAACAAAGAAAGCTTATCAAAAGTTTGGGATCATCTTTATTTTATTGGCCATTTTGGAAAAGAGGACTAAATTGGGGACTCGGCGGGTGGTGAAAGAAGGGTCTCCTCGTCCTTATGATGAACTGGATGGTCATGCCATCCCTCAGCTCTGGAGAGTTTGCTGGAAAAGTCTGTTAAAACCAAAATACCCAGGGGTTTGACAAGGACTGCCCCAGGATGGGCATACCGGAAATCATTTTAGGTCCAAACGGAAGCCCTAAAGAAACACTGTAGGATATAAAGGAGGCCAGTATTCATTTAGGAGGGGAAATGTGTGTGCTGTATCTGGGAAGGAAGATTAAGAACTCAGATTTCTGTGAATTTGAGAATAATGCCTTAGAGAAATTAAATTTTGATTATGCTTTTCATATCCATGCTGGCCCTGCTATTTTAAGTATTAATGCCTCTTGTTCTCGCCAGCGGCTGCTGATTTTTTAAAAACCGTATCCCCACTGAGAATTCTTTTGGCATGCCCGGTATGCCTCTACAGTGAAGAAGATGCTGTTTCAAAGAAGTAATGCCTCAAGCTTGCCTCCTTGTTACAAAGTCAGTGGTCTAGGACATAAGCATTTAGACCAGAAGCAGGACATGTCCATTCAGTATCAGGACATGTCTGCGTATATTTCATGTATATGCTCTTTGGTAAGAAGGGGGGAGTCATTAGAGAAATTCTGGAGGCAACTGCTTAACGAAAGGGGTATATGCAATTGAGTTTAGTTAATTATTTGTTTACCTGCCCTCCTCTTCCGTCCTCCTAACTTGAATCCTCTAAGGGCAAGGACAAAATTATTTTTGTTTTCTGGATTCCTAGAGCAATGCCTTGGTCTGTAATAGCATTCAATAAACTTGTGTTGAATGGAACACACTTGTTTTTTGTTTTTGTTTTTGTTTTTTAATTTTTTTTAAAGATTTTATTTATTTATTTTAAAGAGAATGAGAGAGAGCACATGGGGGGGGGAGGGTCAGAGGGAGAAGCAGACTCCCTGCCGAGCAGGGAGCCCCATGCGGGACTCGATCCAGGGACTCCAGGATCATGACCTGAGCCGAAGGCAGTCGCTTAACCAACTGAGCCACCCAGGCGCCCGGAACACACTTGTTTTAAGCATATGCCGAGAATTTATTGCCATGTAACTTCCTAGAGTAAGTAGGTCTTTCAGGTTATTTGTGCATCTACCCAAAGGTATTAAACTGTCAGCATGTTTTCCCCAGTTGGAATTAAATATTTTTTCTAGAGTTTTCTAGTTACCTTCCAGCAGAATTACGGAAACTTGGTACAGATGGTTTTGAGGGACATGAGTGCAGTCTTCAGCCAGATTCTTCTGCTCCAGGGGCCTTTGTGAGTCATCACCTGTAATCTGGTTGGGGGGGCGGTGCTCGGTATATTCCCAAATTCCCTTTTCCTAGAGTGATCAGATCATCAATCTCAGTCCCTGCTCCTGGGCCCCATTAATAACATGTGTCTCCTTCCCAGTTGAATCATAACCAGGAAAGCATTGCGTTTAGAAAAAAACATTAATCTGAAGGGACTTGAGCGAAGTAAAGCCTCTTGAAGAGAAGGAGGGGAGAGTATGGATTTTATGAGCTGATGGACAAAACTTTTAAAAAATATGAAATTGGGGGGTTGTAAGGACATTTTTAGCATCTTTCAAGGAGCAAGAAGAGAAGTGAGGAATTATTCCTAAAAATAATATCTGTCTTCAGGAACACAGAGCCTGCTGTGTAATTTTCTAACTTTGGGGATTTGTTTTTCAGGCTTTTGAAAGGCGGGTGAGATGCAGTAGTCTGGGCTGCACCACCGGAGTCTAACATACTGCGTGTCAGGATTTTATAAGGGTTAAGTGGGAAATGCCTACAAAGAGAATTAGGACTTTTATTTTTGTTCTCATGAATAATTTAAATCTATTTCTTTAATGGTTCGATTCGGTGACTGCCCTTGGTAAACATTATTCTTCATGCTCTCGGGAGCGCTTGTTCGATTACATAAGGGTTAGCCTTTATACATAAATTTTCAAAAGTCCTTCCAACATGGTGAAAGAAAACACCTTTAAATACTCATTAAAATATTGAATAAAATACGTGTGTGTGTCTTAGATGTACACACCTGAGACATGTTTGCAATCAGTACACTCCATTAACATCTTTCTCATTTCTGGGGATGCTGACATTTAGAGGGTGCTGGAGGTAGAGGGGAGAGTGTTTGGGAAAGAAGCATCATATTCCTGTGATCTTCTTAGGTTCTTTTCTCTTGATCCTTTTGCCTGAATCGAGCATCATGGCCACCCCTCTGCCAGGAAACCAGAAGTTGAGGATGGCCGTGATGGGGGTACAAGGGCCCTGCCCTGGGGTTGGGGATGACAAATGTCAATAATGAGTTCTACAAAGGCACAGGTTCCTGTAACATAAAGTCAGAACCTTATATATGTCTCACAAGGTAAAAGCTGAGAGTGTAAAAAGTAGGTTAAGATGTGTAAATGCAAGACTTTGCAGTATATTATTGGACTGCCATTTTTATGGAAAATATTGGAACAGGGCCACACAGTATGGCTGACAGGATTGGCGAGGGGGCTGCCAGAGGACCTCCGATGTGTTCCTCTGGTGCCCGGGACAGTGACTGTCCTTAGATGTGAGGAGGAAGACCAGCCCTCTAACTCTAGCGTGACTCTCCCCAAATTTGAGCAAATGAAAGCCTTGTCAAGAGTGGGGGACAGAGGGAGCTGTGAGGAATTAATGAGCTGGTGGAAGAAATATTAAAGGAGCCTTTAAGTACATTTTTAGAATTTTAAGTGGTCTTGCTTAATACACTTAGAGGGCCTTCTGGCCATAGGACATTCTTACTCTATGCTCTGACATGTAGACCCTTCAACAATCAATATTTGTTTGGTTAATGAATTAATGAATTCTGAGAACAAGAAATTATATGAAAAGAATGATTTGGGGAGGAAAGGAAGTTTTTGCACTTTGATTGTATTGCTACTCTTAGAATCAACTGGAGGGTTTCAATCTGGAGATGAAGGATTGCCATTAGTGTAGATAAAATGTGTGTGTGTGTGTGTGCATTTTTCTGGTGAGAATGGGCAAAGGCATTCAACAGGTTCTCAAGGGGGTCCTTGTCAGCCAAAGATTCAGCCTCTCGTCTTGAATGAATGCCTCTTAAGATCTATATTTGAAATAATATCTAAATGTATGCCTGGCATATAATAGGTACTCAGTAAGTGTTCTGTCCTTTTTTGTTATATGTAAAATTGGGATGACATTCATACCTTTTTGGCTTGTACTTTACAGGGTTGTTTGAGGGATCTAGTGAACTACTGAGCATGCAAGGGCTTTCATTCATTCCGTAGTCCTTTATCCAGAACCCAATCATCAGGCCCTGTTCTACATGCAGGAGATGCTATCATAAACAAACCAGATGTGGTCTGTGTGCTGTGGAGCTCAGAGTTCAGGTCACCATTCTTTGTGAACTGTTAAGTGCCAGACTCAGTAAGATATGGAGGTAGACCCATCTCCTCATGTCTGTTCAAGTACATTTTTATGATATGGCCACCCCTCACTGCCTCCTCCCAGAAAAGGAAAAGCAAACCCTCATCTAAATGTCCATGCTTGCACTGTCACATGTATGCTGTCACTGTACTCTTGTGGACTCTTGTGTAGACATGGGCTCAAGTCCCATTTCCTGCGCTAACTAGCCATGTCACCCTGGGTAAGTCATTTCCCCTTTCTGGTCCTCAGTTTCCTCATCATTAAAATTATGGCTTTGGGCTCTGTGGTCCCTAATGTTCTCTGATATCTGTCATGCACCCACATTGTGAACTCAGTTCAGCAAGGGCCAGCTCCTCGTCTTTGTTGTCTCCGTATCCCTGGGGCCCAACACAGTGCTTGGCATTCTGGGGCTCTATCTCTGTTCATCTAGCATTCCCAGATCTAGCCAGAGTGGAAATAAACCTTATTTTTTTAATGTGCATTTGATCTGACAAGTGCAGGAAATAGTGTAGCAGATGCCTTGGGTGGACAATAATAAGAGATGGGATTGAGCAGGTATTTAAGACTATCTGGAAGGACCCAGGATTGTGGTGAAGGAGATGCTATGAAGGGCTGGTTTTTTCAGGAGCACCCTGAGAAAGAGGCTGAGCCCAGCCTCTGCTTCTTACCTCCCTCCACAGAGATATGACCCTGAGTGGTGATCCAGCAGCTGCATGTGTGAGGCCTTTCCTCTTGCTTTTGTTGTATATTTTGCTGAAAAAAAAAAAAATGGTGGGAGGGGTGAGGTTAATGCGTTGAGTGTGAGTAATTAGTCATTCAAACCATTGACATTTACAATGACAGGATGTGAGTGCCTACGTTATTGTGCACTGCTCTAATAGTTTATCCCTGAAATTTTCTGCGTGTATAATATTTCTTAAAATATATCACAGGAACATAAAAGATTTAATGCAGTGCTTTGTACAACCATTAGAGTTTGACGTCAACTGAACCTCCTCAATGCTCTATCCTGGATGCTCACTGTAATTCTGTTCTTAATTGCCATTCAGAAGAGGGAAGGAGGGCAAGTCAGGAGTTTGGAACCTGGTCAGCTGCAAAGTTGGCCACGTGACCCACACAGACGGTTTCATGAAAGTACATAGGCACACTTGAGTAACTGATATATTTATTTGCAATGAAAATTGTGCTGTTAGAATATCAAAGGCCTGGAGAAGGAAGTGTTCTGATCTTGCTGAGCCAGTCTCTGTGCTTATTGGAGGATATGCTTCCCACTAACACACATGTTTACCCCTGGTTTGTTTCCCACATTGAGATTACAGGTAACCTCTCTTTAAGATGTATCATGTAACCTTAAAGTATTATAGTTTCATATTCTTGAGTTTGATATCTTTAGATCTTGGCAATTTCTCTTATTTTCCAAGTAATGTTTTAAAATCCTCTCGATTCACTTATGTGTCAGATTTCATTCTGACATTTTACATTTGTGATTCTTTTTTTAAGCCTGTCTTGTATCCTGGGATTCATCATTAAGACCAATGAGGGGTCTTATTACATGATGTGTATTAACACATTTGCAAGTGTTTCTCAGTTTAGTACATTTTTATTGAGCAAACTCTGTGTGCATGTGTGTATTTTCATCAGTTCTTTCTGAATACACAAAACGAGAACTGTGTAGTGTGTGTGCAGAGCAAAGAGTGCTCCATTTCCATAAGCCAAGAATGACTTGATCTAATTTATAGATTTGGTCGGTTGAAGTAGCTCAGTACCAAACACTGCATCTCGTGGATCCTTTTCAGAGGTTTGGGCCTAATTAGGGTTGTCTGACCTACGGATGGGGTCAACTCCATCCAGCATAATTTAGGAAATCCACGTAAGATGTAAGGAGATCAGAAAGCTGGTTGGGGAACTGAAGTTACTTTGCTGCGCACTTGGTACTTCCTAGGCTTCTCTGGAGCAGGGAGACCTGTGAGATGTTCACATGGACTAGTGCTGGCTTTCACCACACACGTCTGTGAGGCGAGCATCCAGTGAATGAAAGATGAACCCGGCTCTCGGGTGACCTTTAATAGTCATGGTCCCATAAAATCTCAGCACGCTTAGGTATGATTTACATTCTTCTTCATACTCCATCATTAATGTCCCAAAAGCTGCCTCAGTGCAGGATATTTTCTAGGTGTTTGTGGGGCAGCCTTAAGAAGGATGGAGAGCAGGGAATGTGTTCTCGAGATTGTGGGACTGGCTTGTCAGTAAGTCAAAAGGTAGCAGTTGGGTAGCCCTGTGGTTCTGCCAGCCCAGCCTCCTGAACTGGATAAATTCTGTTTTTAAGTTCCTTATCAAGTTGGCAGTGCCCCTTGGGTTTGTTGCCTGGACACCTGACTTAGTGAAGCAGCGAGACAACACAGCAAATGGAGACACTGCTCAGACCCAGGAGGCCCAACAGTTGGGCAGAGCAGAAACCTGCCTCCCAGCCAGGAGTTGTGATGATGCTCTACGACATCATCTCCATTAGCATGTGCCTCCCTTGGGCACATCTCCCTCATGTTTTCCTGGACAGAGCAGCTGAATAGGCTTTGTTTGGGTACAGCTTCTATCAGTGCTGAGAAGAGCTTGATTTAAGATTCTTCTCAGAAACCCTTTGTTTTCTCCTTGCGGTGTGGACCAGCCTTCCAGAATCTCACAGTTGACCTGAATCCAAGAAGTTCTGATGATGTGGTAAGCGGAGCCACTTAAGTTACTTACATGATGGTAAAGAATCTTAGAAGCTCCTCACCTTCCTCAGTCTGCCTTATTCCCCTGACTCCTCTTGAGACTTCTTTTTTTTTTCTTTTGGTTTCATTTCCCATTTGTGATCATTCAGAAAAGAAAACAATTAGAGTAACACCTACGTAGGGCATGATGAAGAATAATAGTCGTAATGCCTCCAGGCATTCATTCTGAAGATTAACCTGCATGTGAGGCTTTATTCCAGTTCACAAAGAGGAAACTAAGGCTGAGTATTGAAGTAACCTGTCTGAGATCACATAGCTAATAAGTGGTAGAACTACAGTCTTAAGTCAGCTGTTGCCTTGACGAAACCTTACTCCTTTTTTACTTTATCACTTACGCTTCAGTGAGAAAATAAGCAAAAAAAAAAAACCAAAACAAAACCAAAAATTCTCTGAGTATTGATGAGGATATACAGCAACTGGAACTTTGATACCCTGCTGGTGGGAGTGTAAGTTGGTGCCACCATTTAAAAAAGATACTGACAGGGGCGCCTGGGTGGCTCAGTCGTTAAGCGTCTGCCTTCGGCTCAGGTCATGATCCCAGGGTCCTGGGATCAAGCCCCGCATCGGGCTCCCTGCTCAGCGAGAAGCCTGCTTCTCCCTCTCCCACTCCCCCTGCTTGTGTTCCCTCTCTCGCTGTGTCTCTCTCTGTCAAATAAATAAATAAAATCTTTTAAAAAAATAAATAAAATAAAAAATAAAAAAGATACTGACAGTGTCTACTACACAGAACCTGCATATACTCTGACCCCAAAATAGACTCCCAGGAATATTCCCAACAGAAATGTGTGTGTGTATGTAAACCATGAGACATGTGCATAATGCTCAGAGCAGCATTATCTATAATAGTTAAAAACTAGAAACAACCGAAATGTTTACCAATAGAAGAGGTAAATAAAATGTGATATTTTCATAATTTCACAATGGAATTCTCTACAGCAGTCAAGTAAAACCTACCACTATATCTAACGACATGGATGACACCCAGACACAATGTGTGAAAAGACATAAAAGAGTACATATTGTGTGATTCCATGTATATAAAGTTCAAAAGCAGATAAAACTCATCTATGGATTGAAAGTCAGTTACCTTTGGGGGGTAGTGTGAATGATGGAGGGAGGGCCACAAGAAAGCTTTCTGGGAAGCTAGTCGTGTTCTAAATCACGATCTGAAAGGTGATTACTCTGGTGTGAATCGTGTTCTCTTTGTAAGGTTTGCATGCTTTACTACATGTATATGAAAGTGCTTATCCCCCCCAAAATTCTCTCAGCAGCCAAATGGTGATAATAATGGAAGCTGCTAGTTATCAGATGTCTGCTAAACCTTGCTTTCCACGTCTATGAGATGTAGAGAATATTGCCTTCTTGCAAGGACTCAGTGAGAGAAGTCACGTCAGACGATTGGTAGAGTGACTTTAATAAATATCAATGGTGGTGAATTACATTCCCGCCACTATTCAGGTGTTTTCTATACCTCATGTCACCACCTTGCAAAGCAGGTGGCATTGTTCCCATTTTTCAAGTGAGAAAAACTAAGCCTTCTAGAGTTTCTGTCCGTTCCCCAAGGTCCCACAGCTGGTGAATGGCAGAGCATGATTCCATTTCCAAAGAATTGATCAAGGTCAGAGGCGACGGAAGTCCTATCATGAAGGACGAATAAGAGATGGTGATGGGATAGCAGAAAAGTGGGCTCCATCTGGGGCCAGGAAACCTGGGTGCAGGCCCAGACTCTGCCCCAGTTTCCCATTGATGACAGAATTCATTGGATGTTGCTGGAATTCATCTCAAACATGAGAGTTTTGGACTAGATTTTATTTCCTTAAGTGCCTTCTGGCTCTGCAGTTTTGTGATTCTCTGTGTTTGTCATGCCACACAGGACCTCTTCATAACCAGGCTCCATGAGCTTACATCCATTTTCCATGTAGAATGTATTCCAGCTTCATCTTCTTAGTACTTGCCCTGAATCCCATCCTGTAAAGAAGGGCTAATTCCTCCCCTACTGTGTGCCCACTGTCCTCCTGGGAGCCGTTTGCCAGTCTGTGTCCTCAGTAAACTCTAAGCTCCTTGAGGGTAGAGACTGAGATTTATTCATCTCTTTTTTCCCCATGCATGCTGCCTGGAACAGTTCACACATTTGTGGAAATCTTTGTTTAATTAACTATTTGAATCCAAATTTAATTTAAATTTAAGCTTTTTACTTTTTGAGTAAATTGTGAGAGGATAGCCTCGGGCTGTGGTGGACCTAAGGTAGAGGCCTAGAGAGAGCTCTTCCTTTATGTTTTTTATTTTATTAGAGGTCCAGGAGAAACAGTCACTGAGCGGCTAGGGAGAAAAACCATTAGATGACTTCGTAGCTCCCCAGCATGTGCTTATGAAATCTGAAGTTTGATCAGTGCTTAAACATCAGTGAAAATCTAAACCCTTCCCATATGGAACGGCCCCACTTAATTTAATGTCATTTTACTTTGTGAGATAGTTAATAAACAGGTACTGTATTTGATCTTGTGAGCGTAACCCTCTATATTTAGTTTTTCAGCTTTAATGGAACTATAATTTTAATCATGATTATTACTTTACATTTTAATTATAATTTGGTATGGCTTAAGTATACATTTCTGAGAGTGATTGTGTAATGAAAACAGGAATTAGCTTTTCATTAACAAAATAATGGGAGAGTTCTCACTGCATTCTAGTCTGTGTTCAAAATCTACGGGCTGGCCTAAAAATAGCGAGGGGAGTTTAACATTTTGGTGAAAAACATGCTTCTAAACTGGCTGTGTTCACAACCGAGTCTCTTTTGCTCCATCTTGCTTTATCTTGTTCTCTTTCTTTTCAAAACATAAAATAAAACAAAATCTTGAAAGAGACTTTACTTGTGTCTTTAAGATTTCAGGAGGCTTATTTTTATTATTTTTATTTTTATTTAGATAATTAGCACCATGGAGCCACAGGTGTCAAATGGCCCGACATCCAATACAAGCAATGGACCCTCCAGCAACAATAGAAACTGTCCTTCTCCCATGCAGACAGGGGCAGCCACAGATGACAGCAAAACCAACCTCATAGTCAACTATTTACCCCAGAATATGACCCAGGAGGAATTCAGGAGTCTCTTTGGGAGCATTGGTGAAATAGAATCCTGCAAACTCGTGAGAGACAAAATTACAGGTATGCTCTTCTTCAATATTCTAGGCTTAGGATTAGCAGCTACATTGTTCCATTAGATGTACAGACCTTAGCAGAAATGCACACAGACGGTGAATGCATCCGAGTGTCTGCAGTGTGTATGCTGCATTTGAGGATGGCACCCATGTGTGTACTCTACATAAAACCAGATTGCAGATTGGGAGGACTGGGAAGCAGATGAGGATGTTGAAGCTTCCTTGGGCTTTACTTTTTGTGAAATAACCCTTCAGTTTGATCCCCTTTTATTCTCCATCAGCCACCCCTGCCCTTTGTTCTATAGTTCTCCATTTTGCCCTCTGCCCTCCCTGTACTCCACACTAGTTTTTATCTCTTCCTTTCTTCTCAGGCATTTGGTTTGTGTGTGTCCAGTGTTCTTCCATGTGTCTGAGACAGTGGTTTAAAGGGGGGCCATTGTGGACTTTGGCAGGAGTTCCCAACTGCCCATTGTCCCTGGGGAGAAATAGGCTCTAAGGATAGCATATTATTCTGTAATAAAACTACGCTGCAGTAGAAAGGAGAAGTTTAATGAAGATCTGCAGTTGAGGTATTTTACTTCATTTCGTTTTGTTCAGTTTTTGAAGATACTTTTTGAGAAGCCAGAGACGTTTTACTTGAAAGTAAAACAATACCCAAACAACTTCAACACTTGAAATTTTTAGCCTCTGATTTTATCCGAATCGACCACTGTTTGTTGAGGACCTAATGTTTGCCAGACGCTCTAATTCTTTGGGGTAAAGTTTCCCTGCAATCTTTTTGGAAGTGAGCGTATTTCCTCAGAAGACGGCCAGGCTACCTCACGATGGCAAGGCAGCTGTTCGCTGTGCTGCGGTGCTCGGCTGCTGAAATTATGCGCACTCAACTGAGTATCTGGCATTTTTCAGGATTGACTTTTGTTTCCCTTTTGCTGGGAAGTTTAAGAGACAAGCAACTGGCCTATATTAGAAAAAGGAAACCCTATCATTAAAATAGGAAGGTCCATCATCTTGATTTTCGGTAGGGGAATCCAGTGTACCTGTGTGCATGTCGCTGTATGTGTTCTCCAGTTCTTCCACTTCACGTGTAAATCCATCACCCATATAAATTAAACACTTTGCAAAATCATAAAACTAAAATGACTGTTGAAAATAAAAGCCAACCCTCCAAACATAATTTCCTCACCTATAAAGTTGGAAAAGAGTATTTATCTCAAAGGGCTTACTGGGAGGATGAAATGAGAGCCTGGATATATGTACAGTACTGCCTAGCATAATGTCTAGCGCCTAGTGGTCTCTCAGTAAATGGGAGATGTTATTATTATAGATACAGGTAGTATGTTACAAGGAGCGCGGCTGAACAGAGAAATTTTATCAAGGTCTCCAAATAGGGCCAGGAGTTTGATGATCTTATCTGAGAGCGCTGGATCATCCATCCTTTAACAGAATTGCCTGCACTCTCAGGAAGCCAATGTTTAGATTTCTGAATAATCTTTATATAATAGGATGATAATTCAAACAAAATTAAAACCAGTTAACCATATGATTCTTCCTCCCACTCCTGTATAGAAAATGTATTTTTGGTGAAGGCTTACCTTCTAAATAGGGACTCTGCCAGCTATATTAGTGAATATTATTAATCACCTTTTCAAAAGAATTCCCTTAGAACTGTAGTGAGATCTTTGAAAAGTACTGATTCATGGTGTTGTTCCTTGTTTTCTAAAGACACATGTTTAAACAAGCAGATTCCTTTACTGAAAGAATGCTAATTTGGTAGTTCACCGAGTGGATTTGAATAGGAGTGACAGCTTCGAAGACAGCCTTTAATTTGGTATACAAAACCAAAATTGTCAACTTTGGTTTGTTTAGCACCCTCTCCAGCACAAGCAGAGACATACAGTAGCATCTGAGCTTAAAGAAGAAGCTTATGGGTTGAAAGCAGAAATATAATTCAGGCATAAATTTATAATTATGCATTTTTTAAATTTCAGGCAAAAAAAAAAGTTTTTATTTGCAGAGAACTTATGGGAATGAGGCAAAGAAATATAGAGAGACCAGAGATATTTGCCCTCATTTGGTAGCAGTGTTTAATAAAAGTAGAACTTGTGGTTGTAAAGAGCGCTTATTAAATTCTTCATTTACACTACCTAATTAATTCTAGCATTTTAAATTAACAGTGAAACTGGTCCCTGCTGTACCATTCCATAGATGCAGCATATTTCCTCCATCCACCAGTTGTTCAGGTTTAATTGACTACGCTAAAAGTCAGAGAAGGAGGGAGAGATAAGGCTGTGGGGAGGTGGGGAAGGAGTGAGAATCGCTCTAATGGAAGACCCTCTGAGGCCTACATTTGGTGGTAAGTGATAACACAGGCTGGGAGAGGTGAGGTGTAACACCAGCCCAGTTGAAAGGCTGCTGCTGGTGGTTCAGAAGTCAGGGTGAATGACATCATAGGTATTTTTGTTGCCCTGATTTTTAACATCCCAGTCCCCCCTTTTCCTCCAACACCTCCTACAGATCTCAATACATCTCGATCCTGTGAAGTTTACAAGGAGTTCTAAATATCTAGTGGGAGGATTGGGGGGGTGGGAAGTGGCGAAGAGATAAGAATTCAAGATTAAGATTTTCCAGCCCAAACCACTCCCTAAGAGAATGGATTCCCTTAGAAGGTTCTGGCTTATCAAATTAAGAGAGAAATTGAGAGGAAGAGGAAGAGAGAGAGACTCGTTGTTGATGGTGTTGCGCGTAGGCTGGGTTCCCTCCTGGCTGTGGGTTGTCAATGAATGCTCCATTTGAAAACACATAGAGGGAATTTGGGCATGGACTTAAATGTTTGGTGCTGAGGACATAATTGCTATCATTTATCAAGTACTTACTCTATGCTAGGTACTTGCTAAGCACTGAACATACCTTATTTGATTTAACGCTGAGAACAGCTTCCATTTTCTTTTTTTTTTTTTTTAAGATTTTATTTATTTATTTGACAGAGAGAGACATAGGAAGAGAGGGAACACAAGCAGGGTGAGTGGGAGAGGGAGAAGCAGGCTTCCCGCTGAGCAGGGAGCCCGACGCGGGGCTCGATCCCAGGACCCTGGGATCATGACCTGAGCCTAAGGCAGACGCTTAATGACTGAGCCACCCAGGCATCTCCAAGCCTCCATTTTCTTAGATGAGGACACTGAAACTTTGTGAGGTCAAGTAACTTCTCCTGGCAGCACAGGTATTACCAGATGGTGGAGCTGGAGTTCACCCCCAGATTGCAAAAGCATGATCTTATGGGGAAGTACAGGCAGGGTGCCCCTGCTGGTGTTGAGTGAAGACCCCTGCCTAACCCTCACCCCATAACCCAATGAAACATTGTGAGCATCTGAATAGCAGTTGCCGGCCACCCTCTGGAGAGTCTACCTCATGCACCACGGCTTTCAACTAGACTCCTGTGTATGACACGAGGCAAAGATAACAATATTTATCATCCTCTGAGGATACAACTCAGCCTTCAGAGTAGAACCAAATTTACTGAAAGTGCCAGGCTTAAGATTCTGTTACAGTGCTTTTGGACATCTCTGTTACTTATCTTCTCAGAGATATTAGATTTTTTTTTTCCAATTGCGAAAGGACACTTATCAGGATAATCTAGGTACCAGGGAGAGAAAACATGTCTCCCAAGTTGCTTTGGTGTGCAGCCGTGGACACTTGATGGCCCCGGAAGCCATGTTCTTCCTTTTTCTCCTGCATCCACCTGCAGGCCCTGCTGCTGGAGAGAGAGGGAAGTGGTATGTGGCCCGCGAGATTTCGTGCAACCTAGAAACTCCAGCAAGAAAACATCAAACCCCTGGTAGAAATTCTGTTATTCCCATGAACTGCAGAGAGTTGAATTAATTTCTAATTTTTAATTTTGTTGCCTTTTTGTTTTTTCAGGCTTTGAGATTGCATTACAGATGCTCAGTATTTTAGGGGAGGAAACATGGCTTAGGCAGAATACCGTTAGGTGGCTCAGGGAATGTCTTAAAGCCAGCAGAGCTGGAATGCTAAATTACATTTTAATAATTGTCTGTCTTGTCATCACCCCTCTCTAAAAGGAATAGAGAAAGGAGAAAAAAAATAACCCCCCCCCCAAAAAAATCCCCAGAAATAAATCAGTGTACAACAACAAACAGTTTGATCTGCCTATCTAGATTGTGTGATTATTTGCATCGTAGCGATCAAGAAGAATTATATTTTTACTTGATGTTACTCTTCATGTGCCCATGCAGTATAATTTGTTTATCCATTTCAGGCAGGTAAGAGCTCTGAAGGGAGGTTTTTAAGGACAGAGTGGTCCAAACTGAACGTTATCCATGATAAAGCTGAATATATGGAGTGACCCGGGTATGGAGCAGACTGTAAGGACTATAGATGGTTGATAAAGGGTGAGGTCTGTGTTAGCTGGAGCTGCTGGGAGAGGTTTGAAAGATAGGGTTAGAATTTAGGTAGAGGGAAGGAAAGCAAAAGTATAGAGCTAAAATTCCAGTCTAAGAACAGAAGACTTTTTTATTCTTTTGTGATTTGGACACAGGAAGTAGAGCTGGGACATGCCTCTTTGGAAACAGCGATCTAAGATGAAGCAGCGTTGCCAGATGAAGTTAAACATACCAAAGAATGAAGCCAGTTGGAGTTGCACCCCAACAGGCAAAGATAGCATTTCCTAAACCTCACCTCTAGCCCACTCTTTCTTTTTTTTTCTTTCTTTCTAACACATGTCTTTGGCTTAATTACTGTTATCATTCAGTGGAAAAGGCAGAACAAGGCAAAAAATACCTTCCCTACTGTGGACATCAGGGTGAATAATGCTTTGCCGCCACTTTTGTATCTGGAATCACATCTCTAATTAAAGGAACCAACTCAGTTTTGATTTGGTGACAGTGGGTAACTTCTGTTCTTTCTCGGATTTGTGAAAATGCTACTAATCCCATGTGTCCCTCTCAGTAGGTGACATGCAGGACATGGACTACGGCAGTGGGGGGTGGGAGGGTGTATTAGGGCACCAGGACCAGGAAGCATTCCATGGAATAGTCTCTTGGGGTGAAGACGGAAAGGAGAGTGAGGGCTGCGGATTGCTGTAGGTTACCTCCTATACTGTCAAGGAACTGGACTTACAGGGCACTATGGGAATGTGACTGAATTTTACGTCTGAGGTAACTTTATAAAACAATAAAAGACCCTGGAAAATTCTAAAATATGAAAGTGCTTTTAATTCACTCCTAAAATGTGAATTCAGCCCTAAGGTAAGTTTTTGGCATATTTTCTTACATCACTTAGCAAAGACAAAAAAATAATAGCAGCAGCTTTTGTATGTTTGTGTGTGCCTTATGTATATTCTGGGCACTATATTAGATGCTTTAAGCATAGTAGCTCATTTAATAGTAAATTGGGATTCCTTGGAGACTCATAATGATAACCAGTGTTTATTGTGCACTTACTATGTGCTAAGCATTGTGCTGAGATCAGTAGATGGAATTTCATGTAATCCTCAAGACGGTTATTTTACAGATGAAGATACTTGGATTTAGGAATGATTGAATAATTAGTCCAAGGTGACTTAGCTTCCAAGTAGGGAAGCTGGGACTTGAACCCAGGACTGTCTGACTATCACAAGTTGTCCAATTTATAGTTTATCTTTGGCAGTTTCTCTAAAAATACTCAACTGACTTCTCCCCTTTACAAACCAACTCAGCTTTTGTTACCTAGGGAATGAAAACTTTTAGTTCAGGGAAAACAGAATTAGAGTTCAAAATCTTTTGTTTTGATAAAGAGTATACAATGCATTAAAAAAAAAATAAGTACCAGTGGTTTTTTAATTAAGCAGGTCACTGCTTGCCTGAATGAGGAAGAACAGACTTAGAGTGGTTTTTAACTTCAGATTTTGTTTCTTCACAAAATACTCTTCACTGTGTTCGCCTTTTCTTTCTTTTGCAAGCACTGTATTAAAATGGATGCCACCTTAAAGTTAAGCATAGTTAAAACCCAGCCTCAATTGTGCATAATCCAAGAAAATCCCAAGATATTGATGAGCTAAATGAACTTTTCTACATGCACATCAGAGGGATATCCATTAGTGATGGGAAGGGTAGAGGAAATAGTAGCATTTATCAGCACATTTTGTTGCTGACTTTGAAAATGTGCTTGGTACAGTGCAATGTGTCTCTTGATTTCAGAGGAAAATCAGGCAGATTTGCATCTGTCATTTTATTTATCACCTCCCTGCAGTCATCTTATATGTATTCCACAAAGAAGAATGAAAGAATTCTGATTTGTTGACTTGGGGAAGGAAATGGATTATTGTTGGGGTGAATGGAAAATAGTTATGGAGAAGCTTTGGCAGCCTAGTGGGGTTACACAATGGGAGAATAGGGGTCTCCCTTATTAAGGGGAACTTGGAAAATGTCAGAATGTTAAGCGCAGACAGTAAACTATGTAATTATTGTGCCTCTTACACACCCGTCAGGGGCAATCAGAGACCTCCCATCCTTTCTAATTAGTATAAGTTGGCAACTGAGTAGAGCTGTGAGGTTTAGAATTTGTACAGGTACATTCTGCTTCTTTCAACATAATTCTTTTCCCAGGATGGCAGTAGTCAGGATTACAGACCAGGTATGGTTTCCTTTTGCCCCCTGGCTGTCTTTGCCTTCATCTTCCCTTCCATATCAGATGGTTCTGCCCTGCTTCCAAACTCAGATAACCATAGGAAAGTATTCTCACATCCCAGGAGAGATGTCTCAAAGGATTTTTACCTAGGATGTGAATCAGGCCTGGGTATTTTAAGGATTTTCTATTTCTGTACTTTAGCTGACTGTTTGGTTCGTAGGACCAATTCCCTGTTCACCCAGCCTCCCGTCCTTCCCCCAGAACATACATACACATACCCCACACACACTCCCTCCTTCAATCCCTCCCCTCTTCTCTGTGTGACCTGATTGATTGAGACTAGGAACCAAGGAAGAAGGTAATGTCAAGCTGAAATTTCCACACATTATCTAAAAAATGTAATTCATCAGCTTCAGGGTAGGAGGAAAGTGCTTTCTGAAATGTGTTAATGGGAAATTCATTTTTTTTCTTGTCTTCTGGGAGGTGTGGCAGGGTGATTTCTCTTTTCAGTCTGCCTTCCCCACCCCATTCCACATCTCCCTTACCGCTCTTAACTGATGAACTCTGTATCTGTCTTTATTCCTTGTAAGAACTAAAGATCTTTAAGTTGCCTTTTATTTTTTCTACAGTCCCCAAATTGAGCTTTGACGGGAGAAGATATTTCTAGTTTGGAGAAAAGATAAAATCAGATAAAAACCATATATTTGTATAAGGCTTTTACATTTGTAAAACATTTTCAGTCAGCCAACAGTATTTATTTAGTGTCTGTGCTCTCAGACCAAATTAATGTTATTCCCTTTCCCTCTCTTCTCTTAAATTCTGTATCAGGGTCTGTGAGGAAGCCAGAGAGGATAAGACACAGTTTGTGCCCACATGTGGCTGCTAGTAGGGCAGTGATGGGGGAAGCCAGGACAAATCTGGGAGCCCTGCAACAACCTGCAGGTCTGGAGGGGGCTGGGATGCACATCACTACACATCCACCTTTGCTGTCTTGTGGAAGGTTTTGTTTTGTTTTGTTTTTCACCAAGGTCCAAACTCACCCTTCCTGACCCTGGCTATTAATTTCATTATCACAGAAAGACTCATAACAATACAGTGAAGTTAGAGTTTTGATGGAATGCCTGCTATGTGTCAGCTACAGGGTTAGGCATATTATTCTATGTTATCTCGTTGAAGCTTTGTCAGTTATGTATGATCAGTGGTATTATCCCCATTTTATAGACAAGGAAGCCAAGACTTAGAATCAGTTAGCTGGAGAGTGGGGTTAGATCTGTCTGACTGCAAAGTCTACGGTCTTTCTGTTACCTTATCACTCTGCCTCTGCTGAATGAATATGAAGACATCAGCTATAGGTGTTCAGAGGAGAAACAGAGGACAGTGGGCTGGGGATCTCGGAACAAGTGTCAAATAGGAGTGAGCCTTGATCCCAGTAGAAAGCAGGTTGTGGGAGATCCGTCCGTGAAGAGGAAGTAGCTGAGCCAAGTTTCAGAGACCTCTTCAAGGGATAGTGAATGGAACAGCCAGGACTATTCTGTGGGTAAGCATTAGTGCCCCCTTTGTGTTGATGAAATAACTGAAGCTCAGAAAGGTTAAGTAAGTTATCCAAGGTCACAGCTAATAAGCGGTGGGGCTGAGATTTGAACCCAAGTTTGTCAGACTCCAAAGTCTGTGTTTTTCTACTTTACTAATAAATAACCCAACCTAATACAGAAGGAGGTGGACAATTTGCAGACTCCCCATGGTGTCTATGATTTGAGAATCATTGTTTATCCTGTTGAGGTCAGGTACATGTTCTCTCAGTGACTCTCTTTCCACCTCCTTCAGTTTCTTGCTGACTTCTAAGTTTGGCTTTCTGCTTGGCCCTTGTTTTATAGTTGGATGTCTGGTGATCTGCAAGGTCCCATTACCATTAAGTGGATACAGCTAGTTAGGGTAATTACTCTAATTCCTAAGGCTGCTAATGGAATTTCTCATCACAAACATCTTGAATCAGATTAAATCATTTTATTGGTGATATGGAATAAAATGTATACTTAATAATCCCCAATATTTGCCATTTGTGTTTGTTTTCAAAGGTTTTTACTTTTAGTACTTCATCTGACCCTTTTGAAATAGCCAATATGGACAATGTCTGTACTCACTTTACAAATGAGGCCAGTGCAGCCCAAGGAAGACTTGAATCAAGAGCACTTGGCTTCTTATTTTCCTTTTTCTTTCTTCTTCTCTTTTTTCTTTTCTTTGCTTGTTGCCTATCCTGCCTCCTCTTTTTGCCTTTTTATTTACTTACATGCCATTTGATTGAAAAAGGATTTGAATTGGCTTTATAAGATAATATGGAAAAGAGCTAGAATTAAAATAGCCATGGATTTTTTTAAAAAGCAAGGTAGAGCAAAATGTGTGTAGAATGAATGGTAAAAGGAGAACCAGAAGGAAAATTAAATTAAATGTGGCTAGGGGACTTTTCCGAGAAGTAAAACACCACCTAGCCCAAGTTTTCTTTACATCGAGGAAAAATAGACGGTGACAACCTTGATCCCATTGTCAAGTGGTAAGCAGGATCGCAGCCCTGCCCCCTTGCCCCTCACACCCACATTAGCCCACAGACTTCTGTGGAGACACTTGCCAGCTATATGTAATACAGGGAGGGATATGAAGCCTGAAATCACATACATAGAGTTTTCCCTTCCTCATCTTTCTGCTTGAACCCATGTTGGATTGATTGACATGTTTTTTTCTGGCCAGGGCAGGCAGTGACAGAGAGAAGCTGCCAGAGTGGAGTACCTGTTTTTGTAAATAATGTGCCAAAGCGGGTGTTCTGAATTGGGCTTCCGTTCTTGCTGCTGTGAACTGAGGTATTACCAGCTTCTGGGTTTCTTCAGTCTTGCCTGTCCCGTCAAACCCTGAAGCTGGACACATAGGCACTTCAATCCTCTGCTTCCATCTTCCTGGTAAGGGTTCCTACAGTGAGTTCTGGCAGGTTCCCCATTGCCCCGGACTCTGAGCTGGGCAGCAAACAGGAAAATCAAATGTTACTCTCACTTCCCGGTCCTGATCCCGCAAACTGGAACTAGTCCTCAGCCACCTTTTCTCTTCCCAGTGCCCCTTGCGAGTCAGGGGAGCCTTCCCAATGAGACAGACCACACTCTAAATACAAAAGAAAGCGAGCACTACCCCAGTGTGCCACACTCCCCAACATACACGCACGCACGCGCACACCCCCCCCGCCAAATGCTTCCTTGTCAGAAATACCAGACACAGTTCAGTGAACTAACCAGCAGTGAGACAGACATCAGTGGAAGTCCTGCACCAGCCCCCAACCCCCCTCACGCACACGCTGAATAGGTATGTGCCTGGCCTGGCGTTAGTCCTTCTGTCTCTATGGACCTCCATTTTCTCGGCACACAGTAAGAAGACAGATCCTTACCTTACCTTCTTTGCTTGGTACCTGGCATTCAAACCAGCTGACGCAGGTGGAGGCACTCGTAAACCGAAGCAACCTATAAATGGGAAGGGCCCCTTGGATCTCACGAGTCCTTCCCTCTTCTCACTAAGTGTCCTGCCCCTGGGCCAACAGATGGAGAAAGAGAGGGAAGGAAAAGTAGGCATCTATCTGTTCTGGGCTCAGTCCTCAGTTAATGTAATTCCAAGGAGGAAGTAGGAGATGCTGTATGAGATGGCAGGAGAGTGGAATGGGACCTCACATTTATTAAGCACCACTGGATGCCAGTTGCTTTATGTTTGTTAGCTCATTTAATCCTGACCACAATCCCGAGAGGTAATAGCAGCCCTGTTCTTTAGATGAGGAAACCAAAGCTCATGTTGTTTGAAGTGACTGACCACACTGTCTGTGTACCCATGTGTGTCTGGCCACATGCTCCTGCCAGTGGGAGCAAGAGACCTTCACGGAGAGGGCTCCTTGCGTTCTTGCTGTTTCATCCTGAGTCTGGCATGCAGCTGTGTAGGGTGTATTCCACCAAACCTCAGAAATAGCTGCAGTAATAATGAACAGCAGTTTTAGTGGTTCTGGAAGACTGTAAATGAAAGCCTTTAGTTCAATATTTGAAAATGCCTGGATGATTTCTGAGATTGTTTTTAAAATCAAGCTACCTTTATGAGTGGCAACATGATAAAGTGGAAGGATCCACCCAGTTCTCATTCCAGCTATGGGACTTTCAGTGGGTCAAATCGTTCTGTGCCTCAGATTGTTGCATATAAAATGGGGATAATGACACTGGCTCTTTCCACCTTACTGTGTCAACATGAGATGAGCTGCTAATGTGTTGGTAAGTCTTTAAAGTGCTATTCCAATTCAGGCTATTACTATGGTCACCTAGAAGACAGGACATTGTAAGCAGGGGACTTATGAGGGTAAAGCAAATACTATACCCCTTGTGATAAGCTAGTTTTGCTTTCTAGTCTGCTTTCCAGATGTTTTGTTCAGTTATCTACGTGCATCTCAACAAAAGCTGATTAACTCTCTCAGACATCAGTGTCTAACTATTATTAATGCTCAAGTTGATCAAATTACAATGCCACAGATCCTACTTGTGCTGTTAATATTAGATTTTGGATTCCGGTCTATAATGAATGATTTTTCCTCCATGCATTGGAAAAATTGGTTAGCAGGGTTCATAAGAAAGTTTAATTAGCAGGCTGTTTGTGAAAATAGTGGTTGTGAGTCATCATTCAGAATGAACTAATATTTCTCAGCGCTGAATTCGTTCTTCCGTTCCTTGAGCAGCCACATAGGATCCTCGTGTTTGGGAAGCTGGTGTCTGCATGCTGCCCACTTGAACTGCCCGTGTAATAAACTAATGACAAAAACAGCACATTTTAAATCCCAGAGAGTAAGAGGAAGTGTAGGGTATTATGTATTTGTGTGTGTGTGTCTGTGTCTTCCCAGGGAATATCATGCACCTACTATAATCTGGAACTGTGCTAGGCAGGATAGCCCGGTAATGAAGAGCTAGATTGCTTGAGTTAGCATCCCAGCCTTACTAGTTACTAGCTGTGTAAAGGGAAATTCTTACCCTCTCTGTGTCTCAGTTTTCTCATTTGTAAAATAGGGATATTGATAGGATTATTGTGAGCATCAATACATACAAAACACTCAGAACAGCACCTGGTGTATAGTAATATAATTCTTACAGCAGTTCTGTGAGGTGTAATAATAATTAGCCCTATTTTAGAGGTGAGGAAACAAGCTCAGAAAACTTACGTAACTTGTCCAAGGTCATACAACTTTTTTTTTAAGATTTTATGTGTTTGAGAGAGAGCGTGTGCACAAGCAGGGGGAGGGGCAGAGGAAGAGGGAGAAGCAGGCTCCCTACTGAGCAGGGAACCTGATGTGGGGCTCAATCCCAGGACTCTGGGATCATGACCTGAGCTGAAGGCAGCTGCTTAACCGACTGAGCCACTCAGGCACCCCCAAGGTCACACAACTTCTAAGTGTCAGAGCAAGATTGAACCCATGTTTGTCTCTTTTTTCATCTGCAGTACTCTCTTGGCTCCCAGGGCCATGTGCATAGTTAGTTAAGCAGAGATAATGTGCAGGTGTGCACCTGTATGTGTGCTCCTGCTTGGGTGTCCATTAGCCACATACCATTATGTTTTGTTTTTTCCTTGGGTCTTTGGTTCTCCGCGTGAAACTCCTTGAATGATTGCACGCTGACCACTGACACCTCGTGAGCTAGGAATCAGACCTGTACGACTTGTACCAACATGAAAATACATCTTCAAATGTCTGACCCCCTCCCCACTATGCATCTTTGTTCTATGTCTAGATTACCCCAGACGCAAGTCTGTGTGATGTCTTCTAAGAAACAGAATCATAGGCTGTTACAGTGAAAAGAGACCTTAGAAGTGCTCTCTGGCTTGGTTTCCTTTTTTCTGTGGGCCCCTCTAGTATCTCAGGAACTATAACTCAGAGCACAGACCCAGAACCCCCAGCTCAGGGTAATTATATCCTGAGACAGTATTCAGTCCTGTTTCAAAGAGTAATGGTCATTTGGGAATCTCATCTAAAAGTCTTCCCAAAGGTGCTTAATAGGTAATATGTTTTTTTAAAAAGAGGTTTTGTGACCAAATGAGTTTGGGGAAACTGAAGTGAACCAAGTTAAAACGGGTTTCTTTTTATCACTACTTCTTTGAGTCTGTGCTAGTGTGCATTATAAATCTGAAAGGAATGATATAATTCATAACCTTCCCCTTGGAACCTTTATTCTCCAGCATTTTATGGACTTCTGTTCTAAGCCAGGAGGGAGGGATGGAGTTCCATTACGGTTTGCAGGTAGAAGGGAAGTTTGCAGGTAGAAGGGAAGAGGGCAGTTTAGAACAGTTCCTACCTGATGACCTCATTTCTTTTAAGAAAGAGGTGGGGTCCTCTTTTGCACATGGGTGTGCAAGTGGAGGCCTTGGTGTCCTAGAAAAGTCTTCTTAGCTCCCAAGAGAAACCAGATATGGTGCCAGATGGGTCCAATCTCTTCAGCACCAGTGCAGCCCCATCACGTTTCAGGCATATTTTTGAAAGTCACTGAGTACTGAGCATGTTCTGGGCACGATTTAAATCATGAGTTCTTTTGGTTTTCTGTTGGGGTGACATTTCATTTTCCATTGCCCAAAAGAGCTGAGCCATTGAAGGTGTTTACATATTGTGATTCTCACACACATTCCAGGGCATTCCTTCATTTTCAGCTCTCCCAGGTACTTGACTCAGTGTAATGATGCTGCTCACACTGGCACGGTATAGCCATTCCCTGAGAAGCCCTTAGCTTTAAAAAAAAATCAAAGATGGCTTCCCTCCTTAATTCCTACTCTACGGACCCATTTCTGCGCGAGTTCTTTGGTTTTGGTTTTTACTTCTTGATTTTGTCTTATTGCTTATCCGTAAACTGAATGGTAAGGAAAAGGGGAAATGTGCTTTTCTTGTTTCTTTTCTTTTGCATGGATCTGGGGAATTTCTCTTTTAACATTTGTTGGACCCAAACATGGTCATGAGCTTCCTGTCTGGTACTTTACTGTCGGTGAACTCCTTGATGATAGGGATGGAGTACCCATCTCTGCATTTCACACAGCTCTTAGTGGTAAGTCCAAGGCCAGAGAGCCCCAAGCCCGTTTCAGAAATGACACGCTGACAAAGATGCTCAGACAAAGTCCTTCTCCAGCTCACATTTGGTGTCCTGATTTCTCTCTGCACAGACAAGTAATATTTATCTCACCTCCTTCATCAAGAGCCATGAGTTTTCTTTGGATAGAGACAGTTTTAATAGATTTATAATCAGTTAATATTTATGAAGCATCTACCGCATGCCAGGCCCTCTCACATACTTTATCTCATTTAATCTAAATCCCAACATGATATCAGGAGCCTCCACACATGCTTTATACAAACAGTGTCTGATGGGAGTTTTGGAAGCCGTTGTCTTTAGTGTTAAACACAGCACTTCCTTTCACCCACAGACATTTCACCCACAGACGGTCTCATTTTGCCCGAAGGCTAATTACAGTGTATGTAATTTGTACTAACCTGATGACTTTTTCTACCTCTTCTTCCTTTGTTGCTAGACCGTTGTCTAACATCGGCTGCATTTCTGGAATCACCTGTGGGTGCACACCCCTTCTAGGTAGCAAGTCTTGTCTGTCTGACATCCAGACCTTTTTGTTTTATCTCAGAGCAAGCTAACCAAGAATTAAGAATTCTGGTTCATTTCTCTGGCTAGCTGGGAGTGTGCCAAAATCCTCCTCTTTTTGTTTCAACCCTCGTTAAAAATATGTTTAAATGTTTGACTATTCTTTCCTGTCTGAAAGAATATTCTGCACATAATTTAATTGAACGTTGCTTCGATTAAGAACGTTTCATTGCCCCAGGGTCATCAGTCTGAACACTTCTCTTTGTGTGATAGATGCTGAGAGTGAGGTAGTTGTCACTGATGTTTCTATTATCCCTGGCACATACCCTATTTTTCCCTTTCAGCTTTTTTTAAAACTAAGTACTTGATACTAGCTTTTTATCTTATGAATCACCTTTCTTCCCTGAACAGACAGAAGAAAAATAGGTTTAAATTAGTTTCATTTTGTCATTTAAGGGGTTTATTATTGAAATATAGATTTGAAGATCTATCATTTAGAGCAACTTATTTTATAGGAAAACCAAAAGAAGTTAAAAAAAAACTCCTTTGAGAATTTGTTGGTTGGCTTTCTTTTTGGAATAATGTAGATTTGTAACCGGTCCTTCCTGCTTTGGGGACTGCTGGAAATCATTATATATACTCTGTGCGTTTCCATATGCCTTACCCCAGTAACAGAGGATTTGTTTCACGTTTACTTGAACAGTTTGGTTGAGATTGTCTCTGAAATCGGGAAACTCTATTAAAAGCCTGTATGGACTTTGGAGCCAGATGGACTTGTGTCTTGGGATCTGAGGCCTCTGGACATTGGTCTTCTTGATTGTAAATGGCAGTGATAATGCCTACTTGTAGGATTGTTTTAGGGAGTAGATGAGATGATAGACATAAAGTACTCAGCTAGAACTTGAATGTTCTTACCAAAAATATAAGTAAGTAAATAAACGTACACATATATCAAATCATCACAATGTACACTTTAAATATCTTACAATCTTATTTGTCAATTATACCTCAATAAAGCTGAAAAAAAAAACAACAAAGCACTCAGTACAGTGATTGGCACATGGTAAGCACTCAAAAAAATAACTTTTTTTTTTTTTTTTTTAGAGAGAGAGTGGGGAGGAGCAGAGGGAGAGAGAGAATCTCAAGCAGGCTCCACACCCAGAGCAAAGCCGATGCAGGGCTCAATCTCATGACCCTGAGATCATGACCTCAGCCAAAATCAAGAGTCAGACGCTTAACCACCTGAGCCACTCAGGTGCCCCCCAAAATAACTATTTTTGTTCCTATTTATTCACTTGTTGAATTTGTTAACTCATTCATCCATTCAACATAGATTTATTTGAAAGCCTACTATGTGCCGGACATTGGTCATACCAAAATTAATCAGACTCATGTTCCTGCCCTTAAGAGATTTAGGGTCCACTAAGAAATGCATTTAGTTCAGTAAGGTTATATTGAATGCCCACTGTGGGACAAGTGCTTTGCTCATTGCCATCTTGATGCCACATGATGAGTTCTCAGCTTCTGGGGAAATTACATCTACTTAGGAAGCCAGAATGTAACCTCTGGAAATAACCTAGTACTGGTTCAGTATAATTTTAAATACTTTGGGAATTCAAAATAAGGACGGCTGGGTCCCATCTTTTTCAATAGTGTTTGTTGTTGGCAGAAAGCAGACACACTCAAAATTTCAGATGCCTAATGATTCCTGAATCTGTGCCAGAGATCTAGGGAGATGTCATATATACATCTGAGCAGATTCAACTTGGAAGCAGTATTGACAGTTCGGGTTTATATCAACAATCAGCGGCCTCCTGGAAGTAATGGCTATTAACTGCGGGGCAGATCTCTCTCCTTGAGGAATGGATGCTCATGCTGTCCCCTCCTGTTGGAATTCCCCTCCATCTATTGCCTGGCTATTTCTTATCAATCTTTTTGAATTCATCTCAGAAAGCCCTCTCTCCTTCTAACTGTCATAACACTGAACCATAATCTGCTGCTGTCGTTATTGATTCATAGGTCTGACTTTCCTTCAAGACCGTGAACTCCTGCTTCTTCCTTGGTCCTCAGTTTTAGAATCTATAGAACAGACTTGAAGATGATTGATACTAAAGTCCTTTCCAAGACTCATTCTGTGATGTACTAGATCCAGGCACAACCAAGTTGGAAGGTGGGGATGGGATAGTTTGAGGGTCTATATTGGAATTAAATGGAAAGAATGAGGACTTGGAGATAGTACTAGAAAACCCAGCTCTCTCAAAGTCTCAGGCACACTGTGCCATGCATGTCCAGCAGGTGTGTTTAGCATACAAATGAGCACATATTCAAGAAACCAGGGCACAACAAAAAAAAGTGCACAGGCTCTGGAATCAAATGGGTCTGGCTGCTATTCTGTGGCCAAATAAACTTGGGTATGTTATTTCTACTTTCTGGGGCTCAGTTTCCCCTTCTGTAAAACAGGGATAGAAATGCCTATTTCATAGGTTGTGAAGATTTAAATAATGATGTGCGTAAAGTGTTTAGCCCATAGTAGGTGCTTCATAATTATTCTCTATTCTTTTTATTTCCTCGGTTAGAAATCAGGATAAACTGAAACCAGTTGGGAGTGTTGGGTTAAATATAATTTAGCTCTTTCCTGGCTGATACCCAGTAGTGCAGAGGCAGAGGCTCAGGTGCACTCAACCCACTTGGCTCCACCCATAACCCACCGCCATGGCCAAGGAAGGCATTGCTGCTGGAGGTGTCATGGACATTAGTAGTGCTTTACAAGAGGTGTCAAAGACTGCCCTCATCCACGATGGCCTAGCAGATGGAATTCACAAAGCTGCCAAAGCCTTAGACAAGCACCAAGCCCATCTTCGTGGGCTTCTATTCAACTGTGATGAGCCTATGTATGTCAAGTTGGTAGAGGCCCTTTGTGCTGAACACCAAATCCACCTAATTAAGGTTGATGGCAACAAGAAAGTAGGGGAATGGGTAGGCCTCTGGAAAACTGACAGTGAGGGAAAACCCCGCAAAGTGTTTGGTTGCAGTTGTGTGGTGGTTAAAGACTATGGTGAAGAGTCTCAGGCCAAGGATGTCACCAAGGAATACTTGAAGAAATGAACAAATGGGAAACTTGGTTCTTGTTCCTCAAATAAATAAATAAAATATAACTTAGAATCTTCGAATCCTAGCATTAGAAGGGATCAGTTGATCTTGCTGACTGCTGCCACATCCCCTGATAAAACACTGATCTGGTCTCTGTTTGCATACTTCTAGTCATGGGGCCCTTACCACCTCCCAAGGCAGCCACACCCTTATAAATCAGTATTAGAAAGTTCTTCCTTTTATCAGGGCAGAAATCTACTCCCTAACTTTCTTCTCTCTGATCTTTGTTCTCTCCCATGGGGCACCACATGGCAAGTCAACCCTTGCTTTCCCATGACAGCCTTTCAAATATTAGAATTGGCTCTGAGCACCTCTAGAGTCTTCTCTCCTTCAGACTAAAGACTGCAGGTCTTTCAGATGTGTCTGATGGGCTTGGTTCCCCTGGACATGGGTAAGGCCCTGGTAAAAGAGTTTGCAGCTCTTTCTGGTTACTTTCTGTTTGGTATATGAGAGTTTGAATGTGGTTAAGAGGATGTAAATACATTTGTGAATAGATAATATTCATCCATTCACCCAAAAGACATTTACTGGGTATCCACCAATGTCATGGACCCTTTGGTAGGCCCTGGAGATACAGAGATGAATAAAGTATCATCTTGGCCTCAAGTTGCCCCCAGTCTAGTGAGGAACAGAGTCACATCAAGAGATGGTTTCAAAAAGATGTTTCAGAAGGAGTGTTCACCTGATCTGCAAAGCTGTGGGATGGGGGCTGAGTGGTTTTCCTACATGTCTTATTCAACAACACCATAGAACCAGTTTGAAGGAACCAGGGCTGCCACTTCCCTCTTTTCAGGCATTTAACAAGTGCAGTGGTATGTTGCCCTCACGTTCACTTCTGTCATTGCTCCAACATGCCATGCATGCTCCTGCCTCAGGGCCTTTGCACAGATTTCCTCGCCTGGGATGTCCTTCCCTCAGATAGGGGGAACTGGCTGCCTCCTCTCCCTCAGGTCTCTGCTCTCATGTCACCTTAGCCTTATTTGACCCTCTATTAAAAATTTGCAACCCCATCCCCTACACTGTCTTCCCCCTTCTGTGCTTTATTTCCTCCCAAGAACTCACCATCATATGACAAACTTTATATTTTATTTATGTTTCTTGTCTTGCTCCATCACCCCCAATCAGAATATACATTCAGTGATGGCAGAAACCAAATATTTTTGTTCTCTGCTATAATCTCAGTAAATGGAACTATGGCTGGCACATAATAGGTGCTCAATAAATACCTGTGGGGTAAATTTATGCAGCGCTAGGATTCAGCCCCCAGGTTGGAAGCTCATCCCTTTATGGGAAAATCCTATCAAAATTCTCCTGTTTCTTCAAAGCTGAACTCAAATGCCCCCACCTCCAGGAAGCCTTCTGGCTCTGTCAGAATCAGTTCCATCTCTTCTCTGTCCTTGTATGTAGTTTTTTTGTTGTTCTTCCTATATATAGTTTTAAACGAAGTATCTCTGATATATTTATTATTTTTGCTGAACTAAAATTAATTCTTATATCCATCTTTCCCTCTACATATTAAGTCTCCTGAAGTCAGGAACAGTTTCTTGGTCATTTGGTCATTTTGGGGCCCACTCATAGTATCCAGCATGTTGTAGGTGCCTGTTATATATGGAATTTATGTGCCTGCTGCACATCACGTGCTCCGATATAAAAGTAAAGCATCAGAAACATTCTCTACCTTTAAGAAGGTTGGGGCCTCACTAAGGAGATAGCATTCTCATAGACAATAATAGAAGGCAGTATTTAATGGGGTGTAGGAGAAAAAAGACAAGGAACCAACGTTTATTGAGCATCTGTTATATGCCAGGCACTTTGCTTGCATTATCACTTTTAATCTTCCTAATAATTCCATGAAAACTAATACTAAGTTCATTTTACAGATGAGATTACTGCAGCAGAAAGGGACAAAGTAGGAATGCAGATTTGGGGGAAGAAAAGAAATAGTGTATACAAAGAAATTCTGAGAACTTCCCTATCAGAGCTTCCCTTCCCTGTTGCTATGGATTAGGATGTGTAGCTTTCTCAGAAACCAAGGTGTAGGAAGGTTAAGTTAGTTAGCCAAGGCCACACAGCAATAAGCTGAAGCTGCATTTCTTACATCGTTACATTTCTGTATCAAGTCCCCAGATGATGCCATCAATTCTGGTACAGGGACCACACTGAGCGTACCAAGACTTTAAACCATACTTAGAGGCAGTTGTGTGAACTACCAAAAGAAAATAAATTCTCTGACTAGTTGTCTCTCCTAACCCTGAGCTTGCAGAAGAAAAGCCAGGACTCAGATTGCCCAACACTGTGTAAAACCCACAGAGGTGGGAGGGGTGGGAACAGAGCCATGGATGCTCCAGCACCTCAAAGCATCCCCAGTCAGTGTTAAGAAGGGGAAGAGACCCCAGCGTAGGGTATGTTCATCCCCCTGAATGCTTACCTGATACTGGATACTTCCAGGCCTTTTCACAGATCCCAGACCCTGTGGGGAGAAAAGCGTGAACTGAGAAGTCACGTAGACCTGGACTTACTCAAATCCTAGCCATGGACCCTACTTGCTGGTTGCCTTTGGGCAGGTTACTTCACATGTCTTAGCCCATTTTCTTTATTTGCACGATGGGCCCCATGGTACCCATTTCACACAGGATTAAATAAAGAAACATTAGTAGGTCACTTAGGACAGTGCCTGGCACCAGGTGGACCCTGAATAAATGGAAGCTATTGTTGGTCTGTGTGTAACATCGTCAGCCCTCACAATGACGCTTTGATTGTGAGGGTAAGGGATTATCCCTATGCTTCCAGACGAAGGAACAGGCTGATTGAGCTTAAATGACTCAACCAAAGTTATACAGTAAGTAGAGTTTTCACACACACACACACACACACACACAGTACATATGTGTACAGTACGTGTGTATGCGTGTAGTAACAGCCGCAAGCCTCTCCGACCCTCCTTAGGGTGTGTTCAGGTAGATTTTGAGGCATCTGACAACAGGGAAGGTCATCTCCGGACTGCCTGAGAGGGAGTCCTGGGATTTAGAGTTGGCTGCAGTTAACCCAGCATGCGGATTACTGCCCTGCAGGTGATCTTAAGGTGACTGGGGATTTTATCATGTGCTTTGAGAACAGAATTTCAGCCTGAGCTAGGGGTTCTAACATTCACAAAAATTCCTTACTCAACTCAGAAGTTTTTATCAACAGCAGCTACCCATCTGGCTGCCCCCTTGGGGGCTTTGCAGATGAGGGGAGTAGCTGTTAGGTTTCTGGAGAGTGACGATTTTTGAAGAAAGAAAGAGCCAAGTGTGCAGGTTGGCAGTGCAGAAATGCTGAGGTCCCTTCAAGCCAGCCCTGCAAAGGGATGGCTTCTCTGTTGCTGCCATCAACCATGAGGATGTCACATTTGGGGTCCTGCTGTCATAACCCCCAGGACCCCAAAGGCAAAGGAAAACAATGCCTATCCAGAATGACCAGGAAAACGAGGGGTTATAATCAGCTATGATGGTGATTCCTAGAATTTGAGTACAATAAAGATACTTAGCACAAATTATTGAAGATAATTTGAGTTTTTCTTAGATGATTCAAAAAAGCCTCAGAGGTATTTCAGGGCTTTGGAATCGTTGTCAGTGACATTTTAGTTCAAATGGAGTAACTGTGAGTATGGCAAAGGGTACTGGATTTGGAGTCAAAAGATCTAAACCACAGTCAGCAAACTATGGCCCAAAGGAAGGCTATTTTTCTAAATGTGTTTTATTGGAACACTATTGTCTATGGCTGCTTTCATGCTGTAATGGCAAAGTTGTCATGGCAGAGACCGGAGGATCCGCCAATCCTAAACTACTTACTGTCTCACCCAGTATGTAAAAAAGTTTGCCAACCCCTGATACAGACTGAGATCCAGCTCTGTAATGGAGGGCACATCACTATTTTCTCTGATCTTCAGTTTCCATATCTTTTTTTTTTTAAGAGTTTATTTATTTATTTGATAGAGAGAGCGAGCACACAAGCAGGGGGAGCAGCAGAGGGAGAGAGAGAAGCAGGCTTCCCGCTGAGCAGGGAGCCCGATGTGGGGCTTGCTTCCAGGACCCTGGGATCATGACCTGAGCCCCAATTTTATTTATTTGAGAGAGAGAGAGAATGAGTGGGGGGAGGGGAGGGAAAGGGAGAGAATTCCAAGCATCTTGGGGCTCAGTCTCAGGACCCTGAGATCATGACCTGAGCTGAAGGCAGATGCTTAACCGACTGAGCCACCCAGGTGCCCCTTCAGTTTCCATATCAATGAAATGAAAACCCGCGGGCGGGGTAGTTGTGAGAGTCAGATGCAACAGAACGGGTCGCAAAGCACTTTGGAAACTCCGAGGGTGGGCAGCACCTGATCTGTGCTGCTGTGCTGGAGGGGAGCCCACCCAGATATTCTTTGTGTTTTCTTTTCCGATCCTTGGTGTCAGCTTGTCATGCTCTCCCTTTCCCACAAATGCAAAAAGAATTCCCTGGGTCCCCTCCTTTCCCCCAAATATAAAACATTCTTCCAGAAATGGAGGGTTGGTTGTACCCACTCTTTCATCTGTTTGTTGAGCACCTACTATGTTCGAGGAAGCAAACTTTTATAAGCTAGTTCTTGTGAGGAGAAGTGTTTGGTTTCCAGGGGGAGAAGTTGGTATACACATTATTACAGCGGAATGGAGATGTTGCCATGTCAGAGTAGGAGGACGCATCATGTGTTCATGTGTGCCCATGTGCATATGAGCAGTTTATAAAAACAGAGATATTCAGGTTCAGATTTAAGAAAAGCTTGTTAAAAACATGAACCTCTTTAATCCAAAATACACTGAAGTGCCTTAAAATGTAGCCATTATGTATAACTGTTTCCCCTTGGAAACTATGTTCTAATTTTAAGTTTCCATCCCAAACTGCCAAGAATGCATTTCCTGCTCATGCATGGTCACTGGGGATCCCTCATCCGTGCCTACTGGACAGGAGTATTCAGGAGTGGTCACATGTAAGGACTGTGGATCACCTGAGTATCAAGGAGCCAGGTACTCATGATAGTTTCTAAATTTGGGTGGAAGCCTTCATTTCATAATATTATCTTTTCTTTATTGATTGTATTTTTTATTGATGATTCAGTAAACATAACCTCAATGGTTTAATTGTTTTATTTGACCAAACTGCTATCAAAATAAACTCATAAACTGAGAACAAAAATAGTCTAAAAAAATTTTCTGTTCTGAAAATACTGTCACTATACGTATATGGTCAAATCTTGCTATTGCTGATAAAGGAAGATGTAATTATTTGGGGGAAAAGGAATAATAAGAGGACCTTATGGACCTATTTCTGGGATGCAGCTATGCACACACTTCGCTCTAGGCTCCAGACTGTGTCCCCTGGGGCCTTCCCAGCATGGTGGCTCTCTTGGTCCCCATGGAAATAGTGTTGGTATTTTTTGTGAATGTGTTTCATCTATATTTTTCTATGTGCATTTAAATATAGAACTGCAAACCCAAAACTCATCACCAATGTATGCCCACCATACAGACAAGTTAAAACATAGAATTCTTCTTCATTTCACTTTCTCCTGCTACTAATAATTTTTGAAAGAAATGAGGCTTGGGTTTTTATATTTTCTACCTTGGGATTTAATCCTCTCTAGAGTGTTTTAAAACAGATTGCTTAGTTCCATCGAGTATTTTTTATTAGACTTAGCTGGACTCCTTCTGTGTTGGCAAGAAGCATGTGAGGAAGCTGTTCTCAAACTAGGCTAAGCACAGGTAGTTTCACTGTGCTGCAGTTTATCTCACGCCTTTCAGTTCATGGCAGTGCTTCCCACCTCTGTCCCCCTCTTGTTCAATGCAGTGTTCTGTTTCAGAGTTTGCACCTCATTATTTCATATCAAGGAGAATCTCCAGTCTTTCCCTCTTCTTCCTTTCTGAAACGATGTTTATCTGGTTTTTAGTTTTTCTCAACAGCACCCTCATTCCTGGGCGCCTGGGTGGCTCAGTTGCTTAAGCGACTGCTTTCGGCTCAGGTCATGATCCTGGAGTCCCCGGATCGAGTCCCGCATCGGGCTCCCTGCTTGGCAGGGAGCCTGCTTCTCCCTCTGACCCTCCCCCCTCTCATGTGCTCTCTCTCTCTCATTCTCTCTGTCTCAAATAAATAAATAAAATCTTAAAAAAAAAAAAAGCACCCTCATTCCTGATGTTAAGTGCAGTCTCTCTCTAAACCTAGAACAGATGATGATAGCACAGTTGTGCTAATTGCCTTCCATCTGAGGTGATGGTGGGTTTGGGACCAATACAGGCAGGTGAGTAGATATGACACAGCTTGCTGGGCAGGAGTCCTTTCTTTGGGGGCGCCTCGGTGGCTCAGTTGGTTGAGCATCTGACTCTTGATTTCAGCTCAGGTCGTGATCTCATGCCCCCCCCCACTCCCTCTCGCTCTGTAAAATAATAAATAAATCTTAAAAAAAAAAAAGGGGGAGTTCTTTCTTTCACTTGACCTTCGGAACCTTCCTAGGACCTCAAGCAAGGGTCTAAAACAAAGATAAAATATAGAATGTAAAAATCATAGCCACTATATTTATTTTAGATTTCTATAAATATATGAATAATTAGAGAGAAAGATATAGTATATCAGGGAACATGCACCACTGGTAGGCATGATAAATTCTTCCACATACATTCCATCAGTGTGATGAATCATGAAGTATTTGGGTTTAGGTTCAATGTTTGCAGTTAAGTGGTGAGTGTTTTGTCTGTATTTTTTCATATTTCATTTTAATTTTATACAAATTCAATTTAGCTGGATAGATTGACTGTCTGATTTGTTTCCTAGAACTCATAACTAAGGTTTATCATTGAGATTATTGCTTTAAAAATGCCCTTTAAAGCATCTCAACTTGGTGCATAACTGTTTAAAATGAATAATTGTAAGAATATTTTAGTACTGCAATTTTTAAGGCTTCTCTTATTTACAAGGAAAATAGAACTGATAAATTTGAATGATGAAAATGGATTTAATTAGGTGAATTTAGTTAGGCTTGATGAGGTGGAGCCAAATTTAGGATAAATGATATTTTTAAACTAATGTCTCTTATATTTTTAGATTTGCAAAAGTTTCTCAGAACATGTGGCAGGGTCTTGTAATTCACACACACCTCTCTTTGTCACACTTTTACTCTCTTGCACACACACACACACGTGCACACACGTAGGCACACGTGCACACAGAGGGGCCCGGCAGCTGGAGTGTGTTCAACATTCTCTCCTCCTTCTTCAGTTACTAATTCTGCCTATAAAGGGTATATCTGGCAAAGTTTGCTCCTGTCTTTCCTGTTCTAACCCTGTTATTCCAAAACACAAAGGAACATTCTAATGGAAAGTATTGTCATTTTGGGTTTTCCATTTTGGGGACAAAAATGAGCACTTAGCCATTCCTCGTGATGCTCTTTGCTTGTGTCCTATAAAGGATAACAAAGTCACCCATTTTCCAATCCAGAACCCAAGTTGTTTTCCCAGGTTCCCTCCTACAACCAACACAAACACAGACATTTACCAGCAAAACAGAAGCTGTTGGAAAGATTTTTTTGGCTGCTGAAATGGGCTCCTGTCACCAGGACATGGCAGGCTTTTTGCTGTATTGTCTCCCAGGACTGGCCCGGGTACTCCAAAAAGAGCTTTATGTAATCAGTCTTCCCTGACATGTGACGTCCTGTCATTTTCCTCCCCTTCGGCTCTGCTGCCACCCACAAATCAATAACATTGCCTGGGAAGTTCAAGCTGGTTTTGCAGCCACCCTAAGCTCTGTGTTTCTTAAAGGGTATGTCAGAAAATGTAAAGTTTCCTAATGATATTTCTGGCTGATGACACATGGCAGAGCTGATGGACTATTTATAATCAGTGGCACGATCGCAAGCACATTATTTTTATTTCACTTAGGGGGGAGCCCTGTCACTTGCTACCTCTCTTTGCAGACAAGTTGATGCCATCTCCACCTAAAGGAGCTAAAACCCTCTTTGCAGAAAGTGTTTGCACTCTCCCCTTTGTGTTAGGAGCTCCCCAGTTCTTTCCAATAGAATCCTCACCCCCCCCCTTTTTTTTAACTGTTCTTGGGCTGGGAGGATGATGAGGGCAACCAATGATTTGTAGCAACTGCTTTAGATTCTGGTCATGCCTTCACTATAAATGTCTCCGTCTTTGCTGCTCAGATCCTGCTACATTCCTCCGCGTGTGGGCGTGGCTGGCATGACTGAGGCAGCAGACACAGCTCCTGCATTCAGCGCTCGCCCCAGTTTCACAGGACTGAGCATAGCATAGCCGTCTTTCGTTGAGCAGCTACTATATTCTAGGCAACGTACTTGGTAGGCATTTTATACACAAGATCTCATTAACGCTTACAAACCTGTCTGTCTGTTATCTCCAGAGAAGACATGTGGGGGAAAAAACGGGACATTAAATGACTCCTCTCCACAGTCACACAGCTGATAGGAAAAGCCCCATGACTCAGTTCAAATCTAACAAACCACACCTGCTCTCTTTTTACTACCTTCTCACTTCTTTCTGGTTAAGTGGACACTTGTGCATGGATGTGGATGGGCAGGGGCACTTACCCATTCCCAACTTGGACAACTCCTGTGAGTTCCGAGGCTGACCAAAGTGAGAGATGGAAGAACTGGAAACTTTTCCACCTGGGGTAAACCCTGGTGTAAAAGGAACCATATACTAGAGGAGGGTTTTGACTCACTGCAATGGGAGGTGTTACTGCTATAAAGATACTGAGCTCTCTCTCTCTCTCTCTCTTTCTCTCTCTTTTTTTAAAAATGTTTCCACAGGACAGAGTTTAGGGTATGGATTCGTTAACTATATTGATCCAAAGGATGCAGAGAAAGCCATCAACACTTTAAATGGACTCAGACTCCAGACCAAAACCATAAAGGTAAGAAGTGATACGCTGGCTCCTGATTGGGAAGCACTGGTTAAATTTCATCCCTTTGATATAATAAATCCAGGCGATGAGGGAGCTGGAAGTGGTGCTCTTTATTTATGCAAAGGACATTTATCATCCACTGTACTAAGTGGGGGATGCAGATCATTACAAAGAATGAGATGCAAGCTGAGTAGAGGGAAGGGACCAGAGGGCAGATGGGGTGTCAGCACCCACCAAGAAGGCCTGTGAGCCCAAGTCTGCAAAGATGGCCAAAACTGAGCCATGGTAAGAAGCTGGGGCAGGGAAGATGTTCCAGACAGAGGGAACAGCACATGGGAAGCTGTGAAAATGAATGTAAACATTATGAGTGGGAAACAGCATATAGAATAGCATGGCCTAAGTTTGGATGGGAGGTGGGCAGGGGCCTCGTGTGCCAGGCTTAACAGTTTGGCTTTACCTAAGGGTGGACAGTTCATCTCCTAACTGAGACTAGAAAAGAAAAAATCAGTTATAAATAAACTCTAGTGTGATAGGGATGGGTACTATAAAATTGTTAGGAACATAGTAAAGGAGTGACAGAAAAAGTAACATTCGAGCAATTGGAAAATAATCAGAGCTGTAGATAATATCTCCAGTGGGATTGTTTTAAGTCGAAAAAGAGAAACAGTTACCCAGAGCCTGCTCTTCCAGACAGAGGTTTCTGTGACTGGGCTGTCACTCTCTCAGTTCAGACTCACCTTGTGGGGATCCTTCAAGAAGTGGTGCTGCTTGCTTTGAGGGCCCCCTCCCACAGCCAGTGGTGGTCTCCTGGATGGAGCCTCCTCCTCCTCAGCCTCCCTTCCCCTTCTTCCCCCACCTCCAGGCAGCATCCTGCTTGAGGGCAGCTGCCAACCCATTAATGAGTCCCATCCTTCATAGCCTATCACACCACAGGGAGGTGTCTCCTGGGCACTCTTATCCTCACGACAGCAGGTCTGACGCAAAGTAGGACAAAAGAGAAACCTCTCCCAGAATGGAAATCTATAGATGGCACCAGCTCTCAGCGTATGAAAACACAAAAGCAGAACTTTTTGGTCCAACAGAGCTACTTCTCCAACATTCCGAATGACAGAGGAGACTATTGGTATAAGATAATCTTAGCTAGGAGGTAATCAAAACAAAACCAAAGCCAAAACAAAAACCTTTTTTTTGGAATATATTACATGATTGCCTCCCTCCCTCCCTCCCTCCCTCCCTCCCTCCCTTCCTTCCTTCCTTCCTTCCTTCCTTCCTTCCTTCCTTCCAAGTAGCTTTACTTTTGCAATTGAGTTTAGTTTTATTTCTAAAGATGATTGCTTTCCTGATCTCATACGGTCTGTGGTATACACAGACCCCAAAATGGGCCTGACTCAGGCTGCCTCCATCTCATCTTACAATCAATCCCTGTGAGTTATCTAATGGAGAAATAATTAAGAGTTGTTTAATTATGGGGTAGTCCTTTGAGAGGCAGGAGGATTAATTTCTTTCAAAGGAAAAACATACCTATTTTTATGCTTTAAGTGAAGGTGGGAGGCTCACGTCCCTGACTGTTTGTTGAGGCCACAGCAGGTTGAGGCTGTATTTGTGGGTTTGATTGATTTTTCTGTGCTATCCAGTTCAGCATTAGAATGTCATACACTTACTCTTCCCTTGATGGACACTCTGACCTTGAACGGAGAAAGTACTTTTCTTTCTTCTACAGTATTTCTTGAAGCCCAGACCTTCCCAAGAGTTTAGGATCAAATCATCACACATCCATTCTGCCTTTTAAAAAATATATATATATTCCATGAAGCTGTTGGGCTTCCTGAAGACTGATTGGACCTGGCTTTCCTGATCTCAGAATTCACCCCCTGATCCATCATGCCATCGGAAGCAGTTCTTTGTCTAGGTGGATCTTACAGACGAGGAACATTGATTATTTTTGTTCTGTGAGGAGACAGTCTGCCTCACCCCCTCACCCACCCTGTGCTCACCCTGCATCAAAACGCTGCCAACACATTTGCACCCAGCAGTAACGCGGGCTTCCGAGGCACTGTAGGATTCAGAATGCATGATGCCACGGCTGAATCAATAATTTCCATTCTCTACTACGAATGAAAATTTAATGTGCAAACTTAGGGATTTCAGCCCTTTCATTAAAGCAGTTTATTTGCCATACTAAAAATTAAGTTTGAGTGATAGGTTCCTTTATTAACTTTTCTTCCCTTTCCTGAAGGGACACAATGTTTAAGGTAAAAATCATATTAAAGGGGAGGGGGGAAAAGCAAACCCTTTTCATGTGCTATTAATAGTCTCATCATTTATTAATTTTTTAAAATTGCTCTTCTGCCTTTCAGGCCACTGTTTACTTCTGCTTCAGTTTGCTTTGATAAGTGACAGGAGATTTATCTCTTTGCCTTGGATCCCATAAAGGAATAGATAACTTGCCTGTCTGGAAAACATAAGTATCCTCCTGGAAGCGTGCTTTACAGAGATCTCCCCAGAACCATCTAGCACATGTTTGCAAGCTGTGGTCAAGTTTGTCCCTCCTTCTCACATTTCCGGTGCATTTCTGGACTGCTCCGTGCAAAACACCCTACTTTAAATGTAATGCACAACACGGATGCAGGCAAACCAAGAGTTAATTCCTAGGTTTTTGGTTTTCTTTTTTAATTCCTAGGTTTTGACGATTCATGATTAACAACTAGATTCCTGGGTAGTTCTGGAAAGCCCTGAGAAAGTGGTGGAGACTGTAGTGAGGTGGAGAGCAATAAAAAGGGCAGCTACTCTTCAGCTATTGCTGATTGTTTAAGCCCAGATTATTGCCAGATCTTCCAATTATTCAATAAAAGCCAAGATCTATATTTTTTTTATGCCATACCTCTCAATTTTTAAAGGTTGGAAACCAACTTAAAAATTTTAAAGCATAGGTGGTCAGGTCAAACAAAATTTAGTAGTTGACCTGTGGACAAACAGTTTGCAGCCTCTGGAGTCCAATTTGAATACCCAGATACTGTTTTGCCTATTGGAAGTGAATGATACGTTACTGGACTGCTAGGGGAAGGTGCCCACAAGTGATGGTTCCCTGTTAACAAATTTTCACTGCCTCTTTAGTAAGGGGGATGTAATGTGACTGTGTGCCAGTGCCGAAGGCACGTGGAGGGCAAGGCCAGGCCTCTGTCGTCGAGGAGAATACAGTCTTGGCACAGACACAGCATCAAAGCAGAGAAAGAGCATGATTTGTTAATTAAGGCCCTACGAGTAGTATGGATGACTGCAGGTAATGTGCCTATCTGGAAAAAACAAGTACATTCTTTGGAAGCGTGTGTTACAGTGATCTCCTAGAAATATCTAGTACATGTTTGCAGACATGCGACTACAGAGGGATTATTCTTTGGATTATAACTTGTTTCGTGGGAGAAAGTGGCCAGGCTCAAAGATGAGGTGACTTGTCCAAAGGCACACAAGTGACCAGCAGCTGACCTGAGTTAGCATCCAAAGGTCCTGTGAAGGGTTCTGCCACAAGAAGGAAATAATGATTACTTATTATAATTATACTAATAATGAATAATGAATAATAGTAATGCTACCTTATACTGAATATTTACTCTGTGTCCAACAGTGTTCTAGCCCCTTTACATACTTGATAGGATTTAATCCTTGAAAACATCTCTAGGGCTGGGTGCTTTACATATATTAACTCTACTCCTTAAGATAGCCCTGTAAGAAGGTTCTATTCACTACTTTATACAGTTGAGGAAAGTAAGGCCCAAAGACGTTAGGAGACTTACCCAGGATCACACACTTGGCAAGTGACATTTGGAGTCAGGAAGCGTGTTTCAAAAATAACTCTGGCAGTGGGTCGTAAGTGTTGGAAGGTCACACTGTGTGTTTGCTCAGCAGCGCATGCGTTCTGTGAGGTTGTATGGGTGTGTATTGGCTCCGCACACACACACAGGTTATACTCCCCGGCATGGGGAGGAGATATAAAAAGCAAACAAACTGTGTGGTCCCTCCAGTTTCTTCAGTAAACAGACCTGTGGTTTGGGGCTTCTGCCATCAGCCTGGGGATAGACCTGACTTCAGGTCGTTTCTTCTTGAACCCCTGCTTTCCAGGCTCTGTGCCAGGTCCTGGGATCTAGGTGACCTAGGGATGGCAGTGCCCTGGGGAGTCCCCCATCCATGTGTGTCAGAGAGGGTATGGGGCATGGACCAATGGGTTTACATGTCTAGCCTGCCAGACCAGCCTGGTGCTCCACTTGGGAAACTGGGTCTTTTCTCAGGATTTCAACTCTGAGCCCAGTGGAGATGATTTGCCCTGTTTAGGGCTTTGGGAGTGCTATTTGTTTAGCTTTTTTCCTCACTTGTCTCCAACAGAGATCATTTTAGACTCTGGGAAGGACTGGGTGAAATGGCTGTGGGTTCTAGGAAATGATTGCGGTGCGGCTTGACCCCACACTGGATGCCTGTCCCAGTCCTGGGCTCTCTCCTCTCTCCACGTGTTCTAAAACAGCAGCTTCTGAATTCACACTGTAATTTCAGCCTCTTCATGGGAAGCACTCCATTGAATTCAGCTGTAGTGGTGCAGCTCTTTGTTGTATTAATTAGTAACAAAGAAAATGAGATAGTCTGTAGTACCTTCAAAAGGAATAGCTTTACAAAAAGTTTGGATTCATATTCAAGTTACAACTGAGTAAAAAGTGATCCAAAGTGGAATATGAAGGTTTGGAGTCACTCCCAAGAAACCTTTCAGAGTAGTGGGACACGAGTTTGGGTATTAACCTGAGTTGGAGGAGCAGAAGTGTTCACTGCTCTGCCTCCGTGGGGGCTCCTGTCTCGTGGGGAACACAAACAAGCAAAGGACCAACTCTAATGCGGTGGGATAGGGCGGTCTTGGGGCTGCAGGGGCTCCCATTGGTTTGGGGTGGAGGAGCAGGAAGTAGGAAGCTGTGCGAGGTTGGAGCAGGAGAGGGACCCGGTCAAAGTAAAGTTCCAAGAAGGCTCATCTGGCAGTGGTGTGTCACTGGGGGTGTTTGATGGATGAAACCAGCGGCTGGCAGGCTGGAGGTTTTTGTCAGCCTTAGGCAGTGGTTTTCATCAGCTTTTTGGGAGGTTTTTTACTCATTTTAAAAGCAAGGCATGCTTAGTTACAAATAATTTGGAAAATACATTATCATATAATGAAGGCAGTATCAGCCATTCCCAACTCAATACTGTAAACAACGTTTTTATATATTTCCTTCCTTTTGTCATTGCATTACAGGTTTACAAATGATTTTGTCTTGTCTTTTTCTAATAATTGCATTAAGCTATTACTCAAATTATAAAAATATGACTTTAAGAAAACATTCCCAGAGCACAGCTCTTGTGCAAACTGGAGGTGTGAGTGATTTCGGGACTGGAGCAGGGATGAGGGGACAAAAGGCTGCCTCTGCCACACAGAGTGAACCCAGGAGGCACTCAGGAGAGGGGCTGTGAGAGTAGGAAGGAAGCTTTATCACAAGGCAGCAGCCCAGCTCCAGAGGGAGCAGGACTGGAGAAGGGGAAGGTGTGAGTGAGGGCTTCTCAGAAGGAAAAAACTTCCCTTCTCTGGGAAGGAGAACAAACTGAGCTCCTGTATTCCGGCATCTGTGTGCAGTGATGCTGCTTAGCCATTTCTCCATTCTCGCTTTATTCTTCTAATAGCGCTAACGGTGCCTCCAGGGGATCCCCCCACACTGGAGTTTGCAGGGTCCAGTCTGCCCCTCCCGCTTCTTCCTCTTGCCAAGGGTCATCAGGGCGCTGCACCTCCCTCCCACCCTCCCTCGCCCCGCCATCCACCTGCCTTGCTAAAGGCCTTCGTTCCGCTGAAGCATCTTTTCTTTGCACTCGGCATAAGCAATTATTTCTCCTATCCTTGCTCTTAACGCTTCCCGGAGAGTTAGCAGATCATTTTTTGCTGACTGGTATCACCCCACCCAGAAATGAACGACTGCCTCCCTCTGTCTTATTAATAATAAAAAGGCATTTTTCTCTCCTCCCCCATGACAGCTATAGTCAGAGCAGTGTGGGAGCACTTCCCTGCCAAGGTCAGCAGGGGAGGCTGGATCACTGAATCCCCAAGGAGCTAAGAGAGCACACAGCCACAGCGGTGGAAACTGGAGACCCGTTTACCCCCGTTGCACCGGGCAGCGCTTTCTGTCCTGTGAGAGCTTGTGTTTGCCTGCTCTGCTTCCCAGTGCCCTGCTAACTTCCTCTGAGCGAGTAATTTCAGATACAGGTGAAGGAGTTTGAGAGATCGACCTAGAGCGTCCCTGCTCTCTCTGCCCGGTGAGGTTACGATTCCAGTATCTTAAAGGTCATCCACAGTGTCCTGGGTCTGGATTACAAAAGAAAAGCAGACAGGTACAGGTTGAGAGGACACATAGGTTTTCAGAAGTGTGTGGAATGGGGCTTGCAGGGCTTTAGTTGTCTACAAGTGCGAAAGACACCAACAGGGGGGTGTGAGCTGCCTTAGAAGAGCCAGCTCACCTTGGCTGTGTTAGAAGAATTGTGGATTCCAGATCATAGGAATCCACTCTGGTCAACCTGTCCTTGGTGTCTGTGTCCTATTCTCAGCCCCACGTTCTAAAGAGACATTCTAAGGGTTATCCAGAGGCAAATGGGGAAGACGGCGAAGATGGTGCTGCACTGACAGATTCATCCACAATGGTTGCTTCTCTGTTCTCTATGGGAAAAGAAGTCTGCAGTGACTCCGAAGCTCAGTCCTGTGTTTCAAGAATTCGGGAAGAGACCCTGTGCAGCTATCAGGGGAGAACATTTGCCTTGGGTGGTAGTGAGTCTCTGATTGTCAGACATTCAGATGGAGTCATCAGGGATGATGTAGAAGAGATTCCTATGCCACACTGGAGTCTGACCTAAAGGTCCCCTGAGCTCTGAGATTCGGTATTTCTGTGTGGTTTCTGGGCTTCAGACTGTTCTGTCCAGCATAGTGGCCACTAGCTACCTATGGCTTTTTAAATTTGAATTTAAATTAATAAAATTAAGTAAAATGAAAAGTTCAGTTCCTCAGTCATGCTAGGTACATTTGAAGTGCTCAGTAGCCACATATAGCTAGTGGCCACCATCGAACAGCACAGATCTAGAACATTTTCATGATCCCAGAAAGTTCTATTGGACAGTGCTGGCCTGAAACATCAGTGGCTGTGGGGAATAAAGAATCTCTTCTCCGTTGCTATCATGAAGCCCCAGGGCAAATCAGCTGGTCTGTCAAAGATCATAGAGCCAATCCCACTTCCCTTCCCCTTTGTTGTCCATTCAAAAGAGCTCTGAGTTACAATGAAGAGTCAGTCAAGTCCCACCTCTGTCAAAACCACCAGGATAACCTTGGGCAACTTACTTTACTTCTCTGGATGCATTTCCTCATCTTCCAGCTCTGACAATCTAACTAATAAAATGGTGTCTTCCGGCTCTGACAATCTAACTAATAAAATATTACAGCGTGATCTTGTCACCTTGGTAACTTTCCAGGAAAGTGGCCGTCTGTGCCAAACACATAGCTTTTATTTCACTGTCCACATTAGCCTGACATAGTGGAAAGATCCCAGAACTTGGAGTCATATCCAGCTTTGTCTTCATCCGGCTATGTGACCTTGGACAAGTACTTGATCTCACTGAGCCAGAGTTTGTCATCCAGAAAATGGAACAAATAATATCTCACTTCTGGGTCATCAGAGTTTATAGTGGGTTGCCCAAGTAATGCTCCCCAGAATGAAGACAAAAGTGAATAGGGTTACCCCTAGGTGAAAATTACATGAGAGGGGAAGACTTTTTCCCATCTACATGTTTCAGAGATGTACATGCTTCAAAGATGCACTACAAAAGTAAGGAAAGAGTCTTGAGTCTTATTAAGCCTCAGGCAGCATATATAGAGGCTTTGTATAGTGGGAAGTATAATGGGGCTCCCACGTGGCAATAGTCACCTTATCAGTCTTCCATAAAGCAAGAATCAGGAGATGCAGTTTAGTGAGAAGACTGAGTGTCTTCCACTCTGAGACCAGCTCTTCCGCCAACCAGCCCATGAAACCTTTAGCACATCTCTACTTTCTGACAGGCGGCGAGATCCTTGTACTAAGTAAGGCCCCTTGGTAATTAGTGGACTTTTTTAAAGTTGTAGGCATGCGAACAGATCACTACACCATTTTTTTAAAAGAAATGTTTATCCAGCTTACTGTATGCCAGATACTCTCATGATATTCTTGGATAGTCTTGAACTCCATGATGGAGGCATTGTGATAGCTGCAGATACATAGCTGTGATAGCTGTGTATCATCTATAGAGTTCAAGGAGACGGCAGTCCTTCGTGCCTGGGCCTCCTGGAGGAGGCAGCATTCAGGCCTGGTCTGTAGGGATAGGAGGGGTTCATTTTGACATGATGATGAGCAAATAGCAAGAACAAAGATGGAAGTAGAAACCTTAAGTGCATATTCAGAAAACTGACCTTTTTAAATTTGAACTGTTGGCACAGGGTGCATGGAGAGTTAGCAGGAAGTGAGAAGTTGGCCCAGATCCCAGAGGGCCTTGAATGCTAAAATGAGGGATTTGATCATCCATCGCAAGGTGCTGGAGAACCACTGAAGGTTTTGAGCAGGGAGAAGTGGCACCACTGGGGCTCATTAGAAACATTCCCATCGGTTCTTGCCCCTGATAAAAGAATATCGTATCAGGTGACAGGTGGGGGAAAGTATGAGGAATGGGGCCTCATAAGCAGACACCTGTTCTGCCTGTGGGCAGGGCACAGGGGTAAGCCGATCCTCACAATCAAAGCTGTTGTTTCTAGGAGCCAGCTGGCTTCTTTCTTCTCTCCCTGCTCCCGGAGGTGGGATCTGAGGTACCTGCAAGGGTTTGCTCCTCGAAGGCCCTGGCAGTGCCAGAGTCTATGCTCCACTGCCATTCTCCTGGGCTCTTTGGAATGAATATCCCCCCTGGGATCCGTATGCTCTGGGGAGTTTGTGCTCACTCAGAGAGTAGGGTGTTACAACAGATTGGGGAAAATCTGCAGCCTGATCTTCTGAAAAGATAGGTCTCTGTGTGTGTCTCCTCTGCTAGACTAATAGTTCTACGTGACAGGGACTGTTGTATTCATCTCTGTACCCCCAGCGTCTCACATAAGGCCATAGCAGTTGTATCAAAGCTGCTATTTATTGAGCACTTCCTGCGTGCCAGGCATAGTGCCTAGGAACCTTTTTTTTTTTTTTTTAAGATTTATTTATTTATTTGGGAGAGGGAGAGAGAGAGAGCAGGGTGAGGGGCAGAGCAAGAGGGAGAGAGAGAATCTCAAGTAGACTCCCTGCTGGGCGCAGAGCTTGGACACCGGGCTTGATCTCATGACCCTGAGATCATGACCTGAGCTGAAATTAAGAGTCAGATGCTTAACCAACTGAGCCACCCAGGCGCCCCATAATGCCTAGAGATCTTATATGCATTAGCTTGTTTAATGCTCCAAGTGTTCTGTTAGAAAGCTTCTAAACTATGTTATTCAAGCGATACAGCTCAGAAAGGTTAAGTGACTTACCCCAAGCTTACACAGCTAGTAAGTAGTCAGGATTTAAATCCATATCTTTCTAGCCCCAAAACCCTTGCTCTTAACCTTTGTCTCTTTCCCATTCCAGAATAGATGCTCAGTGTCAGTTAAAGTAACACAAACAAGAACTTCCTTGGAGTGGCCTGTCTCAAAATACAGTTGCCTGATGCTCCAACGAGCACCTATCAGTGAGAGACACCCGCAGGATAAGGGGTGATGCGGACAGGAAGGATGCTTCTAGTGTGTGGAGCTAGAATAGAAATAAGAGAAGGATGGGAGCTGTAGAAGAGACATGTTTGAACTCAGTAGAAGGATGAGCTTGCCCATAATCAGTGATGGCCAGTGACGGGGCAGGGCGCCTCATGAAGCAGTGAGCTTCCTGTGTAACATATAAGGCAGGTGGCCTGCTGCGTGGGATCTCGCCCAGAACTTTTGAGGCCACTTCCAGCACCAAGTTTCTGTGAAGCGGATTTCAAGGATAATGCTTTCTGCTGGGATCACCAACGGCACCTGTCACCTTTATTTCCACTTCCATGAAGTGCGGCTGTAGAGATTAGCAGTTCTGTGAATAGAATGCCTAGCCCATGAAAACATCCAGTCAATGATAGAGATCCTTCTTATAATTCGAAGGGGTCTAACAAGTGATGCCCTTGTTTCCCACGTCCTAGCTGTAAACCAATGGAGAGATAAGACAAAAAAGAAAAGCGTATTAAATCCTAAGGTCACCTTTATTACGGATTACGTCCCGGATGGATTTCCTGAACACAGTGGGCTTCCTGACACAGAACCCCACACTTTGACAGACTGACAGCCCCTGGCACAGGTGCTGTGGACACCACAGGCCTCCCCGTATGAGAGCGGAGCCTGCTCCCATCGTATAGAGCCCGAAACAGAAAGTGCGCTTCCAGCTGGCATCTGGCTGCCAGAAGGGAGGAGGCAGGCAGCGGCTGAGGCTCCCGAGCCCGTTGCCCTTACTGAAGCCTGTCCCCTTAAGTGGTCCCTGCAGTTCTCCCTCGGAGAGGGGGAGGTGAGGGGCGACTGAGAGGCCTAGACTGCTACTCCGGGGTCTCCCTCCACATGGACGCTAACACTGGGAGTGGGAAATGAGTAACCCCTTGCTGGGAACAGCCCTCTGTACTGCACTCTTCATTTATTTGCTCACTTCCTCACCGGCCCGTGAGGTCCTTGAAGCTGAGGCTCCGCCAGCGCTAGCGTGGGGCCTGCCAGGCAGGAACTGTCCCGAAAGGGGAGGGATGAATTAACTCTCCTCTTCTAATGCCAGCATTTGATCGAAAGAGCCCCTTCCCAAGGCGGAGAAGGATGCCTCTTCTTGTCTTACCAGTCTCCCAGTCCCCAAAGCCAGCCTTTGGCATGCTTTCCAAGCCCTGTCCCTTTTCTGTACCGTGGCAGCTTGGACGGGGTGAGGGGTTGCCAGAGGGCTCAGGGAACGTTTTCCCCAGGCTGCATTGTTCCTCCCACCCTGCCCAGGCCGACCCCTGGCTGTGAGCAGGTGCCGGGACCTGTGAGTGCTGTGTGGGTGGGGCAGCCCGCAGCCCTGGGCCGGCTGCCCCGTTAGTGACGGGTGCTAAGGCCGACTGCACCACCTCGGTGAGAATCACTGAGAGCAGCCTTACGAAGCCACTTTGGGAAATGGGAAGTGCTCCGTGGAAACTGGGAAGTACAGTGGAATCTGGGGGAATGTGCTAGAGGAGATTCATGGCAGTGACGTAGTAAAGGATGACCCAGACTCCCCCAGGCTGACGGAGGAGGACGGCGGTGCCTCTGTACGTGCTCGCTGGTGGTACCCCAGATGTCCGCTTGTGCCGTAAAATTGTACGGTGTGTCCCAGTGGGGGCTAGAGCCCCACATTGGCCCACAAAGCCTGTAGTACTTACCACATGATAATATTTACATTACAGTTACTAAATTCTAGGAATGTGCTATACACATCAAATCTGTTATCTCAATTCTTTACAATAACTCACCGAAAGAAAATTGTCCCCCTTTGTAGGAGAAACTGAGATTTACCAAGATCAAATTACTTGTCCAAGGTCACACAGCTAGTGAGTGCCAGAGCCAGCCCACAGTCGGGGCTCATAAACTCCACACTGTACTGTCACTCTTGTGGGGCGCCGAGGTTAGGGTAAGCCTGCAGAGATGGGGAGTTTGGAGAGACGACAAACCTTTTATCAAGATCATTTGTAAAGTCACCTGCCTCTGGGTCACCCTTACCGAGAGAGAGAGGAGTAGCGTCCCCACTTCTAGCTCTTTCGGAGCTCCAGAGCAAGATCAGTGCCAGCCTAGAAGTGCCAGTCTTGTCTTCAGAGATTCTGGATGAATGAAGCGAGTAGGATCCTGATGGTCTGAGGCACGGGATTCTCTAGGGTGCTGCCTTCAGCTTTGGAAGCCCTGGGCTCTAGGCCACTAGTTTAATGGGGTTAACAAACCAGCAAAGGCTGGCTCTCTGCCGGGGCTAGAAGTGGATCAGTTTTGAGAAATGTTTTAGTGCAGCCATGTGCCTGACACCTGTAGTCACTCGGGATTTCATAAATGTATGAGGACACTTGAAAAGTGCAAATACCAGGACGAGCAGTTGGATATCCAATGTAGGGAGATCCCTTTTCTGCCATTTTTACCCACACCCACTTCTACAGATTTCCTGGACAGGGGACTAAGAGAACAAGAGACTTAAGGTTCCAAGTAAAGGAGAAAAACTAAGCAAGAGTTAGGTTTGGTGAATGATCGAAGTGCTGCTCTTTCCCTTTGGGACTTGTTATTGCTCTGTGGCTGTGATCTGTGGCAGTATTTCTCCCTGGATGAGGCTTGGGGAAATGGTTTTGGTTCTGTCATAGACTCTCCAGTGCCAGCTTCTTTTCCTAGCAGGTCTGTCCCCAGCCCATGCCCTCCCCCAGCTCTGGCTTCCCAGACCACTGGGTGTCAAGGTCATTACTATCCATTGCGCATTTATTGGGTGTCAAGCAGGCACTAAGCTCTTGACCTTCATCATCTTATTTGTCCTCACAGCAGAGGAGGGCTATCATAAGGCCACCATTCCCTGACCCCACCACACACCTGTCTCACCGCCAGTCTCACCTCAGCTCTGTCTCCTTCCTGGCCCTTTTAACCCTTAATTAAAAGGGGTATTAGTCTCCCCTTCTCAGTGTTCCAGTCCCAGCGATATAGCCCTGGAATAGCACACATCTTGGGGCATTGTGATAATTGGTCCTTATGTGTACCATTCTTGCATTCGACTCATGTTTATTGGGTACCTCTTGTGTGTTGTCTGTTGTCCCCACTGGACTTGGAAATCCTTTAGGGCAAGAGACCACTCCTTATTCTTGCTTGTTGTGCATTCCCAGCACACAGCACTGTGCCTGGTTCATAGTAGATCCTCGGGAAATGTTCGCTAAGAGAAGGCCTCTAGGTGGTGTCTAGTCGTAGAACAGTCTTTCAGTCCTTCCAACTAACCCCAGACACTGGGGAATAGGAAACCTGTCCCTTAGTTCTTAGCTTAATAGGGAAACACAGCTATGATTCTGGATGCTTAACTCTTGTTGATCCCCCTAAGTGGAGGAATCTAAGCTGCAGTTAGCCCCAAAGAGTCATTAAGGCCCACATCATTCATTATGTTTTGTGGGTATGTTCATTTATTCTTTCCGTAGGTGTTGAGCATTCTGCAGGTACCAGGCTCTATGATGGGAGCTAGAGCCGCAAAGATGAATAACACACACACACACACACACACACACACACACACACCCCATGACCACAAGGAGATCAGTCAACTAGATGATCAGCAGACTAGATAGAAAGATGGTGAATCAAGGTCCAGACGGGTTAAGTAAGTACTATGGGTGCAGTTCACTGAGAGCCCTACAAGGGGGATTTTTAGGAGGAGGTAAGATCAGGGAAAGCTGCCTAGAGAAGATGACATTGGAGCTGGGCCTTAAAGGAGAATAGGATCAGGGCCTGAGAAAGTAGGTGGCAAAAATTTTCCCCACAAGCAAAGACATAGAAGTAGGAGGGTATGTTTTGGGGCAGCACAAATGTCATTCAGATAATTAATTTGTCTAGTAATTGGCAGGGGTGAGACAGGTGTAACTCTTACTACGATGAACATATCACTACAACGGTCTTTTTTCCTTCTCCCTACCCCTCCCTTCTCATGCCTAAAAAATAGTTCTGCTGGGTTATAACCTGAAAGACTTTGTTCTTTAAAGGATGGGGTAGGAGAGGCTTATGTAGAGTGATGCTCTGTCCAAGCAGTCACATGAGACTCTCGGTCCTTCAGCCCCCACTCCCCGAGGACCGGCCATGTAAAGGTCCCTTTGCATGTCAGCCCTGTGCTGGGAAAGAGCTTACAGAGGCCACCCCTGAGTTGCTGGAAGGGGTAGACATTGCAGATAGGATGACTCGCTCCATCAGCAGGAGGAGACCAGTGGGCCAGATTCATCACTCACATCATTTTATCTGTGGAGTCAACATCTATTTTTCAGTGTGGAACCCATAAAGGGACCTGGCATTTCTGTCCTGGAGAGGGAAAGAGTGCCAAGGGTGAGGGGTCTGCTCAGCCTTCGTTCCTCTTTGCTAGATCCACCACCAGACCCATTCTCAGATGCAAGGTTGGCTTCACTGCCTGAGGTTAGTTCTTGGGATGCCGAGGGTCCAGTTTAACACGTACACTTTCTTCTGTACACATGTATGTGCACAGTACACACGCATACACACACTCGCTCACCCCTGTAGTCTTAGCAGGCCTTGTAAATTGGTTATATGGATTAAATAAAACTCCCAACTGAAAAATGCTAAGGCATATAGGTCCCTTCCTGTCTAACATTGTCAGATGTGCTCTGAAATGACTGTTTTCATCATCTATTCTGAGCCATAACTGCCCCAGAAATAGCTTTAGCAGGAAAGTGCTTTTGTTAGACTAGCTGTAAATTATATTTCAAATGTCTGATGTTGTTTTCTTAAAAAATAAATAAATAAGTAAATGAAAGTCTAAAATTAATGACTGCTGGGGTTTGCTTTGCTTATGTGTACTGCTACAGATTTGGCTTCTTGCAGATGGAATTTCAGATCTGTTTACACTTCTGTGTTAGCTTTTTGGGGGAAAAAAAAGCAGTTGAGAGATCTGGGAGGACAAATTTACAAAGTCGAACTTATTATAACCATCCGTGAGGCTCGCTTCACGGGGAAGCTGCCCTCTCCCTCCCTCCTTTACCCCCTGCCCTCATTTTGTTGATTGTGGCTTTATCTGGTCCTCCTCAAAGTTAGATGGCAACTGGTTCTTGCAGATGTTATGACAAGGTCACAGATCCAGTTTCACAAGCAGATGTTCATGAAGCCCCATTTCACCGGCACTTTGTCTTGCGAGAGCAGACCTTGTGAGAGCAGATTGGAACAACACAAAGGATGGGACATAAAAAATCTTGCAGAGAACCTGATCGCTTTAATGTGTTGAAGACGAAGGGCTTGGGGGTGGGGAGGGTGGCAAGGAGAGAATCTGCAGAGCAGAAATTCGTGGAGGGTTTTTTTTTTTTTTTTTTGGTTTATTCAAAGATTATTATGTGTTGGATACAGTAAATCATCTATACACCCACATGCAGGAGGTAAATCTTCAGAACTCCATGCGTGGGTAGTTCTGCATTTAACAGCCGCCATACAGTAGCTATTTTGTTCTGCACTTAGAGACCCTTATCTGTGCATTTGTTTTAAGTTATCAGCAACTCTCCTTTTGTTCCTTTATTGCTGTTCTCCTGATTCTCACTACTATTACAAGAGTAGCTAAGAATCTGAACTACTGAGTTATTTAAACTGACACCACGAGTTAGAATGATAGACGAGGGGCTGCCATCTCAGTGGTTGACTCAGCCTCTACTTGGAGGGTGTTGCTATAATGGATTTAGCTCCTCTTGCCTTTTCCTAGGTCTCATATGCCCGTCCGAGCTCTGCCTCAATCAGGGATGCTAACCTCTACGTTAGCGGCCTTCCCAAAACGATGACCCAGAAGGAACTGGAACAGCTTTTCTCGCAATATGGCCGTATCATCACCTCTCGAATCCTGGTTGATCAAGTCACAGGTTAAGTGTTTCTTTGTCATTTCTTTCCTTGTGTCTCAATGCCACAGCTAGAGCCCTGTGACCCATAGGAGCAGAGAGATAATGGTTACTTAGGGTAAAGGATGTGGGTCATGCGTACACAGATTTTTGACTTAGGAGAAAGACTTCTTATCATTCAAATGCCACATTTAAAATGGGCCGTCTTAGGAGGTAGATCTCCATCATGGGAACTGTTCCAGCAGCAGCTAAACTACTTGGCAGGGCTGTAAAGAGGATTCAGGCATCAGGTTGTGAGTGGGACTGAATGACCTTCAAAGTCTCTTTCAACCCTCAACCAAGTAACATTACTTCTGTATGTGAAAAGAACCTGTATTAGAGCTCGGCTCCAATGATAGCATGATAGAGCTAGAGGGAACCTCATGCTGCCTCAGTTCACACATGAGAAAAGAGAGGTCCAAAGTAGGGGATCTGACTTCTGCCCAGCTAGTTAGTAGCAGTGCAGGGACATGAAGCCAGGGCCCGGTACTGTGGTACTTTGTCCATCATAAAGAAAGGCAACCACCACCTCTCAGTAAGAAATGTAAGCCACTCTGGGTTGCATTTTTAATGACAAAATGTTTTCACCTACTCCACATTTGATCCCAATTTAAAACACCCCCCGAGAGCAGTTTAGCGTGCGTTTATCATTCAACTCATGTGACAAACCCTTACTGAAGCCAGCTCTGCCCCCAGCCACCGCAGAGGGACCCTGCCAGGGATGAAGGAGGCATAGTCCTGCCCTTGCAGGACTCCAGTGTGATGCACACCTTCGGGGGCTATCCCGTGTCCCCATGTGCTGTGCCCAGCCAGGATTGTTGTGAGGGCTCCGTCAAGGAGGTGATGTTTGAGCAGGGTTTTGGAGGATGACTTGCAGTTATCTGGCACAAAGGAGGGATAGAGAATTCTAGGTGGGTATGACGTATCCTGTAGAATAGGTGGAGAGGACATATCGTAAGGCATGGATTCGAGGAAGAACACAACCAGTTCCAGGAATGTGTGGCAGTTCAAGTATGGCTGGCCTGAGGCTCCACAGGGGACTTGGGGTCACATCATCAGGGGCATTAAATGCCATGCTAATAAGTCTGACTCCATCTCTATGCAACATGGAGCCACGGAAGGGTTTTTTGTGTGTGTGTGGTGGGGGGGTTGTTACTCTGTGTGTGGAGTGGGGGGCAATGAGGAACAGGTACCATGCACAGGGTAAATTGAAAAGTTAGGAAAAATGTATAAAGGATGTTTTTAAAGGGTATCATGTGGTCAGAGTTTGCTTGTCAAATAGATTATGTAGTCGCTAGGTGTGGAGGGCGCATTGTAGGACTAGAAACTGGACAGTGGGTGATGGGTTACAGCAACTAGAGGGAGACAAGGACTGAGCGGGCCGGTTTTAGAGGCTGGAATGGATGTGAGAGGTGCCTGTGTTCTGTGGGTGGGAGTCACCTGTCCAGAGCCATGATAGCAGAAACATAGGCAGATGCATTTTGATGGGTGAGAGAGATGCAGGGAGCCAGGCTCAGCCGTGGCCCCACCAATGGGCTGACTCCCCACAGAATATCCCTGGGGCCCTGCCCATCTCTTCCCAGAGATGTTTAACCACTTTGGTTTGTTCACTCTTTATGAAGGCTCTTTCTCTTTCCCTAGGAGTGTCCAGAGGGGTGGGATTCATCCGGTTTGACAAGAGAATCGAGGCGGAAGAAGCCATCAAAGGGCTGAATGGCCAGAAGCCCAGCGGTGCTACGGAACCGATTACTGTGAAGTTTGCCAACAACCCCAGCCAAAAGTCCAGCCAGGCCCTGTTGTCCCAGCTCTACCAGTCCCCCAACCGGCGCTACCCTGGCCCACTTCACCACCAGGCCCAGAGGTTCAGGTAGGCACACCCACGGGGGAAAGGGCCCTGCTACACGAGTGCAGAGCTGGGCGAGGGCCAGGGAAACCCACAGCCCTGAAAGATGGGGCAAGTGTTAAGAACCTCCGCCCCCAGGAGTCACTGTGTGAACCTCCCCACCGGGCCTCAGTTTCCACTGCTGTACCATGAAATGGTTGGACCAGATGCTCTTCCAAGCCCCCTTTCAACTTACCGCTGTGACTGTGGTTAAACTTCAGAGTCTTGGATTAAAACAAAATTCCTACAGTTAACCAAACCAGAAGGTTCCAACAGGAGTTCATCACAAATAAGTGACCACATTCAACAGCTTAGACTTAAGGCTGAGGGAGTGGCTTTCAATAAAGTCAAAGAAAAGTGTAGGCCAGGAGGCAGATCCTTGTCAGGGAGAGTGGTTTGGCCTGTCCTCCTTTTTTCTGCAGGAAACTCTGTAGCATAGGTATTCCCTTGTGTGTTAACTTCACTCTGACTGTTAAGTCAGCATATTCTGGGAAGACAAGAAGGAAGATTTTCCTAAGTCTTATTAACGTTTCCTTCAGGCACCCAACCCTCCCAGTGCAATGGGGCACTTCCCTTCTCCTGGGACATTTCTGAAAGGCAGGTTTCACTTCATGAGGGCAGTCCAAACTTGACTGCCTTTATTGTACGAGAGATAAGAACATTCTTGACCTACCCATAATAATTCTAAATAATTCTTTGATTCCACCCATGTCCCAACTGCTCTTTAATGAAAGGGTTTTTGTTTTTGTTTTTTTTTCCCTCATTTTCAAACATCACATGGAAAGATAGTAGGCCCTCCATCTGGCCATGAGGAGGAGGAAAATCAGCCTCAGTAGCGTCCTCCCATGTCCTGGGAATTTGAAAGGGTTAATGATTTCATGAAGAGTCCAAGTTATCTAATTTTTATTTTGTGTGAGAGCACATGCAGTATTTATGTAAAAAGCCTTTCCAGCAGGCTTCTAATGGTGGAAACTATGGTTACTACTGCCCCATGGTGTGAATAGCTTGTCCCCAAGTAAAATACTGAACATGAGGGAGATTATAACATAATGGCAATTTGCTAGGAGGAGCTTTCAGGTTGTAAATAGTAAGCTAATTGTAAAAAATCTTAACCCCTAAACTCCTCCTTCCCCCCAAAAATGTGTGTGGTAAGATTTAGTTAATGTAGCTAGACTAAGAGAAAAGATCCATTCTGATATGCATTGTGCGTGCACGTGTATTCCTTTCATTCACAAGTTTAATTGCAATAAAAGGTGAATTGTAATAAAAGGTGAACAACTTAAGAAGCTGCCCCCTTTTAACAGCTTCACACACAATATAAAATGAAATCCACACAAATGTTCTGAGAGGAGCGGGGAGCGGGATTAATTCAGACCTTGAAAGAAAGGGAGCTTCATTAGACATTTGCTTTAAACTCTAGCATTGACCTGAACATGAATTACTCATAGTTGGAGGCAGAAAAGGGGGAAACTACCAGTGGATAGACTCCTAAGCATTGGGGAAAGTTGTTGAGCTTTTCTTCTTTGAAAATGGAGCATTCTTATTAATAGTTCCATTGAGCGATCTTGCCATCTGTGAGGCATTAACCCAGAGACCCTCCTTCTCTTTGCAGGCTGGACAATTTGCTTAATATGGCCTATGGCGTAAAGAGGTAATTAAAACTCCACAGATTGCCAGATGTCCGTGTTGGCACAGACTGGGGCTAGAAATTTTTTTTTTTTAATTCACTAACTTTACTTTTTTTTTTTTTTAATTCTTCTTTTTTCCTCCACCAGCATGTCAAATTCTTAATTTTAATTTCAGACCTCAGTTGGTTTTGTTTCTTTTAGGGCACACAAAGTGTGTTTGTGTGTTTCACTTTTTCTTTTATTTGCAGGTGGGCTTCTCCTATGGTTCAGGTGCCACAGCTACCAAGCCCTTGATAATCTGGTTCTCTGGACAGCTCCCCTAAGGGAGAAGGCTCCTACTCTTTCCAGCTGATTTTGCAAACTTGCACAGCAACTGTTTTGCATTAGCAATGCCAAGATTCAGTTAAGAGGGCAGATTCCAGCAAATCAAAATTAGAACATTTTGCTAATCATGGTTGACAATCTTATGATTGTCAGTGGAAAAATTAGATTTTGGACTACCAGCCCTGGCCACAGCATGAATAAACGTATGGATGACCTGCTGACTCCCACCCCCACCTCAGTGTGCATTTCAGGGCACAGCCTGAGAACGAAGTGTATCTGTGTGCACCTCAACCAGGAGTTTCTTTTGTTACAGGTTTTAACAGTTCCTATAAATTCTCCCTTGGTTATACATGTATTATGTTTTAAACTTGCGGTTTCTTTCATGTAAAGCCTTTCTGTGGGGTTGGGGGCTCAAATAGAATCAAGGTTTGTGGGGCTCTCTGAATGCAGTCACAAGAGTGATCCAGACCTAGCCTGAAAGCTGAATCTCGGGAAGTTGAGTGCATTATGTCACTGTGTCCATGAGAGTCCCATATGTGCTTTTGATAAGCTCCACTGAGCTGCTCGGGACATAGCGTCTTCATCATCCTGCTCAGTAGAGCTGCACACTTTAATTCCCCTTCGTACAGTCAGGCAAAGAGATGTGGTCTCTAATAGTCCCAGTCACACTCCCAGTGCTCTCACCACTTGGCCACGCATGGTAAGTACCCCGACTCTGGAAACCGGCACACCGTGGAGGGAGTAGTTGGCCTGCCGGCTTCGCTGGCCAGTCTCAAGCCTGGCACCAGTGACGATAACTGGGAATTACTTCCATGTGTCGGCACACTGCTTGCCTCTTCCCACTCCCGCTTTTACATTTTTCCCACCTCTGGCCTCTGCCCCCGTCTACCTTCAGGGAGGCGGCACCAAGTATGGACCAAGTGTGGAGTGATGCTTATGCGTGCTGAGGCCAGAGAAGGCACAGCTGCAGCCTCGCTAGTCAGTAAGAGCATCTCTTCTATTAGACCCAGCTTTGGGGCCGGACTCCGTCCTATCGAAGCGCTCCAGGTAGCCATTACCAACCAGAGTGGAGACTGCTTGAAACCTCTTTGCTGGCTCCTGACTTTGGCCTTAAAATAAATACCTCACTGTTCTCTACTTTTAAACTGGAAGGAATCAGTTCACTCAGTTGGAGGAGAGAAGGTTGAGAAGACAGTCTTCAGAAATAATGCAAATAAATCGTAGACATGGATTTGCCCTCCTAAGATACCTTACCATGATGTTTATTCGTTTTGTCTTGTTACTTGTTTTTAAGCAAGAGAGAAGATCAACTTAGTGAATAATGCCAAAATAGTACCTGTTGAGTTGTTATGTTTAGCATATCTTCAGCAGCCATTTGATTATCTAAATTCTAGATGCAGAACTGTTCTTTCCTAGGACTTTCAAATCTCCAAGAATATTTGCTTATTTTTTAAAACGCCCTAGGGGCACCTGGGCGGCTCAGTTAAGCGTCTGACTCTTGATTTTGGCTCAGGTCATGATCTCAGGGTTGTGAAATCGAGCCCCACATCGGGCTACGCTCTGGGCATGGAGCCTCCTTAGGAGTCTCTCTCTACCTCTGCCCCTCCCCCCCTCTAAAAACCAGAAACCAAACCAAAACAATAACAAAAAGTCCTAGATCACACTTTATCCCATTCTCTCTCCAGTTTTTTCTTCCTCTCCTCCTCCCTTTCTTCAGAAATAAAAGACCAAAACCTAACCACATGAAAACCAAGACACTAGTCAATGGGTAGGGCCCAAATGCCTGTCTATGTTTGGTATAAAACAAAATGTTAACAAATATTTTTCTGCTGTAGGCACTGGTAACCTAATCCGATGCATCCATTATGAATCACACATGGATATATTTTATCAGGCAGTGAATAGCATTTGAAGGGTTGTTTTTCCTTTCAAGATAACATGAAAACCGAGATTTCAAAGCCTACTACAAAAGTAGTTGTAATAGGGCAAATAACAGTTTTCAGCTTTTCTAATTTAAGACGTATAAATGCACGAATCACTTGAAATCTCATTCCTGTGACGCTTAGAAATGAATTCCAGATAATACAGCATCAAGGAGTGATACGTCTTTATTATTATTGCTTGGGAGTTTGGGGGGAACTCCTTTGAATAGATGCTAAATGAAACATGAGCCACCCATCTGATTAATAACAAGGTATATCTGTTCATTCTCATGTGTCTCTCTCCTCAAAATATCAAGAGATCTTTGACAACCATAAGTCAGGGGACTGCAAAGATGGTAGACATGAGCACTCCTAGGGCCATCCCCTAATCTGCCTTAAAAAATAAATAAAATTTCCCAAGCATTGATATCCACCAATGTTATTCACTTATGCAATCAATAAGCATTTATTGAGTATTTCCTCTGTGTTACTGTGTCTGTGATATTCCCATATGTGCCCCACTGAATAAAAAATAACTAGAGCAACAGGATGAATGAAATAGAGCCCCTCCTCCCAAGAGCTTCTTGTCTGTTGTGGGGGGAGGGAGGCTAAGGGTCAGGGTGGAGGACCCTATGACCACATACCATGGTAGAAGTATGATAGAGCCCTGCTCTGGGAGTTCCTTATGGTTATTAGGAATTGACTTAGCCTTTCTCTTGGCATATCCGGACCTTAGCCCGTGTAGCCGTTCCATTCAGAAAAAAATGCCACAGACATTACTTTTTGCATTTTGGTTTTTAAACCCTGAAGACTCTCCTGCAAACACTCACTCAGCCCTCTGCCCCATGTCTGTGTCTGTGCATCTGTGTGTTATCCGTGGTCAGACTGATGTCTGGACCAGTCCCCCCTTCTGCCTGTCCCCCCAGGTTCTCCCCAATCACCATCGACGGGATGACAAGCCTTGTGGGAATGAACATCCCTGGTCACACGGGAACAGGCTGGTGCATCTTTGTCTACAACCTGTCCCCTGATTCCGACGAGAGTGTCCTCTGGCAGCTCTTTGGCCCCTTCGGCGCAGTGAACAACGTCAAGGTCATCCGCGACTTCAACACCAACAAGTGCAAGGGATTCGGCTTTGTCACCATGACCAACTATGACGAGGCGGCCATGGCCATTGCCAGCCTCAACGGGTACCGCCTAGGAGACCGAGTGTTGCAAGTTTCCTTTAAAACCAACAAAGCCCACAAGTCCTGAATTTCCCATCCTTACTTATTAAAATATATATATAAATATATACGAACAAAACACATGTGCGCACACACACACACACACACTCACACATAGACGCACACGCAAAAGAGAGAGAAACAAACTTTTCGAGGCTTATATTCAACCATGGACTTTATAAGCCAGTGTTGCCTAAGTATTAAAACATTGGATTATCCTGAGGTGTACCAGGAAAGGATTTTATAATGCTTAGAAAAAAAGAAAAAAAATACAAAAAAATACCTTTGATGCATTGAATGTTCTTTCATAGCTGTCGTTGTTGAATATAATATACATAGATAGCGATGTGCAGGGATTTTAACCCAGCCAGCTAACTTTACTACCTTCCTTGAAGGTGGGTCTTTTTAAGATGACCATTCGCTCATTTGAAGAAGAAAAACAAAAAACAACAAAAAAAAATAATAAAAATAAAACAATTTTTACAAAGTAATGGGATTCAAAGAAAGAAAAAAAAAGATTTTTCTTTTTTGTCAAAAAAGTTGATCCAATCAGATTGGTAAAAAAAAACCCCCACACAAATTAAAGAGGAATAATAAAAATTGCAAAAATGAAAAAAAAAAAAACTTTTGCAAATTTTTTTATTTTTCCTTTTTTCTTTTATATCATGTGAACTAAAAACAGTCTTCTGTTAGGGGATGGGGGCAAGGGGGATACCTGATGACATTAACAATTTAATAACATTAACATTGTTGCCAAAGAGGTGGTCTCTTTGCTGAAAATGGGTTTCAAGAAAAATCTATTTTTATAAAATATAAAGAATTTTTACAAGAGAATCTGGATTTGAGAAAAAAATATTTTGACTGGCTAATTTAGGGGAAATTGACAACTTTGTCGCGTTCATACTGCACTGGTAACTTTTTAGAGATCAAGATGTGTGTTTTAAACTGGATTCGTAGACTGTTTTTTGAAGGATGGGCTATAAACAGATGATCTTCATATCTTTTCATAGCATGTAATAATAATTAAAAAATTATTAATTACTAGGGGAAAGGAGTGTTCGTTCTACCCAGGGTACCACAGTTCCCCACAGTCAAAACCCAAAAGCAAGGAGATGAGTTGAAAGACAGTTTTTCTTTAAGTCATCAGTATGGGATGTCAGCAGAACAAAAATTAAAAAGATTAATTTTCCTTTTGATCTAAAACTTCCTTAGTTTGAGCAGTAGGTGCTACGAAATTATTTACATATCTTAGTATCATAGTTAAATGTAATGTGTTTAGGAGAGGAAAACAAAAGATACATTTGCTTTAAATTCATTAAGGAATTTTCAAATTCACTTTGTAGCCCATGCTGATAGAATTGGGCTGTGTTGGTACATTTGAAACACTGTTTATGTTGCTTGAAACACTTATTTATTTAATCGCCGATGTGATGATGCCTATGGCCGAGATCAAATATAGCTAGATTGGCTAGACTACTTATTTGTTTACTTAAACTATGGGAAGAAGCATATTATTGTGTCATTCTGTTGTGTGTGTATGTGTATATACAATATAAATATATATATATAAAGTTATTTTTTCTTTGGGTTAATTTATTATAAGTTGTAACACTTGGCTAGTTTTGTTTGTATATGTCTTAAAATGTTTTCTTATGATATTTAAGTGACAGTTAAAGAGGTATCAAGGTAACTTGTGTAGAACTATTGTTTGATATATTGTCATGTTTGTTGTGAATATTTTTTCTTACTGCACAGTAGAAAAATAAAAACAACTGGGTCTTTATTTTAATGTAATTCAGATTGGGGAAAACAAAACAGAGCTAAGGGAACAAAATGACTGAGGGAGCATTCTCCCACGTCCAGTGCACTGATCATTTTAGTATGTTTGTGCTTTGTACGGTTATATATTTAAAACAAAAACAAAACAAAAAAATACAAGGGTTCATGCTCTTCCCTGGGTAATAGAAACAGTTACTCGCTATGCATAATCTAGTTGATAGTTAAATTTGCTATTGCTTTTCTTGTCTTGTTATATAAAATCTTTTCAATACAAGTTTAGTCTTAATGGTAATAAAACGTTATGGTTATTTATAACTTGTGCTTATTTTGTGCGTTTTTTCCCATGCTGAACCCACTAAGTGCATGTAGACAGAACTGTTGTTTTCACACCGAAGAGGCAAACTCTGTAGTAGTAGTCGTAGTGGTAGACAGATAACGAAAACCAAGGCTGCATCATAGACTCCTCCTTTAAATTTTTTTTCTATTTTTTTTTTCCTCTTTTCGGTTTTGAAAAAAAGTAAATAAATAAAACACCAGATTTCAGTTCAGAGAACACTCGTTCAACATTCAGGGAAAACTTTCTACATCACCTGCTATGAATGAACGCAGTTTGCTGGCAAAGTTTTGATGCATTTGCTAAGCATTAGTGGGAAAGGCATGCCAAATCTCTTCTCTATAATGTGTTCACTCTTGGGGGAAAAAAAAAGGAAAAAAAATCTTAGGACCAGGCAGTTGTATACTTTAGTTATAATGAATGACTTCATGTTAATCTTGCTAGTTTAGATGATTTCTGAGGGAAAGTATTGTAAATGTTTTTTTTTCATAATCTCGTTGTGTTTGAATTATTTGTACTTTATCTGTCCAGACAATAAATGAAAGTGTGTAGAATGGATTTGAGCTTCCCAGATTTTTAAATGTGTTCATTCAAACTTTTTTTTGTAGCATCTTCAGATTTCCCCAATAATTTTATCATTAAACACACACACACACACACAAAAGGGTAGAGTAAAATTGTGTTTTGCAACTTAGCCCAGTCTCTCAAAGTCAATTCAGTATTCAAAAGTCATTGCCCTAGTTCCATACGACTAAAATTGTGGGCTCCATCCGGCAGTATCCGCATCATCTGGGAGCTTGTTAAAATGCCCAATCTCGGGCTGAATGCAAATCTATATTTAACCAGATCCCCAGGTGAATCACTGGTACTTTAAAGTAAGGAACACTGCCCTGATTGATAACAAGCTGGCACGTTTGGCATTAGGGTACATTAGTGTCTGTTATTCATTTATAAGCATATCTGTGACTTATTCAGAAGAAAGGAAGTCACTATTTGCAGAGCATCTATTGTCAGGCTGTGTGGTGTCCTCTACATTCTCTCATTTTGTTCTCCAGCCATCTGGGAGAAGTGGATAGCACTATCCTCATTTCACAGATGGCAAGACTGAGGCACAATGAGATTAAGTAACTTGAAACAGCTAGCAAGCTTCCACCTGGGATTTGAATCCCAGTCTGATTCTACTGCACAGCACTTCAGCCTTGAGATTGTAGAGCTTAAGTGGTAGTAAGGAAACAGACCATTTGCATTGGAAGTGACAGCTAAACAAGAAAGGTCACCTTTTTATTTTAGCATTTATTTTTGTGTAGAAGTCAGCAAATATTTGACTTTCTTACCTTTGAGTAGAAACCCTAAGCAAAGGACTTACACAGTGTATAAAAAAAACATGGATTTTAAGCTCAACTGAGAGGGGGGACAAAATGCCTAAGGTATCATGAAGTCATATTAAAATATGCCCTGAACTTTACAGATGAGCTTTTTAGTGATTTCCTGATACGATCACTCATTGATGATCTACTGTCTGTCTTTTGTTTCCATTTTCTCACTAATTGAAAATTCATAATACCCCATAAACCATCACCATCCATAAACTGACACTGGCAGAAGAAATGCTCCCACTGAGCCAGATGAAGGAATAGTCAGATTCTCTTCCATTTCTCATTAGCCCCTTTTTTAATTATTATATTAAATTACCTCAATGGTTGGGATAATTAAATTCAGGGCAAAGAATGGGATTTTAATTAACCAAGCTAAATATTAAAACTAAGTCAGCCTGAACTTCACATAGTTGAACTTAAAGGTTCTTATTTTAGTTTTATTTAAAGACAAGCCCCTATGTTCCTTTTCTGAAGAAAAATGGGCAAACTCGTAGCTGCCTCCAGAAACAGCAGAGCCTCACAAACGTGAGCATAAGGGTCTAAAAATGTTACCGCTAAACCTACAAGAGTTATCACTAATCAGCACCACCCCTGATCCTTAAAGGTGTCATTTTAGTGCACTATCAACAAATGGATACGTTATTTTGGAGTATTAGAAGTTTGTGGAATCTTACCAGTTCATAGGGTTCACTCCCCAGCTTTCAACAGATCTATCCTGAAAGTTTCACAAATGGCCGTAGGTGTTTAAACAGGTCTGTAAAATATCTGTAACAGGTCATTCTACATACACTCTCTTGGCAACACTTCCCAGCATCAGCGTAACATGTCTGCCTAACATCTAATAAAAAAATTCATCTTGCGAGTGTAAGCCTGTTACCTTAAATCTCCAGGCAAACATTATATAGTTTCTGTAGGTGTTTGTGGGAAGGTTTTAACGAATCACAAGAATGCAGAGATTATTACATTTCTTTTAGGTCCTAGGTACATTATGTTTTGCTTGGATGAAAAATTGCATGCCAGGGAAGGCTGAAGGCATTTACTTAGTGTTATTTCTGTCAAACTGATAGGAAGAAAGGAGAGCAAAAAACCATGTGCTTGTGTTTGTAACCATCCCACATCATTGCCACCAGCATCCAAACTACCTGCGTCTGATAAGGAAGATCAAACAGTGACCAAATGTGAGTTGCAGCCAGAATATTTTATCAACTTGGCTCCTGTTTAAATTTCTTTCATCAAGATCAGTCATTATTTGTTCATTTATAAATAAAACATGTAAATCCCAGAGAACAACGTTTAAAAGTGCATTTGAAACTCACAAAGTCTCATGGGGCTCCTAGGCAGTCAGTATTTGTGTCTGGCTACTTTAACCTTGTCAAAATTTGGCACTTAATCGCCCTTCACCATAGGTGATTCCGGAAACAGTTCTTCAAATTGTTTTGCCCTTACTTTCTGTGGGCACTGTGCGTTTCATTCTTTAACAGACATACACAAGCAAACACACAGAGGTGAGCGTTTGTACAACTGACTAGGAAATGGGGTGTTTTACTTTCACTTGTAAATTCAAAAATCATACCTGACAAGACATCATTAACAGCAAAAGAGTGTTTTCTAAATGGAAGAGTCATTAAAATCTTAATTTGAGGCCATCCTGCCTGGATCCATTCCACAGCCTCAAGAAGAGCTCATGGAACACAGCTTTATAATATCCCTGCACCCTCCACTGCCTTTGTTCTCCTGGAAAAGAGAATAATAAAAGGAAATTACATTTTATTTCCATAAGCTAAAATCAAGTTTTAATATTGTCCAAAAATGACTCATACCATTCCTTTATCTTATTAGCTTTTTGGCATATTAAGTAATAAGATAATTTCTCATGGTACAGTATTTATGTAAGAATCATATTTCTCTCTGTGCAGATCACTTACAGAAGTGTCTGTTAACAGGAGAGAGTGATGCATAATCGGCACTTAAGATTAAAATAGACCTGAGAACAAAAAAGTGTTCCTTCAATTAAAGGAATAGCATTTCTTCAGCCTCATCTTTTTTGTTTCTGCAGCAGGATGAAAACTGGCTTAAAATCACCCAACCCCAGGTTAATTACAGGAAGGTTTCCCGTTGTAAGTCCGGCTTAATCTACTACTGGTTCAAATGCAAAGTAGACTCACATGCCACTCCAGGATACCATGTAATTATTTTAAACAGTTTCCACCAAAGTCCTTGAGGTTTAAGAGATTATTTCTAGAAAGAGCAGTAGCATTTATTATCTTTCCGATATGCCAGGCACTATACATTTAGCATTTGGTCCTCCTACAAACGCGGTTAGGAGTAGCAGCCTCCTTTTACATAGAGCAAAAAGAGACTCGGAGAGATTTGTTATCTTGTGCAAGCAGGTGTAAAAACAGAATTCAAACCCAGGTCTGCCTGGCCCCAAAGCCCCCAGTTTATACCACCCTGGCTATGAGCCAATTCTATCATACTTAGAGCCAAAATAATTACCAAATCGTCCTTACTACAATTAAAGGTAGAGATGAGTCCTGTTATGTGGGGAACAAGGGAAATAACATTAATGCATTGTGCCTGGGCTAATCCCCAAATCTTTAATGGGAAAACAGATCCAATAACATTGGTTTCCCAGCAAATTGGCAAGGAAAAGCTAAAAATGAGAGTTTTTAAATACTGATGAGCAATAGTGTTTAAAAATGAAAATTCCATTGACAAGTCTATTTAAACCACCAAAAGTCAGTAAGGTAGAAAGGAGTTGAGGATAGGACCAAAAGGTAAGAAACGTTTAGAAGCCAACTCAGCCGCCCTTGGAGCTGGTCTTCCAAGTCTCCTTACAAGATGAAGGCACTGTGTGAACAGTATCACCATGATGAGAGCTCCTTTCACTATCTGTATTGCCTCCAAATCCTCAGAACATTCCTAGGAGGCACTAGTATAATCCCTATTTTACATCTGAGAAAACAGGCTCAGAGACGTTAAGTGTCTCGCTGGAGGTGTCACAGCACGTCGCAGAATTGGAATTTACACCCACGTTGTCTGGCTCCAGTGCAATGTCTTTCCACTAAACCACACCGATGGCCCTTCAGTGGGATACCACCATTTGTTGCACACCCACCTACCTGTGAGGTCTGGCACGCTGGGGGTGGGAGACCTAGCCCATGCCTTGTCTACACTAGAATCCTTCCTCTGGGCACCTGCCACGTGCCAGGCACTGAGTTCGGGGACAAGGCGATAAACAAACATACTCAGCACTTTTTTCTTCAGCCTGTTTTGTGCATGGCACTGTGCAGTGGGTAATGACAGGAAACAAACAAGCAAAGGAAAGGAAATTTAGACTTTTGTCACAAAGACAAGGTACATGAAACAATTATTTAGCCATGCCAGGTAGTTTCTGTGCTGGAAAGAGAGTTACAGGAAATTTTGAAAATTTGCGGGGAGTGAAACAGTATTTTGGTACTCAGAACAGAAGGAGAGTGTGGCCTGGCAGAAGGACAACAAGCTCTAGTGAAAGAAAGTTCTAGGTTTGGATCCCTAGGTAAATCATTTCATGTCTCTGAGATTCCTGGTCAGATAAGGATGAGAGATAAAACATGTCAAGTTCCTGGCCCTTGATGAAGAGTACAGTTGACCCTTGAACAACATGGGGCCTAGGGGCACCGACCACCACATAGTCAAAAATCCATATATAATTTTCGACTCCCCAAAAACTTAAGTACTAATAGCCTGCTATTGACCAGAAGCCTTATCAGTAACACACAGTCGATTAACACATATTTCATATGTTACATGCGTTATCTGCTGTATTTTTACAATAAAATAAGCCAGAGAAAAGAAAATGTAATTAAGAAAATCATAAGGAAAATAAAATACAGTGCTATAAAAAATCCATGTATAAGTGGACACTCACAGTTCAAACTTCTGCTGTTCAAGGGTCAACAGGGGTAGGAAATAAACTGTAGCCAGAAAGATTCCCAGAGGAAAGGAGCTTGGACCAGACCCTTTGGCAGGGGAAGTGGGTTTGGCAGGTGCCTGTGGATGTAAAGAACAGAGACAGCCTCAAGGAGGGAGGAACTAGTCGGATGCATGTGAGAGTAAGCACTTGGAAATCTCACTCGGCCTCGTGGAATCTGAGCTTCTCTTGACATACCACATGCCATGAGGGGCTCTAATTGCCCCTCTGCAGCCACAGCCCCTGTGGGTCCCTCCTCCAGTGCCTGGCCACTCCAGTGACCTCGCCACTCCACCTCCTCCCTATGACTCTTCAATGATGCCCCTTTGCCAATTCTCCCTGAAAAACAGTTCCGATTCCCAAGAGAGGGACTGCGTTGGCCCTGGTTGGTTGGCATTCACAGGCTGCTGGCACCATTAATTCTCCTTCTTACAGACCAACCCACTCCAAATAGCTAAAGCCAGGGCTGAGGTCATGGCTACACACCATGGCCGGCTGGCAAAGAGTGGCTTGCGGGAGCTGCGCCGAGCCGGGGGCTTGGGGCAGGGCAGGCAGCTTGAGCAGCTCTGCAGTGCAGTGGGAAGTGGCTAGGCAAGAGGGAGCTGAGGCAGGCCCTCCGGGGTTGGTGAAGGGACGGAGACAGGTGCTAAGGAGCTTAGGTGGGCAGCAGTGGGACGATAGCTGAGGAATACTGCTACCCCCAAGCCCTACTCGTCTTTGCTGTAGGCGCAAGAAGGACTCCTAAGCTCTGTCTCAAGATGAGAAAGGGATCCAGTGAGATCATTTGTAAAGTGCAGCCCTCCCCTGCTCATCACGCAGTCGGCCTGTCACTGCTTGCTTACTTAGCTATGGAAAGCCCTTAGAAGTCAGTTCCATCTCCTCATTTGAAAGGACTTTGGGTCGTCCAACCCCACCCCAAGTAATTAGCTGCTTATCCCATCCTACAGACACTAGGATTCCTCTCCTTAGAATGCCCACCCCCCACACTGCCACAGGCCTCTTTTCACTCAACACACACACACACACACACACAGAGGCACCTTCGACATGGCTAATCCTGCTTGTTCAGCTCATGATTCACTGCCTCCTGAGAACTTTCCCTGACCCTCAGCCTGGGTTAGGGGTTCCTGGACAATCCCATATCCCTCTCCTTTCCTGTCTCACAGCACACTTCACGCACCACATCTGTACGGCCACATGCATGCTTCCCTGGGGATGGAGCAATCAGACGCAGTGCCCGCCTTGGAAGAGCTCAAATGCAAGCAGAGCACTGAAGAACGAGAACAAAGCTAGAGTGTGTTTGGGGAGCACAGAGAAAAAGATAGTCAGGTGTAACTTTGGCAGGGAAGGGTGAGACTGAGGTGTAATAAGAAAGGCATCCTAGAGATGTTTAGGAATCAGCTTTACCTGGAAGGATGAATCAGACTCGGACAGGTGGGCACTGGGGCAAGTTCAGGAGCATCACACTGGGAAACATGAAAGTGACCTAGGACCAGGAGTCAGAATCCTCAGCCCTTCCCCCGATTTACTGTGTGACATTGGGCAAGTCACTGCACCTCACTGGGCCTCAGTTTCCCAGAAGTTAAGGGAAGGTGTTGGACTAGATGGTCTCTGATGGTCTTGCTCCTGCTTTCTGCTAGACTTTCATTTTCTCTGATGTTTTTCATTGATTCAGCAAATATTTATTGACCACCTGCTCTGTGGCACTGAGGATACAATGAGGGGACAAAAGAGATGTTTGTGTACAGCTGAGGATGAATGCTGTTGAAGTCAAGCTCTGAGAGTAACAAGGATACCTGCCCATCTGAGGACAAGGAAGGCCCTGTTTCTGGGGGCATTTGAGCTGAGGTCTGAAGGATGAGGCGGGCATATCCCATCCTAGGCAGAGCGAAGAGCATGTACAAAGGGCCAGAGGTGGAGAGGAGGCTCCGCTGAAAGGAGCCCAGTGACGGGGCTGGGGCTGGGCTGGGAGTGGTAGCAGGGACTTGATAACCAAGGGCCTCACAAGCCACAGAAAGGACTTAGAACTCTACCTTAAGAGTAGTGGGAAGGACCCACATTCCAGCCGATGGATCATCTTTTCTCAGACTGGTTTACTTATTTATAAAATAACAATAATAAAGTACCCACTTTATGTGGTATTGAAAGAATCAAATGCATTAATTTGTGTTAAGTGATTAAAACACAACCTGGCAAATAGCAATAACAATACGAATGTTTGCTATCATCCTTATCATCATCTCACCATTATTCATCTGGCTAATTCTCACACATTCCTCAAAATTCAGCATGGAAGCCATCTCTTCTGGAGCTCCTTCCCTGACTTCCCAGATCAGATTATGTACCACTCCCCTGGGCTCCCAACGTCCCTATGCTTCCCTCCCTCAGCCTGCAGAGTAATTTGCTGTTTACATCTCTGCCTTCACCCTTAAACTGTAAGCTCATCAAGGGCAAGGACTGTGACCTATTTGTCAGCACAAGATTGGGCACAAAAAGAATGTCAGTGAAGGTGCTCAATTGTGGTAGGCTGAATAATGCCCCCCAAGATGTCCACGTCTTAATCTTTGGACCTTGAGAATAAGTTACCTTATTACATGATAAACATGACTTTGCAAATGTGGGCAAAAGTTAAGGATCCTAAGATGGAGAGATTATCCTGAATTATCTAGCGAGCCCACTATGATCACAAGGGCGGCAAGAAGGCAGCAGGAGGATCAGTCAGTAGTAGGAGTTGTGATGACAGAAGCAAAAGGTTGGGCCCAGGATCTAAGGAAGGTGGTTGCAGGTGGTTTCTATAAGCTGAAAAAGGTAAGGACCTCCAGAATTCTAAGAGAATAAATTGGTGTTGTTTTAAGCCACTCAGTTTGTAGTAATTTGTTATAGCAGAAATAGGAAATTAATGTACCAGCCAAGCACAAGGCAGGGATTAGAGAAAGAATACTTGTGGGAGAAGCCAATGCCGGTCCAGACACTCCCTGACCCCCTCACATCAGTCAGAGCAGGGGTGGTGTTTTTGGTGACCCTTCTGCCCACCCTCTAAGCATACCCTTATCAAACTAGGCCCTCCAGAAGCAAGGTGCCACCACCATTTTAGTTTCATTCTTGGGATCTCATGACCTGGTTGGGAGGAGAAAGGGGGAGAAAAATCAGCGGGTCCCAAAGACATCAGTGTACTGTTTTTCCAGGCTCCAGAGGATAGAGGCTAGAGTATAAAGTATAGTATATGATCATTGAACACTACATCTGAAGCTAATGTTGTACTATATGTTGGCTAATTGAATTTAAATTAAAAAATTAGAATTAAAAAAATAAAGACAGTTAAAAAAATAATAAAGTAATGGAAAGAACACTGGCCCAGGAGACCTGAGTTCAATTCCCAGCTTGTGTGATTTTGAACAAATTATACATTCCAGACCTGCTCTTTATCTTGTGTTCCACATCCCAATCAATGGAGGGAGAACCCAGAAGTATTCTTAAATTCCATCCCCTTCCCCCAGCCATCCAATCAATTACCTAACTGAATTTTACCTCCTGAATATTTCTCGAATTCATCCCTTCCTCACAGCTGCTATCCTAATTTAAGTTTCATCAGCTCATTCAGAGACTTAAGTGGACACCTTCTATGTACAAGGATTCTGGCACCAACCTCACAGGAGACCTCCCTTCCTCAACATCTGCACCTCGTCCAGTCAGACCTGAATCTCCCCTCAGTCAGAATGAGCTGCCTAAAATATCCATCGGACCAAATCCCTTCCCAGCCTAAATCCCCTGAGGGGAGTCCCATCACCCAGGTGACTCGGTCCAGATGCCTGAGCATGACTCCAAGTCCCTGCAGTATCTAGGCTGTGACTGCTTAACTAGCCTCAGCCCCTCCTCTTCCTGCCTCACGGTTTGTGTCCAGCTATGCAAAACTGCCCATATTAATTCTCTTCTTTCTAACAGAACCCTGATTTTATCAGGCAACAAAACACCCAGCTTCAACACGTCTTTCAGTCTCCCTTGCAGTTAGAGGTGGCCACATCACACAGCTCTGGCCAACGAGATGTAACAAGTCCCTGGTGAGGCTTCCAGGAAAGCACTTTATATTTTTTATTTTTTTTTAAGATTTTATTTATTTATTTGACAGAGAGAGAGAGACAGCGAGAGAGGGAACACAGGCAAAGGGAGTGGGAGAGGGAGAAGCAGGCTTCCCGCTGAGCAGAGAGCCCAATGTGGGGCTCGATCCCAGGACCCTGGGATCATGACCTGAGCTGAGGGCAGACACTTAACAACTGAGCCACCCAGGTGCCCCAGGAAAGCTCTTTAAAAGGAAGCAAACTCAGCTGACATTCTGTTTTCCCTTTGCCATCATCCTCCTCCACCTCTTCTTTCTTCCGCCTTGGAATGCTGATGTGATGTCTGGAGCTACAGGGGCCATACTGCAACTATGAAGGCAACATCCAAGGCATCTGCCAATGGATGGCAGGTTAGAAACATATGAGACACCTAGGTCCTCAGTGGCATCTCTAAGCTGCTACAGCAGCCCTGGATTATCTTCCCTGTGCTTCCTATTACACAGGAAAAAATACATTCCTTACTGCAGGGTTTCCCAACCAGTGAACACATTCTTATTGATGTACTCATTCTATTTCCTCAACATTCTGAGCAGCCGGGTGAGGCCCTGGGCTGTTAGAGCTCCCAAGCCATTTATCTCTGGCCCCAAACAGCCTGTCCCTTTACCCTGTTGGGACAAACAAATACTTTTGTATGTATGTCACTCTGTGGAAAAGGTTAGACAACTTTGCCTCATTGATTTAAGTTTGATTATAACACTGTCCCACTTGGCCATTGTCTGTGCCTCTCAGTCTGACCACATCGATGAGACCATGTTGGTCTTCAGACCCACCCCAGATGTCCAGTGCCCCTACAAAGGCCTATATCCCCCTTTCTAGGAGTTCTATCCCCACCTGCCTCCATAGTGTCCTTGCTTTATTGCTGCTTACATCAGTCTGCCATGCATCGAAGGGCTCCCCATCCAGCAGCACTGACCGGTTTTTGACCCCTGATGCTTCTTGTGGCCTCAGTTCCTGCCACACCACTGACTGAAATATCTCAGCATCTTTGCTCACCTCCAGATCTGCAGGGCTCATTTCTTTCTCACTTGCTCACTCTCGCTCTCAGTCCTCATTAGGGATGTACCCTCCCTTTCTCTTCTCCCACTTGGCTGGGAATTGTCCTACCACAGAGTCGCTTAGACCCCTAGTGACTTCGTAAAATAGTTCTTTGGATTTGCCAGGGTGGGGGAGGTCAGAGTGGGCTAAGAAGGCCCACAACGAGTGCCTTTTATTTTCGAGCCTGTTTGCTAGCCTGGTGTTTTTCTCTTGGGACCTTGTTGTCCTTATTGTAATCTGGCTGCCAATGTCCCTATCCCCATGACCTCAGTGCCCATCAGATATGCTTGTATATGTCTGAATCTCAAATATGAACCATCCACATTCTCACTTATGGAGTCTATGTCAACCAGGGGATGTAGCTAGACACTGGAAGGGCATGGAATGTATGTAGAGTCCTGAGCCTGGCTACAGGATGAATGATTACATTCTTTAAGCCTCAATTGCCCCATTTGTAAATGCAGACGCAGGTCTACGTGATCTCAGCTCCACCATGCTGACTCCAGAAGGAACCCCAGGGAAAGGTTGGAGGCCCCAAAATACATAGAACAAGTCTAGGAGGAAGAGGACGGGGAGAAATGAGGGGGAGAGGAAGTTTTCATCAGGTGCTGAGCTTTCACTGCCAAAAAATTTCCCACAAACAAACCCACCCCAGCAAAGGAAGCTACTGTCGGCTGGCACACTGCAGAAAAGAAGGCGGGCACGAGGCCTCATTAATCCGGCAACTGTGGGATCAGTTGCAGATCCCCCCCCAGCCCACCCACTTCTCACCATCTGCTGCTGCTGCCGCCAAGCCGAAGGCATGCGGCTCTGGTGGGAGTCCAGCCTGCAGCCGGCAGAGGGCCTGGACCCTAGACTGTGGGGCAGGCTCAGCACAGGTACCGGCACATTCCCTCAGCGCCAGCTCAGGCCCCCATGCATGTCTGCCAACCCCCGTCCGCACCCACCAAGCTATGCCACGACCCTCCAGGAAGTTCTGCTGAGGGAGAAGCCCCAGCCCCTGAACAAAGACTAAGCAAATAAATGACCAAAGGACATTGATTGAGAACCCACTGTGTGCCAGGCACATACCTCATCTCACATACTCCCCCAAACCATACTAAGACTCTCTCCAAAACTAGTCCATCATAAGCCTTGATGATTTCAGTATGCATAGAGATGATCCCTCCAATATCCTGGCTTCTCAATTCCTCAGCTTTTGCTTCTCCTTCCACCTCATTACTTCCTTCCTGCTCAGACCTCAGGCCTTAACACCTTAATGTCTGTTTCAAGCATCTCTGTCCATGCCTACTTCCTCTCCCGCTCCCTCTAGTCAACGGACTCAACCTCCTGGGATCTTCAAATCCCCTTTTACTGTCCCTTTTCCCCTCCCCCGCCTCACTGCCTTCACTTCCCTTCCTATCCAGTGTAAACTCCACAGTCAAACATCTAACCCCACCTTGCATGCATTCTCGCTGTCCTCACCAGCCCTTATTCCCCTGTACTCATTAGCTCTCTATCTACTCTTCACCTGCATCTTCACAGATGAGCAGACAAGGGGAAAGTACATGCTGATGCTGATCAGGCTCCCTCTAAATTAGGAACCACCAGCTTCACGCCCAAAACTGCCTGAAGGAGCACTGTTTCTCTAATTCATTTTCTCTCCCTCTCTCCTAGATGGCGCTTTCCTGCCCTCTCCTCATTCCTCAAATTCCAATACCCCCTCCCCCATCTTCATTCTCAAGCAAAGACTCTGCTTCCTATCCTACCTTTCTGGCCATCTCTCAGTTTCTTCCTCATCTCTTTGACCTCTAAATGTTGAAGGCTGAGTTCTTGGACTTTTTCTTTAACTACATTCACTCCCCAGTATCACTCATCTGGGGTCTTGGCTTTTAGTATAATTGATGTTCGGATGACTCCCAAATGTATTTCCAGCCCAGATTTCTGCCCTGAACTCAGGCGCCATATATACCATTGTCAAGTTGACATCTCCACCTGACTGTCTAAGGGGAATCTCATACTTACCACAAAAAAAAAAAAAAAAAAAAAAAATTTTCCCCCCCCCCCCCCCCAACCTTCTCTCTTCCCCATTTCAGCAAATGGCAGCACTGTCCTACCAGTCTCTCAAGCCAAAACGCTTGCAGTGACACTAACCCCATTTGCTTTTCTACTTTCCTTTAGAAAGTGTCCCCATCGTGCCGAGATTGGTATCAGCTCCTGAAAGAATGGCCCTTAATAGGTGTTCAAAAAATATTTGCTAAATAAATGAACAATTAAGTTAACTTAATTGAACATCTTGGGTACCAAGGTATTCTTCCATGTGTTCATTTAATAAATAATTACAGATTGGATAAAGGCTGGGAAGGGAGGGGCTGCAGGAGAAAAAAACAGAGGGGTTCTACCTCGGGTAGAGGTCTTTTCCCTCAGAAAGTGGCTTTGGAATGGGATCTGAAGGATGGGAAGGAGTCATTATAGAAGAACCAGGCAAAGAACATCAATGCAAAGGCCTGATGAGTTTAAGGGGATCTGGGAAGTAACAGATGGCTAGAGGGGCAGAAGAACAGGGAAGAAACAGAGGTACCAGCAGACACTGGATTACTGAGCAGGGCCTGATCATGCAGGGTTTTGCAGACCCTAGTAAGGAATGTGGATTTTATTCCAAGGTCACTGAGTTCACTTGTCTTGTCAACTTTCTAAATAAAAAATGTGGAGTAATGTTAAAACCTGAGGATTTGGCTCCCTGTTCTGCCAGGCTTATGGTATGTGGCCTCTAGCAAGTATCTCTCCCTCTCTGAACTCCACATCTATAATCTAGGGATTTCTGACCTGCTTACCTTGTACCATTGTCTTCAGATTCTAGGTAGATTAGCCAGGGACCTTCAGAGGTGTCACTCCAGAGCTTAGGGGACATTTAAACCAGATTGTTAAAGACGTGGAGTAAGCAAAAGGAAAAGCTAGAACGGTTTGCGTTTAAAGGCGTTAAATATGGTTAAAATCAGCAAGGGCTATTTTGCTACGGTGTAAGTTAAAAGGTATTTCCTAGCAACGCCTGAGGCGTTCCAGCCAAGATGCCAGCCAAGTTCCTGGCATTTGAGAAGACAGGATGAGAAGTGACCTGCTGACCAAAAAGTACCTGGAGGTGGGAACTCTGTCCTGTTGAGGTCCCCAGGTCAGGGCTCACTTTGTCTACTCCTGCCATGGCCATTAACTCTCACCCTCCTCCCTCTGCCAAGGCTTGAGCACCTCATCTCTCTGCTCAGGGATAGTTAATATAAACCGAACCCAACTCTAGCCACTGCTGCCTTGAGGTCATGACACGCCCAAGAGGAATCACAGAAGGAGCAAGACATCTGAATCAGGCTGACCAGTCCCATGTGCCTTGGGGACCTAAGAACCAGGCTGGAGTTCCAGGTCCACGCCGGCTGGGCAGGGTGGTAACTACAGGCAACATCTCCTCCTCCACTTTCAGACAGTTGCCCAGGGCTGCTCAAGGGAAGCTGAAGTAGGTCAGGGAAAAGGAGAGACTTCCACATGCTAATATGGCCAGGCCTGGCCCAGGCATGGGGTCTGAGAGCTCAGAGCAGAGGTAATAAAAATGACTGCTTTTTCATGAAGACCAACCAGGAGCCCAAGGCTTTAGTACATTCTCTATGATCCTCCCAACACCTCTTTGAAGTACATAGTATTTTCCCACTTTATAGGTAAGAAATCAGAGGTGCAGAGGAGTCCCATTACCTTTCCAGCATCTACAGATTGGCTGTGGGGAGGGTGGGATTCTAGCCCAGTCTGACTCCAAAGCTCATGAACTCTTTCTACTAAGTGTTGCTACCTCTTCCAGGGATATCTGCCTCGCCCCTCCTCTTACAGAGCCCGAGGGAGGGGACATCTCAGGCACCTTTGCCCCTCACAGGTGGAAATTTAAGAATAGTTACCTTGGGGAGCCTGGGTGGCTCAGTCAGTTAAGCATCTGCCTTTAGCCCAGGTCATGATCCCAGGGTCCTGGGATGGAGCTCTGTGTCTTCGGGTTCCCTGCTCAATGGGGAGTCTGCTTCTCCCTCTCCCCCTGCTTGTGCTCTCTCTCTCTGTCAAATAAATAAAAAGAATCTTTAAAAAAATGTTTGTCAATGAATATAGAGTTTTGTTAATAATAATTTTTTTAGGGGCACCTGGGTGGCTCAGTGGGTTAAGGGTCTGCCTTCAGCTCAGGTCATGATCCCAGGGTCCTGGGATAATCGAGCCCCGAGTTGGGCTCTCTGCATTTAATAATGTGTCCAATTCTTGATGTGTGTAAGGATGAGGACGACTGGATGCCATTTTCAGAGAGAGTGGGTCAAGTTTGGTTTGGTGTGTCTCTGCTACCTGCCTTGTATATCAGGGTCTTTTAAAAACATTATTATTATTTTTAAAGATTTTATCTATTTGAGAGAGAGATAGCGACAGAGATAGTGAGAGAGAGCACAAGTGGGGAGAAGAGGGAGAAGCAGGCCCTGAGATCATGACCTGAGCTGAAGGCAGACCCTTAACCCACTGAGCCACCCAGGTGCCCCTAAAAAAATTATTATTAACAAAACTCTATATTCATTGACAAACATTTTTTTAAAGATTCTTTTTATTTATTTGACAGAGAGAGAGAGCACAAGCAGGGGGAGAGGGAGAAGCAGACTCCCCATTGAGCAGGGAACCCGAAGACACAGAGCTCCATCCCAGGACCCTGGGATCATGACCTGGGCTAAAGGCAGATGCTTAACTGACTGAGCCACCCAGGCTCCCCAAGGTAACTATTCTTAAATTTCCACCTGTGAGGGGCAAAGGTGCCTGAGATGTCTCTCCCTCTTCTCCCCACTTGTGCTCTCTCTCACTATCTCTGTCGCTATCTCTCTCTCAAATAAATAAAATCTTTAAAAATAATAATAATGTTTTTAAAAGACCCTGATATACAAGGCAGGTAGCACAGACACACCAAACCAAACTTGACCCACTCTCTCTGAAAATGGCATCCAGTCGTCCTCATCCTTACACATATCAAGAATTGGACACATTATTAAAATCCCTCAAAGTGACTTCCCTCCCAGCTGTCCTTCAGACTGCAATGTGGCGATAGAGATCTGACATCTTCATCACACAATTACTAAAACATCCTTCTTGAGTTACTATTTTAAAGTATTTGCCTAATTTAGCTGGAGTTTGGGTTTAATTACAGGAAGAATGGGGGCTTGGGTTAGGTCAACTTGGATTTGGGGAAGGGGGGAGCAGATAACTGGGTACCTTTCACTTGCTGAAGAACTTTTGCTGGCCAGAGAACTCCCAACTAAGACTGGGCCAGTCCAATAAAGCAAGTGACACAAAACAAACTTGGAAAACTCTTTGGAAAGAAAGAGAAGGTCGTGGAGCAGGAGTCTGAAAAGGTCTCACTCCAGCTAAAAATCCTTCAGTGTCTCTCTAGGGCCTCAGAACACAGGTCAAGGTGCTTGGCCTGGCATTCAAGACTTCTAGGATCTGGCCACACCTCCAATCTCTGCCACCTTGTGCCCCAACCCCAACTCCTGACCACCATGCTTTAAGGACTGGTGACTTTAAGGATGTCAGGGCTCCTCCAGCTTCTTTCTCTCAACCAGGGCCCAATTTTATTTCTTCTTCCTATACAGTGGAAGAAGAAATTCCTATACATATCTAGTCTATCAGTGAATAAATGCTTACCAGGGCTTGTTATGCACCCAACATTGTTCTAGATGCTGGGGAGAAAGCAGTTAACAGAACAGGTAAAATTCCATGGCCTACAGGAGGAACCAGACAATAAAAATGACCATATACATAAATAATATAGTCTTAAATGCTGTGATCATTGCTTACCATATTAGTTCTTTTTCCCTTTTTGCCAGAACTGGTAAGTGAAGGTGGCAAAACAAAATTTGTGCTTCATTCAATGTGTAGTTTTTGAAACATCTTTGATATTCTAAAGATGCATGGAAACACCCTGTACCCTCTTTTACTATTGTACTGAGATCCATTAACTGATACTTACAGTGCATTATATTGTCCTTCGGACTAGATAGGGAGCTACTAGAAGGCAGGGATGGAGGTTGAATCTCACAAAGGCACTGGAGACTCTCTGCTGAATGAATGAGGGAAAGACTGTGCCAACTCTGAGCTGTCCATCCATTGACCCATAGTCATAAACCTTCAGTTCTTTTCTACAAACATTCTGCTACTCTGTTCTGGTCTCTAAAGTGCTCTACTGGTGATAAAATCCCCTTGAGCTGAGATCCCTGATGACATTATAACATCCCAGAAATAAGCATGGCATTTCCCAGCCCAACTCCATGAAAATAATGATTGCAAACATCATCATCTAGTGAGCACTTCTATTGCCAGGTGCTGTGCTAGGCCCTTGACATAGAATGTCTTTTTAATAAGTAAAAAGTTCTCCTTGGTAATCCTCCCAGTGCCAATAACTGTGAGAAATACATGGAAATTACTTGCTGCTATCAATATTACTGTGTCTAAAACTACCGTTTTTCCCCTGCATTAGAACAATCTGAACATTGTTAGGCAAAGACATCTAAGCAATTTTAAAATTATTTGAGTCATGACAGAGAGACTCACAACTGAAATATTTACCTTTCAATTTCAGGTGAGGATGTTCCCAGAGATGGAAGATGTGACAAGTTCCCACATCGTGTGAGCATCAGAGAAAAGTTCCCCTGACAAGTCACGTGCAGAGATGGGAACCGCTGATTAAAGAGAGGATTAATTTTATCTTCCAAGTATTTCTGCCAGAGAAATACTCTAAGATTTGTAGAACAGTGAGGCTGGAAGGGTCCTTTGAGGTCTCCCGCTCCATTCTTGTGCCTTATGAATGGGGAAACAGAAGTGCATCCTAATTGTTCAGACTGCTTCCTCACATTTCCTGCTCCAATCCCTCCACTACACGAGAGGTTATTAAATGAACAAATGAATACAAATGAGGGGGTGTTCAAATCTTGGTTCATCCATTCATTTGCTCAACATATACTGAGTATTCACTGTTTGCCAGGCACTGTTCTAGGCACTGGGGATATAGACAAAATAGACAAAAATCTCTACCCTCATGGAGTTTACATTCTAGAGAGAGGAGGTAAATACTAAATATATATATATACACATACATAAATCACAACGACTGTTAAATGGTCATAAAAGCTAGAGAAAAGAATACTACAACAAGGAGATAAGGAGGGCCAGAAGGGGAGGAAGACAGAAACTTAAATCAGGATGGTCAGAGAAGGCCTCACTTAGAAAGAGATAGAAGCAAGGAAGGGAGCCATGTGGTCAAAATCCAGATGGAAGGAATAGCAAAGGTAAGGGGCTGGAGTGCCCAAGGAATCCTGAGGAGGCCAATGTGACTGAAGCACAGTGAGCGAAGTATAAGATTTTGGACATGAGTCCAGAGACATAATAGGGGACTGGGGAGGGGTGCACCATATCGTAAAGGTCCTGTGCCATCAATAGCTGGTTTCCTCTCATATTCATCCTTCTCTGTACTGCTCCCTTGCCCTCTGGCTTCTGGTTAGGTTTGGCCAGTGGGAGGCACTAGTAAAGCGAAGTATCTCTCTCTCTCTCTCTCTCTCTCTGTTTCAAGTGCTATATCTAGCGGGGGCCTCAATTCCCCATGGCTCCAGCTCCCACCAGACAGGCTAACCAAGGTTTGGGCTCTGGTGGGACAGCTCCAGCCCTTGGGCTCTAGTAACATGGCCTCCTCCTTTTATTCCTCCATCCCTAAGGGAAGTAGCAGCCGCTGCATTTGCTAATCTCAGAGTTGCCTCACCTTTTCGTTGCTCTTTCAGCTCTTCTAACACCTTTGTAACCAACTCCTTACATTAAACGATCTCTACTAGATTACCTGGTTTGAGTTGTGTTTAGCCAACTGTACCCTGACTGATACAGGCTCCATAAGCCTCTGTAAGACTTGAGCTTTTACTCTAAGTGAAATGGGCAGCCATTGGAGGGTTCAAGCAGAGGTTCATGAAGGACCTTGAAAGCTTGGGTGAAGCATTGTTTTTCCATAAGCGTTTCTTGGACTGAAGACATTTGACCAAAGTCACACAAAATATGTGATGGAACAGACCCCTGGTGACTGCTTCTCTGCTCTCCACTCAGTACTCAATAAATGGCATTAAGGATCCAGAAATTTCAAAGACAAGGAAAAGCATTTGCATATTCTTAAGCAGTTTTGCACAGGACTCCAACTCTTTGAAGACCTTTGGGGGTCAGGAGGGGAGATGACACTGTGCAGAGGAAGGCTTTTATCTGTTTGATTTCCCAGGAGCACCAGCAGAGATGGAAAAGAAAAGCTAACCCTTAGGAAGCCCTTGCAGTATCCTAGGCACCCTGCCAGGCAATTTCACATCTAATGGCTCATTTAATCCTACAAGGACACTACTCAGTGGATATTACTATCTTTATTTTGCAAACAGCTTCTGAGTTTCAGAGTGGTTAAGTAACTAGTCTAAGGTCACACATCCTCCTTTTCTACTGACAAGTGGATCAAGGATCAGTCCAACCCTTCAAGGTGATCATCAAGGCAATGGAATGGGGATTTTTTGGGCAAAATCACTGGACAAGAGATCAGGTCTTTGGACTAAAATTCATTTTGCCTCTCTGAATCTCAGTGTCCTCATCTATAAGGAGGAATAGTATCAATGAAATCCATTTCAAAGGATGGCTTTGAGGGTTAAAATAAGCTGCATGATTAGAACTATGCACATTTTAAAGCTCTGTATCAAAAATTCTTAACTTGAGGTTCATGCCTGAGTTTTGAGGTCCATGAACCCCTTGAAGATGATGCTAAAATTTGTATGTACAGGCATAGATCTGCTGATCCTGCAAAAAGTGTGACTTTCCTCATGCCTCTTTTATAGGTAAGCATCTCGCTGTATGGATGGTGATTCTATTATTTAAAGAAGAGCTTTTCTATACTACATGGCTCCCAAATGTAAACCAATAACTACTGTGTAGACAAGGTACTCTGAACTTTAGGGGCAATTCAAAGGATTTTCAAGAATAATTTCGATTCCATGTGATTTTTGCCTCACAGACCATCTTTAGAATCCAACCCTTGCATAAGATGTGACTCCTCTGTTTGCACATTTTAGCAGGAGTGTCTGTGACTCCCAGCAACAGATTCTCAAAGGAGAAGGTGACCCAAAGTTTGTTGGGAAGCACCATTTTAGACAAATTTTACAAGTATTACAATGTTAATAATGAACATGCTATGGTTATTGTCATTACATATACATTTATTGAGCACGTATTATGTGTCAGATATAATTCAAGAGTGAATTAGAGAAATTCATGCCCACAAGGCTCATAGTGCTTTGGGGATAACAAACCATATGTAGCTGGCCGGTCTCTTGGAAGGGATAGGATACAAGCTGGATCCTAAAGGATGCTAAGAACCTTAACAGGTGAAAATGATAGAAAATCCTGCCAGGTGGGAGGGATATCTTGAGCAAAGACATGTAGTGAAGAAGGTGGCAGGGCCAGCTTAGAGAACTAGGTGTGACTGGAGTACTGGCCAAGATGTGGAATGCGCAGGGAGGAGGCAGGAGTACTTCTGGAGACAAAAGTAGAGCCTGGCTACAGAGACCTTCAGTGTCAGCCAGAACACAAACTCTTCTCTCTTTCCCAATATCCACAATTCATTCAGCCCTTGCTCTCCCCTAGCACCAATTCTAGGGCTGAATACTTATAATGCTCTGGGAGAAGGAGACACTTAACCTAGGTAAGAGCAAGACTGACTTGGAGTCTAGTCCTGATTCATCTACAGTCCAGCTATGTGACCTTGGGCAAGACTCTTCCCCTCTCTGAGCCTCAGGCTTTTTATGTATAAAATGGAAATAGTCATACTTCTTCTGCCAGTAATACCCAATAGGGTGTATAGCATTTTGTGGGAGCTCACCTTATGTTCTTTGAACTGGGCTCTTGGAGGGCATCAAATGAGATTGTAGGTGGTCCAGTGATTAGGAAGAAAGACCAAAGACAGCCTCAAAGTCCTGTGTTATTGTTGTGGTCACTGACCTTGAGCAGCTCTCACTCCATCCAGAGTCAGCCCGCTCCCGTCACGCCAAGCTCCCTCTGCAGCAAAGGAGACAGGAGGGAAAGTCATCCGTCGCTTAGGCTGAGCCAGACGTTGGAAATCTCCCAATGCATGCTAATGCCATCGACCCTCACTGAGATGTGCAAGGTTTTCAAACAAGCTTATTTGACTCTGATTCACCTCTGGAGAAAAGAAAGGTTACATTATTGATATGAAGAAATACCAGGAACAAAGTGACCCAAACAACAACAATTCTCCTCAGGCTTCAACTTTCACAACTTCTGCTTAGATTGAAGTGACAGGCCCTTCTTAGAGAGGCCATCATGCCATCATCTCCTCACTTGAGTATCTAACAAATACTCACTTTGAGCAGACCCTGAGCCAGACCCTGGGAGCTCTAAGAGAACACGGAGGAAACCCTATGTTAAAGAAGCTCCTGATCCAGAGGCAAGAAATGAGCAAAACCATGGACCCAGACAACTGCAGACATTAAGATGTGATGGGTCATAGGGCAGAGTAGTCCAGAGTGCTGTAGGAGCCAGAGAAGGGAGCAGTCTGGTAGGCAAGCCCACAGAGGTTTTGAAGACACCTGGACCTGTACAGGCTAGGTCCAGCTGCAGCCCCAGTGATCCTCTTCACCACACCTGCTCACACCAACTGCACCACTATGCCCATGACTTACAGCATTTCATCCGCACCAAGCCATTTCATGCATTCACATCCATGATGAGGTATGTAAAAATAAAGCTTGGGAACCAATAAGTGAAGCCCCTTCCTGGAAGATGATTCAGGCATAGTTTCACAGGGCGATGCTAGAATGATTAGGAATTCATTTGAAGAAATGTCCAGGGATTCTGTGTGGCATGTGGGTAGGAAGGAAAGCATATGTAAGGGATGGTATGAAGTTTAGTGTAACTAGAGCAAAAGGTGAGAGTGGAGGAATGTGGGAGTTGAGGCTAGTGGCAGGGGCAAGGTGGCCAAGGGTCTTGGACGCCAGGCTAAGGAGTTAGGACTTTATCCCGTGGGTGATGGGGAGCTCTTCATGGGTTGTAAGCCGGGTAGTGACTTGGTCAACCACCATGACTCTGGGGTCCTGGAAGTTAAGTTCAGAGGAGGCCAGGCTTCTATAAACTGGTGGAAAGAAAGCTGAAATCTGACGCAAAGGCAAGAAAGTGCATTCAGGTCCCAACAGAGCCTCAGCCAATGAGCAATCCTTGCCCCTCTTAGCCCACAAGGGGCTGAGGACTTCCCAAGGTCACCCTGATGGCCTTTGATGTCTCTAGCATTTCTCCCCCACCTTCCTAAACCATCACCTTTCAGCAGATGTTGCACCAAGGACAGATTTGATGGTGAGCAAATGGACTGCTAGAGAAAGAAAATGCTTGTTTCTTCAGCCGGGAAGGCTGCTGGGGTTTTTTGTTATCATTATTATTATTTTCTCTGAGCCAAACAAGTGACAGGACATAATAATATCATTTATTCTAACTTGCTCTTGCAAATCAGAACTTTTTAATATTTTCCTTTCAAATGAAAATGCCATTTATCATTATCAAATGAAGTGCTAATGAAAACAACATGTATAAGAAACACATTCACACAGCAGAGCATGATGGAGCACCTTGTCAGCGGTCCATAGTCTCACCGTTAATTTGATTTCTGCCAAAAATCACTTAAGTGAGACTTGGGGATTTTTTTTTTCCTCAATGCTCCAGGCCCTTCTACTGAGGCCTGTTTATTCCCCTCTCCTGAGAAGGCTCTGAAATCCCAAGCCAGTTTTAATCTGACTTTTAATGGAACTCCCGTTGATTGCATGAGGGATGTGTGTGCATGTCAGGGAGCATGGGGGGCTATGCTTGCCTGTCTGAGAGTTACTGCGCATTTCTTCCAGCCAAAACATGTGACTGGTAAACTTTGGCTCTGTCCTTGTTGAGGTATGTGTGTGTTTGTGTACTTCAGTCTGGGTGTGCCTCTGTAGATGATTATGTGTTTGTGTCCTTAAGCTATGAGGACAGTAATTATGTCTATTTGTTCCCCACTGTAGGCCCAGCATCTGGCCTATTGCCTGACACGTGGTAAGTACTCAATAAATATTTGTTAAATGAACGTTAAGTGAATATGTCTGCATGTCTTCATGAGGCATATGTTTTTGTCTGCATGGGTTCATATCTGTGTTTCTATTTACATATATGGGACCTTCAGGGCAGGAATTATCCCTGAATCTCTAGTGCTTTGTATGGTGCCTGGCACATGGGACACATTCAATAATGTTTGTAGAATGAATGTGTCTATGGGTTTCCATACATTTTTTTAAATTGAGGTAAAATTTACATAACATAAAACTAACCATTTTAGGTATACAGTTCGGTGGCACTTAGTACATTCAAAATGTTGTGCAACTATAACATCCATCTGGTTCCAAAACATTTTCATTGCCCCCAAAAGAAACCTTGTACCCATTAAGCAGTCACTCCATATTTCTCCTCCCTCCAGTCCCTGGCAACCACTTATCTGCTTTCTGTCTCTATGGATTTACCTATTTTGGATATTTCATATAAATGGAATCATACAATGTGCGACTTTTTATGTCTGGCTCCTTTCACTTAGCATAATATTTTCAAGGTTCTCCATATATCTTTTTACATTTGCTTAGGTTTCAGGTGTGTATTTATGTATGGGATAGTTGGCACCAGTGCTTTGTCCCCAGAACCTAACCTACGACCTGCCAAAGAATAGCTGAGCAATGAGGAAAACTTCTTTTGCTGTTCCTCCACCCCCTTCCCTGCCTGGCACCTCTGAGCCTTTGCATAGGCTGTTCCTCAGCCCAGATCACCTTTCCTCACCCCAGCATTTGCCACTGCCGGGCTAACTCTGATTGATTCGTTGACCATCTTTCCAAGCGTTATCTGCTTCAGGCAACCTTTCTCTACCTCACTCTCGGTTACAAAACCTTCCTCTGTACTCCCACTACCCTGTGATTTCTTTTGTCTCTGCCTTGCCCCACTATGTAGTCATTGTTAATGAACTTGTCTCTCTCCCTACTATCATGGGTTCCAAAGGGCAGGGGCTGTATTGTCTTCACCTTTGTGGTGCCAGTGCTTAGCATGATGTTTAGTTTATAGTGGGTGTCCCATAAGTGTTGCTTAAAAGAATGAATGAATTTTTAATAAAAGATATTCCATGTAGAGAGAACAAACTGTGCAAAAGCCCTGAGGCATGAGAGAGTACATTCATTTTTTAAAACTATAGCAGTTCGGTATGACACAAAGCCTAATGTGCATGAATGAGGAGGAAAGTGAGAGTTTAAATAGAAAGCAAGAAGTAGAAATGGGCCCATCAGAAACCACCCTGAAGACAATGGGAAGCCTTGGAAGGGTTTAAGCAAGAGCATGGCATGGTCCGATTTATGGGCTGGAATGATTCCTCTAGCTACTTGGTGCAGAATGGTTGGACCCTTCAGGGATGAATAAGAGTGGACCATTTAGGAGACTACGGCAGAAGTCTAGGCAAGTGGTGGAGGGGTGGCTTAGTCCAGAGTGGTGGCAGTGGAATTAGAGCCAGAGACTTGAGCAGTGCTCAACAAAATGTGGCCTGCGAACTGGGGCTAATCCATGAGCTATTACCAGTCTGCAATGAGAGAAGTACATCAAGGGAAAGGTGAGAGTAAGGACTTAGAAACCTTTACAGTGATCTGATATTGCTGAGACTTTTTTTATTGAATTTTACAAAAGTATTGGTCCAGAACATTTTGGAAGTGGAAAAATACAATGTCCTCCACCAGATAGTTTAGAGGACATGCTAATGAATGGGGTATGCTGGGGATGGGAGGATTGGAAGCAGGGGTGCTCCCAGCAAGACTGTCAATGACATGGACCATGTCTGAAGCATCTCTATGTTCTTAGGACCCCTTCGGGAAGAAAGGCTTAAAACTCCCAGGGTTCTTCAGAGTTATGGTGCTGAACAATGTCAAGGCTCCCACAGGATGCCAGGAACGGTATCTCAGTCCTCTCAGGCTGCTATAACAAAAAACCATAGACTGGGTGGCTTAAACAGATGAACAAAAAGGTATTTCTCACAGTTCTGGAGGCTGTAAGTCCAAGATCAAGGCACTGGCAGATTTGGTGTCTGGTGAGACCCTGCTTCCTGCTTCATAGACCACTGTCTCCTTGCTGTGTCCTCTAATGGAGGAAAGGGCTAGAGAGATCCCTGGGGTTTCTCTAATAAGGGCACTAATCCCCATCATGATGGCAGAGCCCTTCCAAAGGCCCCATCACCAAATATCAATCACATTGTGTTTAGTTTTTAAACTATGAGAATACAAACATTCACTATAGTAAAAAGTGAGGACAAAAAGCTGGGTCCAAAAAGAAAATGGGATCTGGCCATGAGCCACAGAGGAGTCCAGCTGTGCTTCCTTCACCTTCCTTCAGCTCTGCCTTGCTCTACTGAGCATGAGCTTCTGTGAAAACTGAGTCATGGTGAACTCTTCCCTGCCCTTCACACCCATGCTTAATGAGACAGTAAGCACTGGGATCTCAAGAGCAGTATAGTATGGGTTTGAGATCATGGACTCTGGAACCAGACTACCTGAGACTGAATCTTGACTCCACCACTTACTAGGTATATAACCTATAATCCTGGAATATGATATATACCCTCCCAGGCCCATTTCTTTGGATTATTGTGAGAGCTAAATGAGTTACTTGTCAAGTTTTTAGACTGGTGTTTGGTGCGTGGCGAGAGTTCCATGTGTTCGCTGTTTGGTTCCTGTTATTACTTTGGTTGCCTCTACTTCCTAACTATCTCCTGCACAAATCTGCCCCTCTCCCCATTCCTTGTACCACTGCCTAGTCCAGGCCACAGACACAGCAACTATCTCCTCCTCAGTGACTTCCCTGTCTTGTTTTGTGTCACCCCTTACTCCACTCTGGCCACAGAATGCTGTTTCTGAACCATGAATCTGGCCGTGTTACTTCCGGCTTAAAACCCATCAGTGGTTGTCCATCGTCCCCGGGATGAGGTCCACGCTCACAGACATAACTCACAAGGCCCTCCGTGATCCAGCTCTTTCTGGCCCCTCACAGCCCCAGCCTTTGCTACCAGGGCCTTCACTGCCAGGGCCTTCACCCTCCATGTGTCGGCCGCAGCAGCCTTTCTCAGCTCCCCAGATGGCCTTTGCATATATTCTGCTCCCTCTGCTTGGGCCAGTGCCCCCAGCTCCTTCATCAAGCCGGCTCCTCTGCCTCCTTCAAGGCTCAGCTCAGTAGTTGCACTTTCTGAGACACCATCCCTGATTCCCCAGGCAAAATCAGGAGCCCATGTTCTGTGTTCCCACAAGCCTGGTGCTTCGTCGACAGAGCACTGACCACACAGTGTTGCCTTTGCTGTTACATATCTGCCTCCCCCGACTGTGAGCTCCTCCAGGGCAAATCCAGGCCCGACCCATCTGTGTAGATGCTGGATAAACCCATGTGAAGTGGGATTGAATTGGAACCAGCCCAATATTGCATTTTAAGAGAAAGAAAGCAGAATAAAGTGGCTAGATCCAACTTCACTGGGAGAGGCTCATGCGTGGGCAAGGGCAGCATGAGATGTTCTTTTCTCACACCGTCCTCTTCCTGATGCCAACCCCCTCCTAGCCGCGTGAGTCTCGTGAGTTGACTCCAGATGGGATGGGCTTGGCAGTGGCTGCCTGGCTGTATGCCCACCACCCGTGGGCGCCCAGGAAACACTTGCTGAAAGGAACTGAGCACCACCAAGCAGTCCAGCCCTGCCATTCCTACCATGGGGCTTTGGAGACAGGAGTAGATGGTAAGCAGAAGGTGGGTTACCTGAATCTACAATCTCTCTGGGCCTCAGTCTTCTTTATGAAATGGAGGCCATAATCCCTACTTTAATGGTTGTCATGGGGAGTCAACAAGATCACAAATGTGGGCACATAGTGACTACTTTTTAATCCTGTTTGATCTCTGTTAGCTTTCTTGACATCACCAGGGAAATTGGGGTGAAGAGAGCGAGGAAAAGCACAACTTCAGGTAGGATCCCATTTTGGCGCAGCATAGAGAGGAAGGTTCTCTGCAAATATACGATATCTTCCGAGAATCTGGCTCATTTTTAAAAGGCCCCCGATTAGTGAACCTGGGCACTGATTTGTAATGGTTAGGAAGAAGAGATAAGCAGTTCAAGAAACATAGGATTGTGTGGATCTGGAAGGGAAGTAAACTGAAATATCCTACTGCCAACAATAGCTAACATTTATAGAGAGTACTTATTATGGACAGGGACTATATTAAGTGCTATATATGTGTAATCTTATTTATGCCTCACGATAGCCCTATGAGGAAGGTATAAGTATTATTATTCCTACTTTACAGATGAGAAAACTAAGTCAGGAGAAGTTAAGTAAATTTGCCCAAGGACCCATTAACGCCAAGGCAGGCTATGAACCCAAAGCCGTATGATTCCCAAACCCTTGCTCTTTTCATCCTGTCCTGGATGTTGTCATTGGTCTTCAGCTCTATACCTGCTGTTCTCAACTCTTCTGGGCACCCCTAGAGCCAGAAATCTGAGAACTACATTTCTCAGGCTCCCCTGCCTGCTGGGTTCCAGTCTGGGTCTGCAAATTGAAAGGCACACGTGGGCCGTAAGACGGCCAGAAGAAATTGGCATCTTTTTTGGCTTCTGTTATCCAGGAGAGTGTGGACTCTTGGACTGTAGGAGCTGCACCAATATCAGTTCCAGGAATGTCAGGGGTGTGAAGCCTCCACTCTCCCCTTTTACTTCTCTAGATCAAGAGCAGTGATGGCTTCCTCTCAGTACTGATTTCTGGGGAGCACAACTTTTATTTCTTCTTTTGCTCTCCAGCCCATCCAATAGCTTCATCACAAAGTCTCTCTGCTTGACACATCTAGAGGGGTTTGCTTCTCGACCAGACACTGGCTGTCACATTATCGTTCTTTCTACTCCTTTAATCAAAGGGAATAGCCAGTTATAGGATCAAGGTGTCTGCCAAACAGGCTGAGGGCAAGGCTGAGGCCTCTGCTGGATACTGGACATCTATCAGGGAAACTGAGGCAAGCATCTATTGGGCCAACAAAAACAAAGGAGGATGTGGGTCAGAGTGCTCCCAGCAGGTATCCAACATGCTAGGCTCAGGCTCTGGGCCTAATTCCAGAATCCACCCACTCTTAAGGCTGAGGCCAAAAGCCATCCTGCTGGCATCAGGATGGCTCAGGACTTGAGTGATGCAAGAGAACCTTGGGGCTGGCAGCTGAGCAGGCTAGGAGATGTAAAGCCAACAGAATATCTTCTGCCTGCCTCCCTTACCCCTAGAAACCCATCTACTTTGTGTTGACTGTTCTCTTCATTTGGGAGCTCAACTAAGAATAAACTTTGGAAATTTGACAAACCTGGGTCCCCATTCTTTACCAGCTAGTTCTGTTAGTCACTTAGTCTCTTCACCCAACCCGCAGTCTCCTTGTTTATAAGAAGGGGGCTGTCATGCCCACTTGCACAAGTGTGAGGATTGAATAAGATAATGTATGTAAAGTACCTAGCCCAGCTCCTGGCCCATTGCAGATGCTTAATAACTGTGCATTCCTGCTTCCCCCCCTTCTGAATCATAAGCTCCCTTATTTAGTTATTTAACATATCCTGTATGTGTGTCTCTCAAGCTCCATTATAAGATCTGGGAAAGTAAAGATCATGTCGTAGCCTTCTTTGCCTTACTCAGAGCACCTGGTTCATTTAAAAATATTAATGTGCTTTTAATAATAAATAAACCTTCATGTTCATAAAAAAAAATAAAAAGAAGATGGGAAAATAGAAATGAGGCTTCTCCGTTTGGCCTGAGTATGGGGCATTGAGAAAGACTGCAACTTTAGAATCTGCTCAATTCACTCCTCTTTCCCCACCTTTCTCCTTTCCCTCCCTTCCTTTTTCCCCACAAATATTTATTTTCCAAGCCTGGAGATGAAGATAAATAGGTATAGTCATTACCCCAAGAAGTCTAGATTCTAAGGTGGGAGACATCCTGTAAACAGATGACAACCCGTGGATATATATGTGAGGCATTTGTATCCATGCCCACAGCGCCATGACAAAGGAAAGCACAGTGGGGAGGAGGCCACAGAGGATGCTCCCTGGAAGAATACTTTTCTGTGCTGGTCCTAATGGCAAAGTGGAAAGGACAACATGCAAGTGCAGGGATGGGAAGACACAGCAAAGGAGTCAGGCCAACTGTAGTTCAGAGCCTTCTCAGCTGTGCAGCCCAGGGTAACTCGTGCACCCTCTGCGGAACTCAGTTTCCTCTTCTGTAAAGTAGGATAATAATACCTGCTGGACAAGTTTGTCATGGGTTTGATGGTAATACAGAAAGGACTTGTCATGAAGTAGGTGTCAAAGGGTATCAGGTCCCTCCCACCATTACCATGACAATGGCCTTTCCTGAGGGGAAGGAATTCAAAGTTAGAAGTGTGTGGGGCCAAGATACCTCTTGAGGACACTTTGCTGGCTTCTGCACGTGGACTGTTTCCCCACATTCCCCAGTGGGCCTCCCTTCTGAGCAGGGCTTATTACAAAACAAAAGACAATGAATAATGAAGAATCCAATCCCTGCCCCCATTCCAACACACACATCCCTGAGCTTAGAACCACCCAGAAGAGACTCAGCGGATTTCAGCGAGCCCCTCTCAGCTCACACCTCCACCGCTTTTTAAGATTTGGGACAACACAACACAAGAAGAAACCAACCCTGACTTTGTTTTTCCCTTTTCAAACTAAACAAGTTCCCGAACATGTCAAACATAAATGCAAAATTATGAAAACCAATCATAAGCGAAAATTCCAGTTATTAAAATGTATGGGGACGAATTATTGATCTGATGATATGCTGATAAAAAAGAAAGAGACACGCTTGGATAAACGGAAATCTTTTAAGTTCATTAATATACATGTGTTTATTTTTCCTTGTCTACACTGGAAGCTGCAGTAGGGCTATATTGTCTAACAAATTAGAGGGGGTGACAATGCCATGTTCAGCCCGATATGTGATGTCTCTCCACTCAGACCTATTTATTTCTGCCAAATTAAAACAAGGGCTCCCTCCCCACTGCGGGCTACAGGAATGTGCAATGCAAATCTGAATGCCATTAGGAAGACTGTAACCGGGGAACCTGTACACCGGCCTGAAGTTGTTTCAGCACAGACAGGATACTGCTGGCCTGAAACTGGTCCCTGTCAGCAGGGAGCTCTGCCAGGAGGGCGGAACTTGGTTCTGTTCCTGGAAGGGTGGCCCTCCCCACACGCCACGCCCTCACTTTCCCAGGACCAGTCCATGTGTCCTCCACGTGGCACCACTGCCCTGCAACTCCAGTCCAAAATGATCGCTACTCCTCTGAGCCTTGGTTGTCCCATCTGCAAACTAGATTCCCTGGTGCCAGAGACCCAAAGGATGGTGAAGAGCTGACAATCCAAAGTTGTCCACTGTTGTTATTATTGTCTTTCTCACAGTTAAATAAAATCACATCAAGTATGCCAAAGCAGTAAACACAATGTCTCCTCAAAATATTTTCTCAAATAAAAAGAAACTGGTTCTGAAGTCACTCCCTGCATTTTTGGCTAAGCCAGATGCCCTCTGAGGGCACTCTCTCTCTCTCTCTCTCTTCAGACTCCTGCAGGAAACTTAACTTCGGGGCATTAGCATCAAGCTTCAGTATTTCTGCTCACGTGTGCCGTTCTCACCCTGCAATGCCACAAAGCAACTCCTGCCCAACTCCTGGTGCGGACCTCTCCAGGAAGCCTCTTGGAGCAGCCCCTACAGCCACCTCTGGTACCTTGAGTTATGGCTGTGCCTGCAGGTGTCCACCTCCCCCACCTGAGAGTGAAGGCCTGGAGGGCAGCACCTGAGTCTTTCCCAACTCTGGGCCCCAGGGCTGAGCACAAGGCCGAGTCCAGGAAAATGAAGAGTAACTAACATTTGCTCTGGGCCCTGCTCTGGACTAACCAATTCACAGACGCAGTCTCACTAAATCGCACAATACTTTATAAGCTAAGAAGAAGCAGCACACAATTTTACATAGGCTTGGGGAAATCAAGTCCCTTGTCCAAAGTCATACCTCCAGTGAGAGGGGGATCCTGATCAGACTGTGTGTCTGTCTTCTCCAGAGCTATAACCACTCCAGAGCCTAACCTTAACCTCTCCTGCTTAAAGGGGAGGCAGGAGGGAGGAGGAGTAATTGCTTCACTTGCCCCTCTCAGCTTTGACTGGGGCAGGGACATTGGCTGGGAAACTGTTCCCAGCATGCAAATGAAAGGGGACAAGAGTCTCAGCAGGGTGGGGGGAAGGAGAGCAGGTGGTAGAATGGAGAGATGCTTAGGGAAGGGCAGCTCAGGATCTGTTCCCTTGCTGAGTGAGGAAATGCTGAGGGAGAGGGAGGAATGGATGAGTGGATAGTGGTGCTGTCATAAGAAATGTGGACTGTAAATCATCACCTACATCATTGTCATTACGGTAGACGGATGGAAGTTCATGCCAGGCAATGTACTAAGTACATGATCCCACTCGGGCCTCACAGCAACCTTGGGAGAAGGTATTATTACTATTCCCCTTCTAGAGAGGAGAATATAGAAGCTTCCATTAACCTCCAAATAAACTATTTGGGGCAATTTAAAATGAAAATGACTCAAATCTTATAAAATAAACATTTTATGAGCCCTTTTGAACCACGAAGTATGTTCCCTGGCTATTCAGTCCCTCCCCCTGACACAAAGAGGTTGGGGTGTCTTGTGCCCCCACTTTTGCCTCAAAGTCACAATCCCAGCCTCCTGGGACTGACTGTGAGTCTAAAGCATTCCCCTGGCACCTCTCCCCACAAGTTTACCAACTAAAACTTGGAGGCATCCAGGAGTTCTCAAAGGGGCAGGCAGATCAGCATCCCCCTCGCTGATGTGCCCAAATTTCCAATGTCCATCTGAGGTCCATAGTCCATTGCTCCTGAATCCCTGGATGTCCTGCTCCACGGGTTGCAGGACTCACTCTGGCAGCCTGGCTGTCGGGCTCACAGCCCCTGGAGAGCTATCAGAATTGGGTAAATGCAGCTGTTCTTTTGAAGGAGTAAGTTGAGGGCACTTATCGAATCAACTTCCTAATGAATCTTTTCAGGTCTGGATGGAAGCTGTTCCGTTACTATGGAACTTGGCTTGATTTGGAAATTAATGTGGTAATTTACAGCCACTCTGCCAGGCAAGAAGATTAAAAGAGAGGGAGAGAGAGTGAGGGGAGGGAGACCTGCAGGGGCAGAGCGTTAAGAGGCACCAGCCTGGGGTGTGTCTGGAGAGCCAAGCCACATGCCCTGGGAGAGCAGGCGCATAAGAGGCAGGCAGAGAAAGGCACTCCTCAGAGCAGACCCACAAGTCAACAGCCCAGGCCCTCTTCTCCCTAACGAGAGAAAGAGGATCGATTAGATCGATAAGTGATCATGATGATCATAGATAGAGATAGAGAGATAGATAGACTTTTATTGCTTCCAGGATTTACTTCCCAGTATCACTGCTTCTGCCAGGTCCATACGTCACCAATACCATTATTTCTTTTACATTTTTCTTTAAATTTATTCACTTTTTATCTTAAATAAATTTTATATCACTATCATAAATGGAAAATATAATATATATAAAAATAATATATAAATAAATATAATATTACATACCAGGAAGAGAAAGTAAATGTAAAATCTATACATTGAAAACAAAAGTTTACAAATTCTGGAGAGGCTCTTGCCTGGCAGAGCTTCTGAGTCTGAAGCCTCACCCCATTTGGGAAAAAGCAAGTATTAGAAAGATGCTCATGACATAGTAGTGCAAAGTCAAGGTGTACGTACCCCTTGGAATCCACTTTCTCAGTGTATGAACCAGTGCTATTTATTTTCTTTTTTAAAAAAATTTTTATTTATTTACTTGAGAGAGAGAGAGGGAGAGAGCACAAGCAGGGGGAGAGGCAGAGAGAGAGAAGCAGACTCCCCGCTGAACGGGGAGCCTGAAGTGGAGGCTTGAGCCCAGGACCCTGGGATCGTGACCTGAGCTGAAGGCAGCCGCTTAACCAACTGAGCCACCCAGGCGCCTCGAACCAGTGCTATTTAATGCTATCACCTCTGCAGTTTATTTGACAAACATTTACATAGCATGTACTATGTGGCAGAGGCGGTTTTAAAAGTTCTTTTTAAAAAAATTAACTCGGGGTGCCTGGGTGGCTCAGTCGTTAAGCGTCTGCCTTCAGCTCAGGTCATGATCCCAGGGTCCTGGGATCGAGCCCCACATCGGGCTCCCTGCTCAGCGGAGAGCCTGCTTCTCCCTCTCCCTCTGCCTGCTGCTCACCCTGCTTGTGCTCTCTCTCTCACTATCTCTCTCTGTGTCAAATAAATACATAAAAAAATCTTTAAAAAAAAATAAATAAATTAACTCATTCTCCATTTAATTTGTCTAATAACCTCAGTGGTGTAGCATTATTCCCATTTTAGAGAGAGGAAACTGAGGCACAGAGAGGTTCAGTAACTTGCTAAAGGTCACCTCAAACCATCTTAGTATCACCTAAAATCGTCTGCACTTGGTGAGTCAGAGCATCCCAGAGCTGCTCCAGCCACGGTAGAGGGCAGAGCAGCAGGCCCGCGGGAAGGGGCCGCGTTCAGATGCAGGTGAACTGCTGGGTGGCTACAGACTGATTCCTCAGACCCGGCGCAGCCGGCGGTGACGTCTGTAGGTGGCCCCCATCAGGCCATGCCTCCAAGCCCCTCTGTGCCCTCCATCTGACTGTGAGTCTGGATTCTATGGCTGGTGAGTGACATTTGAATGCTGATCCAGAGAAGAGCTTCCAGAAGGAAAGAAGGGAATGATTTTTTTTTTAAATTGGTTTTTGGTTGTTTTAAATATATGTATATATATAAAGAAATATAATAAACTTAAAGAAATATATAATAACTTAAAGAAATATATATATAATAACTTAAAGAAAAGCCCCTGGGGCTGCTGCTTCTTTCTGCTAAATATTCTTGAAAGAAATCTCTGAACAGTGCTGTGAGAACCAGACCAGGGCTGCAGTTGGAGATCAGGTCGCTAGATCTGAGGGGCAGCAGGTTCCCTTGGCACAGGGAGCAGCGGTGGGGGCAGATGGGGCCTGTGTAGAGATGAGGGGCCGTCTGGTGAGGGCTTCTGTGACCAGCTGCCCCCGCAAGCGCAGCCAGGTGCCCTCAAGGGGCTCACTGCAGCCTTTCCACCCTGGAGAGCCCATGCTTTGTTTGGCCCAGGGGTGCAAGATGTGCTGCAACCCTAACCACAGCCTGGAGTGGTGACAGGAGCCCTGCATCATTATCATGATAATAAAAGGGTAACAGAGGCAATATTTTGGAAACGGTCAATGAATTATTCTCTTTGCTTCGGCAAGTACGTGAGCCTTGCCCAGTCTGACTAATGTGAAGTTGAGAATCTTCCAGAAGGAATTCCAAGAGACAGATGAGGTAATATGTAGATACTGACACTTAAAAAAAAAAAGCCAGAATTTTATCCTGGCTGGAACTAAAAGCTATATTTTCCCCACTAACTTAACGGAGGGCAGAGAGAAGGGAGGCTCAAAAGGAAAGGCTAGGTCATCAATTGAAAAAATAATGCAATCTTGTTGCAGATTCAGGTTAAAGCACAAGTTAAATTTGAGACCCTACTATGATAATTAACATTGGCTGAGCAATTCCTTTGTGTCAGGCCATTCACTTGCCAAGTGTTTTACACCCACGACCTCAGGTAATCTTTTGAATAGTCCTGAGGTTGGTGCCATTATTATCCCCATTTTATGGATGAGGAAAGGGAGGAAGGATAAATTACTCAGCCAAGCTCAGACATCCAGGAGGTAGAGCCAAGATTTGAAGCCTTGATGCATTTCTCTAGACTGCAACATTTGTCCCTAAGGAGCTACCACTCCCTTAGCCACCACAACTCACCTCCCAGGAACAGAACATACCTTAAACGAGTCTATCACCAAGACCAACATTCTTGGGCTCATGTCAATCAAGGACTCACCCCAGGACCCTCCAGGTAAGAATCTCTGTCCAGCTCCTCACAAATACCAGAGCCCATAAAGATTATAAAGGCAATTGAAAATGCACAGGCCCCACACAAGGGGATGTAGATTTGGAGGCATCTGCCTCCTCTGGTACCACGTCAGCCCTTAAACAGACCAGGATCCTGCTCCCACATTCAGAATCTGGATCTGTAAGTAATACAAATCATGCATCCTCACCAAGGCCAATGCTTGACTCATGTACTCAGCCCCTCAGTGAGCCCCCCTCAGCTGTCAGAGGCTCTAAGCACCAGCCCTCCAGCCACATGAGACTTACCACCCCCCTCTCCCCAAAGTGCAGCTCAAAGGTCAAGTAGGACCTGGCTTTCCCTCTGACTCCATGGACATTGGAGAAGGGCCACCTTACCTCTCCACCTTTCCCCTACCCCAGACACAGCCCCAGCAGAGAGAGTTGAGACCATGTTCATCTGCAGGCCCTATCCCTGGGGTACCCAGAGCTCTCCCCTCCCCTCAACCTTGGGCCTGGAGGCCAGCCAGGCTCTGCTACTGTTTGCTGCATGACCTTCAATGGGAAGTTAACCTCTCAGCACCTCAGTGTCCACATCTGCTACATAGAGAGCCAGATAGAGCCTCTGAGCCTCTGAGGAAAGAGTAGTTTGCACCTACTCTTTCCTCTGTCTGGAAAATCCTTCCTCTTCTTGATCTGTCTAACTCCTAGGTCTTTCTAGACTCAACTCATGTTATTAGTTCCCTTTGGAGGTCTTTCCCCACCTTCCGTCTTCTAACTCCTATCCCAAGCTGGATTGCCTTCCTCCATAGTAATAGTAATTGTTTTATTAAGCACTTATCACATGCCCAGGCACTGTTTAAAGCACATCACGTGTGTTGATGTAGTTAGTCCTCACAAAAATTCCACTATGGGGCGCCTGGGTGACTCAGTTGTTAAGCATCTGCTTTTGACTCAGGTCATGATCCCAGGGTCCTGGGATCGAGCCCTGCATCGGGCTCCCTTCTCCGTGGGAAGCCTGCTTCTCCCTCTCCCACTCCCCCTGCTTGTGTTCCCTCCCTCGCTGTGTCTCTCTCCGTCAAATAAATATATAAAATCTTAAAAAAAAAAAAACCCAATAATTCCACTAGGTGGTTGCTATTATTGTCCTTATTTTACAGAGAAGGAAACCGAGAACTAGAGGCAAAATGAATTATTCCAGGTTACTTGGCAAATAAGTGTCAGAGTGGGGATTTGAACTCCTGCGTGGTTTTCACGAGTGATGGAAAGGTGTGATGAGGCATGAGGAGAGCTGCTTTGCCCACTTTCTGTTTTGATACATGATCCCATTCAGGGAGGCCCAGGCAAAGTTTTTAGCCAAATTGCATCTTTTTTCCCAAAGCATTTTATTCTTCAGTGATGACCCCCAATCTATCCTTCTAGGCCGAACTCTTGACATTGTAATTCTTCTATCAGTTGCCATTGCTGTAATTACCCACAATTCACTCCAGAGCAAACGTCCTCAGTGTGGAGACACAAGGGCACGGTGGAGTTGTCAGAAAGCTCGGGGTCAACATCTGACATGCTGTGTGACTTTCGACAATTTCCTGCTACAATCTGAGCTAGTTCCTCACCTGCAAAATAGAGACACAACACTTGTCTCAGAGATTTAGAGAGGGTCAAATAAAATAGTGGGCATCAAAGCCCCAGGCAAGCAAGGAGTAACTCAGTCAACAGCTGCTCAGCAAGCACTTAGCTGTGCAAGGCACTGCTGCTGTCGAGCAGGACAAAAAAGGACCTGCCCTCTCCTAGTTTGCATTTGGAGGTGACATTTGCACTGGAGTTACTTCCCAGACCAGCTCTTCATGAAGGAGTCTGTCTCTATTTATGAAACCACCACATTCCTTGTCATGGCAGGACCTCAGGATCCTCACTGACAGGATCCACCCACCTACTCACTGCTGTCCTTTCTCCTCTCTGCTCTGCCCCCACCTAGGTCAAGGGGTGGCCCCTGCCAGTCCCTCCCATTCTCTAAAATAAGGATTGGGTCAGGGGATTTCCAGGCCCTTCCAGGTGGCCATCAATGATTGTATGGTTTGTTACTCCTTCCCTTGTATGCTGAAGTCCGGGGTGGGCAGGAGAACGAGCCCACACATCCAAGAGGACCTTCAGAGTTCACCAGACTTTTCTTCATTGAGACTGAAACAGTTAAGTTTTACTCCCTGGCCACATCAAACACCTTCAAGTTCCCTTCACCTCCTGCTAGGACCACACCTTCCTTTGGCTGGGAGCTCCCCTCCATTCCTTGCTTTCCTGGCCAGTCCTTATATTACCTTTAAAACTCAGAGTAGAATCCACCTCCTCCCTAACCTGTCTCATTTTTGCAGTCAGTGCACTAGAATATAATTTATTGATTTGAACATCTGTTCTCCCACCACACTGAGAGCTCCTCAAGGGCAGGGACTGTATTTTATAATACTGTATCTCCAGGCCCTAGGTTAGCATGAGGCTCATAGCAGGTGCTCAGTTGCTGTTGGATGGATTGAATTAAATGTGATTTAAAGTCACCTGCTGAGGTTCCCAGTATCAGGAAATGGCAGGGCTAGGACTGGAACCCAGATCTGGGGATGCCAAGTCCAGCATACCTCATTTCCCTGTAAGTGACCAGGAGTGGCCCAGAGGAGACCCGCTGGGAGATGAGGGGTGTCCAGATAACCGTTTTCACCATCCTTCCACTAGGCAGGGAAAGGCCTGGGGCAGAGATGGTCTCCAGGAGCCTGACTGCCTGAGAAGGGTCCTCAGGACGCCCCGAGTCTCTGTCTATGCCGGCATAGCTGCCCACCTTATGTTCCTCCCTTTTCCCCTCTCAGCCCCCACCTGCCCAACCCCTGGCTTTCTGAGGACTGAAGTTAAGCCACCTTTTCTCCCTTCTGCTCCCTTTCCCCAGACCTCTGTAAATATAGTGGGAGCCTGGCTTTTTGAATGAGGTGGGAGGAGACAAAGAGAGCCACCCACCCCCAATGCCTGTCGAGGGCCCAGTTCATATTCCTGCTGCGACTGTATCTAAATTTGCAAATCGTCACCTCGCGCCCCACCATCATGTGTCATCTTTTATGCATGGCCACCTCTGCCATGCTGCTCAGCCAGTTGCTACGCAACCGACAACGGCGCCGCAGGGGCCTGACATTAGTGAAAGCAAATTGACCAGAGGAGTCCTCATCCTGCATGCAAAGCAGCCAGGGCCTCCCCAAGTCACCCTCTTTCTATCCAGGCCCATACCCTTGGACCACAGCCTCAACAGCCTAAGCTGCAAACACTGGCACTCCCACACCTCCAGAAAAGGCTGAACCCTGGCCAGTGACAAGAGCCACCCCCAAAGGGAAAGGAGGGGCCAACGTGCCTTCAGGCTCTAAAATTCTGAACCTTGGGTGGGATAGACATTGGTTTCTGCAGGAAGGGAAAAGAGGATTCCTACTCATTGAGCACTTACTATATACTAGGCACAGTGAAAACAGCAAAATGCACAAAGCTCTAACTTCCTGGATTCCAGCCCAGCTCCACCATTTCTCTGCTGTGTGTTGTGCATGCAAATCACTTATCGGGACTGAGACCAAGCCACTAGAGGAAGCTGTCTTCAGACATCTTGGAAAGCAATAAAAAGCCAGATAATGGGCTGGAGGGGGAAGGCCAGTAGAACAGCAGGGGTGAGAAGATGAGAGAAAGGAAGGAGGGCAGCAGACTGCCTTGCACACTTAATATTGAAGGCCTCTGAGCCTCCTGTTGGGAGGAGCAGAGGAAATTAGAAGCTGGATGTTCTGGTCTCCCTTTCTGCTCAGCCCCTCGTGGCTCCCACCCCCAGGAACTTGACCTCAAAATTTGCCACTTGAGTATACATCTTTTTGCACTGACGGTGGTGGGAGATGCAGCAAGTTGTGTTGGAGAGAGTAACGGTGTTGGAATTGATTAGAACAGGCCTAAAATCCTCAAATCCTGACTCACCTTTCTAAACTACGTGACTGCAGCAAGTTACTTCTTTTGAATTTCTATTTTTCAATCTGTAAAATGGGCATGATGATACCTACCTCACAGGGTTAAATGACTGACATGTAAAGCTCCCAACAGAAAATCAGTAAAAGCCACTCTTCTCCCCAATACTCTTCAGTGGCTCTGAATTGTCAGAGAAGCCTGCTTCCTTAGGACCACCTGGCCCCCACCCACCTCCCCAACATTGCCTACTTGCACCTCTGTACATTTGCTCGTAATACTGATTCTTCATAGCAAATCCTTCCTTTAATGTTTGCTTTTTGAAATTTTGTCTACTTCATAGGACCCAGAAAAAATGAAAATAAAATTCCAATTTTAAAAGTTCCAATAGGCAAACCTGCCCCATCAGACCATTCCCTAATCTACTGACATTTCCTAGTGGAAGAAGGAGCAGAAAACCAAGAAGTCACCCTCCCTTCTTCACTGGTGAGTCTGAGAAGTTTTCTCAAACTTTACGACGAAATGTCTGAAAGCTCACTCATCTTTTGAGGAATGCTGTTCTGTGGCTCCTGACGTCTCAGGGAGAGACTTGAGGGTGGATAGGCCCTGAGGATGGGCACAGGGCCAGCTCAGAAGGCATAGCTTGGTGACTTACTGAACACCAAGCACGGTTCTAGGTGTCATAACAACATCTTGGTCTTGACCAGTGTTTAACACTTCATAGTCATTGATGAACTAATTCACGACTACTTGTTAACATACTAACAATACCTTTCAGTCTCAGAAAGGAAAAATGACATGCACAAGATCACACAGTGGGTTGATGATGATAAAACAGGAGCAGGAAATATGCAGTTTTACATGAAAATGGGCTAAGAGGCTGTAATGTATGGACTTTGTCTATATCATCAATCAAGTTAACACTTCAGAGTGATTTGCCCATTTTAAAAACCCATAAGTTACTGGGGAAAGCCACTTATCTATTTTTTTATAAGGGCGGAGCCTTTACCGCACCCAGAAAGGGGCAGCTTGGAAGGTGCAGAGAGCACTAGCCTAGCTGTGTGCCCCTGGGCAGATTACTCTATTCCTTTGAGCCCAAATTTCCTCTCTTTGAAATGGAAGGTAAGGTTACCTACCCCTCTCCTAGTTCTATTCCAAAGGGTAAAATGATACAGACACCAAAGTGCTAAACTATGAGGTCTTGTTAAGTGTTAGTATCCCCTTAGAAGTGACATTTCTCAGAACCATGGGTATACAACTTGTATCTGACATATGCATTTCTTTAATTATTCAGTGTTGAGAACTGTGTTGTCGTTTTGTTTAAAAGGAGACATGTCAATTATATTGCCTTTGTGTTGTATTGAAAAGCATTTCTTCATCATTTGGACTAATTTCCAAACAAATTAAAAACTGTTGTAGCAGTCAAGCTCTGACTGCTTCATCTATTAGATTCAGAAGATGGCAAATTTCTTAAAACACCGATATAAACAATTCTGGTAACATGATCTGATTTTATAATTAATTTTCTGCCTGGGAAGGCAAAAGTTCTCCTTCTCACTGTCTTTGCACTCAAGTTCCTGACTGTTCTCCCACTTCTGGCAGACTCTTGACTAAGGAAAAGCATATACTGTTACCTGGGACTCTGCTGCATGTAAAAAGATAACTTTTCTCAAATGCTCTTTGATCACAGAGATGGCCAGGGTAGAAGAAGTTGAGTTCCTTTATGATCTGACCATATTGGTTCCTGTTCCTCCCACAATGCAGCCATAGTGAACACATCTTCATCAGGGCATGGTCACTCAGCGAACCCGCTCTGGTTAGGAGCCTGTAACAGCTCCATCCTGTGCCAGCTTGTGGGGCAGACATGCCAGAGGGGTGCTCAAGATCTAATAGAGGTATGAGGCTGGAATACCTCCAGGTCAAATAGAGCTTTGAGGCTGGAATAGGTGAAACAAGAGAGGCAAATATGTATGCAAGGAGTTGTTTAAATAGCAAGACAGGGGTGCGCCTGGGTGGCTCAGTCGTTAAGCATCTGCCTTCGGCTCAGGTCATGATCCCAGGGTCCTGGGATCGAGCCCTCCATTGGGCTCCCTGCTCGGCGGGAAGCCTGCTTCTCCCTCTCCCACTCCCCCTGTTGTGTTCCCTCTCTCGCTGTCTTTCTCTCTGTCAAATAAATAAATAATATCTTTAAAATAAATAAATAAATAAATAATAAATAGCAAGAGGGTTGGCTGGGCTGATCCCCTTGTGAAATAACAGACATATTAGATGGATCCAGGGTCTAGTCTATGACCAAGATCAAGACTCAGTCTAGAGCCAAGTTTACAGTTCAATATATGACCAAGATCAGACCTCAGGCTGGGATCAAGGTCAGGGCTCAAGTTGTGACCAAGATCAAGGCTCAGACTATGACCAGGATTAGGTCTCAGTCTGTGGCCGAGATTAGGGCTCAAATGAGACCTGAGTTCCAGGACTGGTCTCTGGCCAGGGCCAGTATGCTTCTTCAAAGCAGACTCTGTGATAGGGATTTATGTACAAGTGATTAAGGAAATGCTTCCTGAAAAAACCAGGAAGGGAGTAGGAAAAGAAGGGCAGCAAAGAAAGGAGATAAACAAGGATGTGACCTCAGGTAAAAGTCCTACAGAGAGTAGATTTTAGCCAAATCCTGCAGGAGAACTCTGGAGTGTAAGTCATCCCAACTTGAGAGTGGGGCCAGGCTTTCATTCTCTCCTTTGCAGTAAGCCAACAACCATTGGTCAACTCCCAGACACATCTAGCTGTCTGTGATAGTGGGCTAGTGCTAGTCCAATAGCCCGAGGGCAGTCCACTGAAGAAAAGCCACAAGAGCTATTGAAAGCACATGAAGTGAGGGGCGGGTATCCAAGGAAACCGGAATAGAATACCAACAATATCTGCTAGAAGGTTTCCATTTGTGTTGGTTTCCCCAGGCCTGTGTATTGGTTTCCCAGCCTCTCTGGCTATCCCTTCTCATTCCTGTAAGAGCACCACTTTTTCTATTCTTTAAATGATAGCATTTCACCTGTTTAACCCATCCCTAGCTCCTGACTGCTTGCAGGATAAAGTCCAAGTCTCCAAATGACTAAGTAACCCCTTCATGATCTGTCCTCTGCAACTACCACCAAGCCTCATCACTCACTTGGCCCCCTTACTCTAGCCCAGCCAAGAACTTTCTGTGTATGGGGATCATAATGGGGTTTTGGGGAGCCCTTACACTCCTTGTAGCCCAATAAGGGAAAGACAGTGATATGAGAGGGAAATTAAGGAGTTTGTGGGAATAGAGATAAATACATAACTCAGCCCAAGTTCAGTGAAGACTTCCCAGGGAGATAAAAGTGAAGGCTATAGATGGGGAAGTAGAGAAGAGTGATCCTGATAGGATTTGCAGCAAGGGTAGAGGTGAGAAGATGTGCAGGAGATCTGGCAGAGATTGGTCACAAATTAAATATTTGTGGAATGAATAAACGAATGAATGATAATACAGGCATTATACAGACTGGGCTTTAGAGCTCAAAAGCCTTGATTCCTATCTCCTCTGCTTACTCACTGAGAAATCTCCAACAAGTCATTTAACCACACTGAACCTCAGTTTTTGTTTTTTGTTTTTTGTTTTCATTTAGAAAATGGGGCTAATGAGAATATCTGGGACAATGGATGTAAAAAATACTTTGCCTGCTGGAAAACCCTGCTCAAAAAATTAATATTCATTCATTCATTCAAAAGATATTTTTGAGTTCCTACACTATGGCAGACAATGTGCTAGCAATCGACCTACACAAATAGGAATTAGATGGGGACTCTACTTGCAGGTGAGGAGGAGACAGTTCAGGGACGGAAATGAGGAAACAAAGAGAGAAGACAAGTTTAGCTCATAATGAGTCAATATGCTGTAATCAAGATCTGAGAGTTCAGAGATAGCTTGACTGAGGAAGTTTTCCCAAAAAAAGTAAATTTGTATGATTGTGCTCTGAAGGATAAGTGGGGTTTTGCCAGATGAAGAAGAGGTCAGGGTAGAGGGAACATATATGAAGACACAGGCATGAAAGAGAAGTGTGTTTAGGCCATCAGGACTGGTCTCGAAGTCATAGTGTATACAGCATGGTGTTGAGACAGAAAAGGGAATGGTAAGTCCCTAGAGGTCAAGTAATATAGAGGAAATTTGAATACTTCTTTGGTATGAGAGTTGCAGTGGCATTAAGATGAGAGGAATAGGTGAGTAAAGGCTGTTTGGGTCCCAGGAAGAATAATTGTGGTAACCCATACCTTAAGAAATGGAGAAACTTCTGGACCTTCACAATCATTACCACCAACACACAACCACTCCACCACTACCACCAAGCTCCAGCAATCTCTCCTTTAGACAGCTATCCACTACGGAAATACCTGCTCCGTATGGTTCTTCTTGAAAATGTTGCTCCTACATCATGAGAGTCATTACATGCCATCTCCCGATGAGCTTTGTTTGGTTATTTTAATTGTGTTTCTATTGGCAGGGTATAAGATGAAACACCTTCTAATTAGTCTTAAATATCCCCCTGAAGAGGTCTTTACCAGTTATCTATTGCTGTGTAACAAACCATCCAAAACTTAGTGTCTTAACACAACCATTTATTTAGTTCATGATCCTGTAGGTTGGCAATTTAGGCTTTCCTCAGGTGGGCAATTCTCCTGCTGATCTTGACTGGGCTCATTCATTTGTCTGTGTACAGCTACAGGTCAGCTAGGAAGCTTTGTTTCTGGGGGTTAGCTGGCTGTCAGCTGAGGGTAATGGGGTCAACTGAGCCACATGTTTTTCATCATCTAGCAGGCTAACCTGCGTTTGGTCACACTGGTCGTAGTCTCAGTGTTTTAAGAATAGCAAGAGAGGAAGCTACAAGGCCTTCTGAAGCCTAGACTTAGAACTCACCCAATATTATTTATTCTGTTGACCAAAGCAAGACACAAGCCAGCCTGAAATGCACTCCATGTCTCAATGGGAGAATTTACAAAGTATTGTGGCCATTTTTGCAATATCCCCTACAGTTTATGAACTTTTTTTTCTATAATCCTGGCATGTGCAAGGAAGAAAGAATGAACATTTCAGACAAAGTTTTTTTCTTTTTTTTTTTTTTAAAGATTGTATTTATTTATTTGACAGAGAGAGACACAGCGAGAGAACGAACACAAGCAGGGGGAGTGGGAGAAGGAGAAGCAGGCTTCCTGTGGAGCAGGGAGCCCAATACAGGGCTCGATCCCAGGACCCTGGGATCATGACCTGAGCTGAAGGCAGACGCTTAATGACTGAGCCACCCAGGTGCCCCATTTTTGTTCTTTTTATTAATTAAAGTATTCCCTATAACCATAACATATACTGAAAGCATGGTAAACTCCCTGTTATTTATTATTATGTATTATTATTACAGGTCCCCCACGATCCAAAAGTAGACTTGTCCTTATGAAAACTTTTGTAAGCCAAAATGACATAAAGCAAAGAAGCAATTACCATTTATTTATATGGAAAAAATTTTTTATCATTCCCAGACCCAAAAAATAACCTCTCTTAGACTTTTCTGATACATTAACACATCTTGATAAAGGATGCAGAAAATAAATTGAGAAAGCACAGATGCTCACACAGTTCAAAGTATGGAGGCGAGATGATGAGTGTAGTTCCCAGGAAGGAGCTTGGCATTGCCACTCTGACTACTCGATGCATGCTGCCTGTATAATGGCTTGCTGCAAAACAAATGCTGAAAACTATTTTTGTTTTTCGCCTTTATTCATGAAAGCAAAAATCGTCTTTGGATTTTTTTTTTTTTTTTGGTTACCAAAAACAGGCACTAATGTAGGTCTTTCCTAAAAGCAAAGTGGCACTGGGTATTTACCCCAAAGATACAAATGCAGTGATCTGAAGGGGCCCATGCACCCCAATGTTTAGAGCAGCAATGTCCACAATAGCCAAACTATGGAAAGAGCCTAGATGTCCATCAACAGATGAATGGATAAAGAAGATCCATATTATGCAGCCTTCAAAAAATGAAATCTTGCCATTTGCAATGATGTGGATGGAACTAGAGGGTATTATGCTAAGCCAAATAAGTCAGTCAGAGAAAGACAAGTATCATATGATCTCACTGATGTGAGGAATTTGAGAAATAAGACAGAAGATCATAGGGGAAGGGAGGGGAAAAATGAAACAAGATGAAACCAGAGAGGGAGACAAACCATAAGAGATTCTTAATCTCAGGAAACAAACTGAGGGTTGCTGGAGTGGAAGGGGGTGGGAGGGATGGGGTGGCTGGGTGATGGACATTGGGGAGGGTATGTGCTATGGTGAGCACTGTGAATTGTGTAAGACTGATGAATCACAGATCTGTACCCCTGAAACAAATAATACATTATATGTTGATAAAAATAAATAAATAAACAAATAAATAAATAAAAGCAAAGTGGCCTAATGCAAACTTTTAAAAAGTTAGGGGATACCTGTATTATTTGAGCACCTCCTATGTGCCAGGACCACTCAAAAAACAGTGGAAAATGTATGCACAGCACTTGTTCCCATGGAGTTCACAGTCCATTATGGAAAACATCTTAAGTAATTATAACAGTTTAATATTAAAATATGTCTAAAAGTTTTATAGCATTATTAATCTTTTCCTTTATGATTTTTGTCACTGGAGTCTTGACTTTTAAAACCTTCCACAACGCTCAAATTAATAAATATTTACCTGTCCAAATGGGTTTTTGAAAGAAGGAAGTTGCACCTCTGCCTGGAGGCCCTCTTAACTTGGGTCCCTAGTGAGTAAACCTGAGCCCAGCCAGAAAGCTAAGACCAAAAGAGGGGAGCCTCTAGTTCATTTCCAGACCCAGGTCCTGGCCCCTCCTTAAAGAGACTGGTGCTATGCTCCCTTCACATTGTGTTGCCTCCCCAGGTGGGCACCATTAGAGGGAGAATAGAGGCTCTACTTCAATCGTCCTAGACTTGATGCCATCCCACCTCCAGACGGTTTTCTGTTGCCAGCTGGCCTGTTGGGCCTCTCTCACAGGTGTTTTAATGCACAACCTGATTGAAAACCGGACCCCTCAGAAGCATTGTACTAGATTTCATTCAACTGTATACATACATACTTACATACCCACAATAACTATAGATGATAGACAGTTTTGCATATTTTTCCCATTTAACAATGTTTTTTTAATTTTATTTTATTATGTTATGTTAGTCACCATACAATACATCATTAGTTTTTGATGTAGTGTTCCACGCTTCATTGTTTTTGTATAACACCCAGTGCTCCATGCAGTACGTGCCCTCCTTAATACCCATCACCAGGCTATCCCACCCCCACACCCCCCTCCCCTCTAATACCCTCAGTTTGTTTCTCAGAGTCCATAGTCTCTCATGGTTCGTCTCTCCCTCCAGTTTCCCCCCTTCATTTTTCCCTTCTTTCTCCTAATGTCCTCCATTTAACAATGTTTTAAGTTTTCATTTAAATTCTAGTTAATATATAGTGTAATATTCATTCCAGGAGTAGAATTTAGTGATTCATCACTTACATACAACACCCAGGGCTCATCACAAGTGCCCTCCTTGAGACCCATCACCCATTTAGCCCATCCCCCCACCTACCTCCCCCCATCAGCCCTCAGTTTGTTCTCTATAGTTGAGTCTCTTATGATTTGCTCCTCTCTCTTCTTTTCCCCCCTTCTCCTGTGTTCATCTGTTTTGTTTCTTAAAGTCCACATATGAGTGAAATCATATGGTATTTGTCTTTCTCTGACCAACTTAGTTAGCTTAGCATAATACACTCAAGTTCTATTGATGTTGTTGCAAATTACAAGATTTCATTCTTTTTGATGGATGAATAATATTCCATTATATATATATATATATATATACCCCACATCTTTATTCATTCATCAGTCAATGGACATTTGGGCTTTTTCCATAATTTGGCTTAATGCTGCTATAAATCAGGGTGCATGTGCCCCTTCAAATCAGTATTTTTGTATCCTTTGGGTAAATACCTCATAGTGCAATTGCTGGGTCATAGGGTAGTTCTATTTTTAACTTTTTGAGGAATCTCCATACTGTTTTCCAGAGTGGCTGTACCAGTTTGCATTCCCACCAACAGTGTAAGAGGGTTCCCCTTTCTCCACAACCTCACTAACATCTGTTTTTTCCTGTGTTGTTAATTTTAGCCATTCTGATAGGTGTGAGGTGGTATGTCACCATGGTTTTGATTTGTATTTCTCTGATGGTGAGTGATGTGGAACATCTTTTCATGTGTCTGTTAGACATTTGTATGTCTTCTTTGGAAAAATGTCTATTCATGTCTTCTGCTCATTTCTTAACTGTTTTTTGGGTGTTGAGTTTGATAAGTTTTTTATAGATTTTGGATACTAACCCTTTATCAGATATGTCATTTGCAAATATCTTCTCCCATTCTGTAGGTTGCCTTTTAGTTTTGTTATTGTTTCCTTCATTGCAGAAGCTTTTTATCTTGATGAAGTCCCAATAATTCATTTTTGCTTTTGTTTCCCTTGTCTCCGGAGACATATCTAGTAAGAAGTTGCTACAGCTAATGTCAAAGAGGTTGCTGCCTGTGTTCTTTCTCCTCCTCTAGGACTTTGATGGCTTCCAGTATCACATTTAGGTCTTTCATGCATTTTGAACTTATTTTTGTGTATGGTGTAAGAAAGTAAGGTGTTTCATTCCTCTGCATGTTGCTGTCCAATTTCCCCAACACCATTTGTTGAAGAGCCTGTCTTTTTTCCATTGGATATTCTTTCCTGCTTCTTTGAAAACTAGTTGACCATATAGTTGTTTTTCCACTTACAATGCATTAAGAAAATTGTCTTATGCTGTTTAATGACTCTACTCTGAGGGATATAGAATGAATAAATAAATATTTTCATGGAATTTCATAGCATTTCATGGAATGCTGTAAGAAGGGCCTCTTCATTCATCTCTTTGTTCAATAAATATTGTCTCCTATGTGCCAGGCTCTCTTCTAAACGACCATTTCTGTATTGTAGGGTATGGGCCATCTGGCCACCTCACACAGGACTTTCTTTTCTTTACAGATGAAGCTCCTAGGGTTCATCCAGTCTACTGTTTGTTAATCTTTTTTCCATTATTGCCTACCTAGGAAATCTTTCTAAACATTTTTTCTCTTAATCACCCCCCCATAAATTTTAATACCAGTTATACTATATATCTGCTTTTATACTCTGTGTATTTCCATGTTTTATACACTAAAAAAAAAAAGTAAGCTTTTTTCATCCCCCAAGAACTACTTTTCACCCTCTTGTGGGTAATATCACCCTCTTTGAGAAATCTTTTCATTTCATAGTTGAAGAGACTGGTGCCAGCCAGTCAGGGGAAGGAATTGCCTCAAGATCACTTAGTTTAGGCCCATGGAGTCCAAAGCAGATCCCAGCGCCCCTGGTCCTCCACTCCACACTGCCTCAAACATGCCCATGGAGGCCACTGTTACCCCCTCCCTCACCATCACCCCTGTTTTTGCTTCCTCAACTCAGGGCTCCATTCCAACCCAGACCCTCAACTTTCTAAGAGTGAAATTGTCTGAACTTAAGTATCCAGGTGCCTCCTAGACTCAGCCATGGACCAGTCCATTAGGAAGCCCAAAAGGTCAGCTGGGGTTTCCCTCACAGAGGCCAGCATGAAGGGACAAGCACTGCTCAGTTCAGATCTTCACCATGGGCCCAGGGATCACACCACAGCTTCCTTGGAGGTTCAGTCCCACCATCTTTTCCAAATGCAAGACAAGCATAAAACTACTACAGCAATGAACAACAACAACAAAAAAATCAACTTGGAAATAATTAAACAGCGAGGCAGCCACCCATAATGATATTCTGCAGCACACTTTGGGGACAGTTTGCTGCAAAAGCGCCCGAGCACTCCGGTTGTTTAATTAACATTGAAACGGCAGTTCCACAAGAACTAAAAACCCTGTTAATTTATGTGTCTCTTAATGATGCTCATTTAAATACTGTCAACTTTCCTTCGGTTTAATATTCATGATTTTGAGTCATTAAAACACCATGATCAGCTGGGGAGGGGGGTGTCTCTCTCATATACCCAGAAACACAAACTGTCTGAAGACAACAATTCCCAAATTCCTACCTTTTTATCTCTCCCCACAAAGGTTCAGCCTCTTAGAGAAGCTACAAACCAGCTGGGGTGTTTTTGGAGCTGCGGACAGTACAGGGGGTGGGGTGCTAAGTATAGTTTATGACTTACTGCCCATCTTCCCTCAGAACCAAGAAGTCCTCTCACATTTTCAGCAGTCACACAGCTGGGGAGCTCAGCTGGCAAATGTAAGTTCTTGATATGCACCAAGAGGCCAGGCTCCAAACCCCAGAGTGTTGAAGTATTTCAATCAAGCTTAGGAGACATGAGTTACCTTGAAATGTATTTCTAGAAGGGAGAGACATTTGGGTCAGGCTAAGATGCTGATGAGGTGAGGAGGCATACATGGAGTTTAGAAGAGACCGTGGATGCCCTTGTAGGAAACTCAGAGTCAATGCAAGGCCCCATGCAGGAGCTGCACACACACAACACAAGCTATGAGTTAGCCCATATAGAAACCCAGGCTCAACATGCACAAATACAGAGACACATGCAAAGTCTATGAAAGCATGTGGAAATCAACAAGGAAAATTCAAATCAACCCAATTCAGGATTACCAAACTCTCGACAATAGCCCACATGCTATGCAGGGTTCTGAATTTTCCGAACTGATCAAGTAGAGAATACAGAGATAGACAAATGAATGGGCAGTGACCAAGAGTCACTCACCATAAGAAGAACCAGGGTAGATGAGGATGGGAGGGTGCTGGAAACACAGAGAAAGGGACACATGGGTGGAAAGTGGGTCTGGCACCAGAACACTAGGCTGGCACTTAGTAGGTACTTCCTAAATGCTAGTTCCCATCTCTTTACAAGATCTCTCTCTATGAGACCACTTCACAACACTGGATCCTGCTTTCAGTGAACTAAAAACAGTGTGGGGGTAAGTCAAATCTACCAGCATTTCTTTTTTTTTATATATCCTCAAGACAGATGGACCATGATAAGTATCATGGGAGCTGACCGGAGCAGGAGACAAAACACTGACTTCAATGCCCCCCAGAGCAGGGTTCTTTTTACTATCCTTAGGACTCTGGGCAAAGCCAGTCAATAAATAAATATGAGTCTAGTTCCTCATCTGCAAAACAGAGATAATAGTCCCCGGTACCATTTTTATTGAAAGTATCTGTTAATAGGTGTGTTTTCCCACTAAAATGTGAGCTATCTGAGGGCAGGGTCAATGTCTGATTTATCTCTGTATTTTTAGAGTGTGAAACATAATAGGGACTTGATGGATGTTGAACTGAACCGAGCAGTTAAGTTCACAGGGATGTCGTAATGAATAAATGAAATAAAGTATATAAAGGGAAATCAGTCATGCTCAATAAATTACCTGAGACCAAAGAGGGGATCAAGGAAGACTTCAAGAGTTTGAATTTAAAATGGATCTTGAAGGGTGATGTGAGCTGGGCCAAAAAGAAAAGTGTCCTCAGTTGAAAGAGCAGAGCGCATAGAGATCCAAGCCACAAAAGCCCAGCCTTGCCAGTCTCCGTCTCCCCACACGCAGTTCTAACCACAGACATCCCTGCACATATCATGCTCTCTCACAACCCCTTTTCCATCCTCATAATAATCTGTTCTTCAATCAGCCATATAACTCCTACCCAGTCATTAAAGAACTGGTTCTGCAGTCACCATTTCTAGGAAGCCTCCCCTGATTGCCTACCTCCTTCTGGTGCCTTTTCCTCCTCACCTCCCCCTTTCCCAGTAACATCTGTTCACCTGTCAAGTCTCAGCTTCCATGTCACCTCCCCCAGTAAGCTTTTCCTGATCCCCCTCAGGGGCCAAGGGGCTGGACCAGTCTCCTATCTTCCCTGGATGTCTCTCCTAGGAGCCTAGGTGGTTGTCAGTTGAAAGGGAAGGTACTCAGGTGGTCAGAGGTAACACTATGGGGAGAGAGAGAGTTCTCTGTGGAGCCTGCTCTTTTTCAGCTTATTTCACTCCTAGGGACAGCTCTGAGAAGACCCCCGCCCCAGCACTGCGTGGGCTTTGCCAGGGGAGGAGAGCTGCCAGAGCAACAACGCCTTCCTCTTGACCTTCTGCCTCTGCAGGTTCCCATGACTCACTGATGGAAAACATCCACCCCTTCTGGGCTTCTTCCTTATTTCATCACTTTAATAAATTAAGAACAGATTGAAAAGCAGGAAACATTGTCTCCCAAGCCCCAGCACCCACATTCCAACTCAATTACAGGATTTGTTTTTTGGGTCTGGCCAGAGGCAGCTGGGATGCGGCAGAAAGGGAAAGAAAGAGTTGGAACCAAGAGGCCAGAGAAGGCGATTCAGAGCCCAGCTCAGTTGCTGACCAGGGACCTCAGGTCCATCCATTCACCTCTCTGAGGCTCCTCATCTGCATCTGGAAAGTGGGGATAACAATGACAAATCTTTCATCCCTCACAGGGTGGGGGCAGCATGGCAAATGAGATAGGGAGTGGAAAAATGCTTTGTAAATGGTCAAGTCCTAGACCATCTGAGAAATAGATGACTGCCAATTCTCTTTGTTAAAGCTAACATGGCGTCAGGACCCTTCCCTCCTAATAACTTAGCTCTAGGACTTTGAACCGAAATTCCTGAATTCCTTGAGGTAAAGTCTCTGTTCTCCCTGGTGCAATCAGCACCAGGAAGAGGAACTCTATGGATCTTTAATCATATATTCAACTGTTGTTCTTGCTGTTTTCAGTTGACATCCAGAGTGCTGTGTTGGGAAAAAGAAAGGGGGGGGGGTGAGTCTCAGTGGGAGCTGGGAGACATAGCTTTGCTCCTGACTACACTACTTGATTTCTTGCCAATTGCGTCATTTTTGTGGTTTGCAGTTTCGGTTTCTCCATGTATAAAATGAGGGCAGGGGGGAATGAGTTAATAATCCTTGTCTTGATAACCTCACAGGGTGGCGATTAAGATCAAATTAGACCTTTTACAAGTTGTAAAGCTCTATACAAATGTAAACTGCTGTTAAAAGGATATTAATAATTCAATTATTATAATAGTGACTAAGTAGTGATGAAGAAGGAAAATATTCCAGCTAGATGATAATGTCTCTTTCAGGGAAGAGAATTGCATGGCTTTTCTTGATCACCTCTCTTGAGTTTCTTACAATCTATGATAGTGGAAGTTCTTCCTTCTCTAACCCAATTATCTCATGCTTTAAGTTAAGCCATTCTCATTTTCTGCTCTCACTTGGAAAGGAGAATAAGGTCACCATATCCTTTCCGAAAACTTCCACCCAGTTTAAGGCCATTCATAAGACACTCGTCTTCCTTCTAACATGTCATCTGAGGAGAGCACATTGGAGGAAAGTGGTAAATTCTGTTTTGGAAAGGTGGGTCAGAGATGTATGTAGATCTTTCAACTGAGATGCACAATAGGCTAGCTGGAAATAAAGTCTGGAGGTTCAACAGCATGCTCTGTGCTGAAAATAGTAGTTTAGGAGACCTCAGAATAAAAGCGGCAGCTGAATAGCTTCAATCTTATTAAACTACTCTTCATTTCCTGGCCAAGCCATCCACTCTCATGCCTCCCTACCTTTGTTCCTGCTGTTCTCTCTGCCTAAAACATCCACTCTCTTTATCTGCCAGTGAGATCCTATGCCTCACCTCCAGAGAAGCCCTAACATTGCTAGAGATTTCACTCACCCTTCAACAAAGTGTTGAAAAGCAATGTGCCTTATGTTCCAGGCACTGCGCAAGATGCTTTCCTAACCCCATTCTACTTAGCTCTCACAACACCACTGTAAGTATCATTATCTTCACTTTACAGATGAATAACTAACCCATCTAAAGCCATGCAGATGGTTCTTGGTATAACTATGATTCAAACCCAGGTCTTTAGATAACAATTCCAGAGATATTATTGCTACAATATTCTGCCAACTACTATAATAGCAGAAAATGCAAGGCAGGGTAACATTAACTTCCAATTCTGAGACTCAGATCCAGATAATGGTGGCCTGAATTTAGGACAGAGTTGCTCTGTCTTGGGGTTGAATTGTCCAGGCAAATCAGCTTATCAACTGCCAGGGTTCTCCTTTGCTTCAGGAGGTCTCTCCAGAGGTTGACCTCCCTTGGAGCTCTCCATGGTACTGATATGACTTCCATCTGCCAGTCCTAAAAGCCTGACACATTCTCCCCATAAGCACTATGTAGGTTTGTTAAGGATGGTAGTCAGGTACTTCCCAAGTGTATTCCCTATCTCCAACTTCTAACATTGTTTTTCCTTATGTCAGATACTCCCCTCTCACATATTTGGTGAATTTCTCACCATTTTTCAATACTTGGCTCCCACTGGCTTCAACCACATTAGCTTTTTAGAAAGGGTTCTTTGATACCTACTATGTATCAGGCACTGTGGTGATGACTTTCATAGGCAATATCTCTTACTACATACTATCATGCTATGTGGCTTACTTATGTATTGTATTTATTATTTATTGTCTGTCTTCTACCACAACACCCACAAGGGCAAGGATTATTGTCTGTCCACTGATTTATTCCTAGCAACTAGAAAAGTGCCTGGCACATAGTAAGTGGGCAATAAATAATTGTTTAATGACTAAATTAATTACTAAGTTATAGACAAACAACAATATAACATTAAGAGAGCATTATGATTGCATTTCATATATAAAGTCTTGGGCAAAATGACTTCTCTTGGGTGTTTCTTGTCCCCTCCAGGTCCAAACTCACAGTGGACAGTGAGAGAACTGAAATGTCAGAGTCATCTTGGATAGAGATCACAGCTGGTTACAAGGGTTTGGGAGAATGATGTGCCATTGTTCACCTCAAGTAAATCTCAAGAAGAATATATAGCCTTCAGTATTGAGACCATTGAGACTCTCAGCTTTTAAAAAGGAAAAGAACTGAGACCAAGAAAAAGGAAGGGACCCCAAATCATTAGTCACAAAATCATTTAAGGAGTTTACCATGGTGGGAATAGGATGCATTGAATGAATTCTATTCTTATTCATGTGACTCAATGCATCCTGGCATCAGAGCCCAATCTGAAATCACAGTTAGGGCTCAGTGTCTGCACAGAGACATCTCAGTCTGATAACAGGGTTCAAGTTTGTATTGAGATCAGAGTTCAGTGAGGGGCTCCAAATCAATTAAACCACTAAATTAAATGATATACACAAAATACTTCTACCAATACTCAATCTCATTTGGTGATATCCTTAATAAATCAGTCCCTCTTCCCCAGATTAAATGGAATTCTACACAATTTTAAATTATCACTTATTAACCCTCTCCTTTCCTGGGTTCCTTTCTCTTCTTTAAGGAGCCCTTTTGGAGATGCCTGCATTAGGAAGGATCTGGAACAATATGACAGGGATTTTTTATTTTGTTTTAAAGATTATGAGGAGTAGAAGAAAGAGGGACAGATTCCAAGAATCTTGGCCTCTTCATTACTGTCCTCCACTCTGTCTACCAACCCTGCTGTAGCCTGCCTTGCAAATCTCATACTATCAAGGCCTGGAGCTAGACCCACATTTTCTTAAAAAGGTTCCCATTTCCTGCCTCCCTGGGAACTTCCACTTGTAGGCAAGATCAAGTAGTAAGGATAGGGCTTACCTTGTTGTCTGAAACAACCAAAAAAAAAAAAAACAGATAAAGATATGAAATAATGACTTTCAAGACAGTTTATCTTAGGCAACAAAAGACAAAGACCCCTGAGAACAAGACAGAGGCAAGGTGGAACCAACAATTTCCCCAGCTTGCTGCATTGAGATAGATTCTAGGCTTCAGAACAGGGAGAACCCAAGGAGAATCTGATGGATTCCCTGAGTTGAAGAGTCAGAGATGACAGTCCAAGGAGAGCAAGACAGTGAGAATTCACAAGACAGAGTGCTGGAGAGAAAGAGCACTGAACAAGAGAAATCCAGAGATCTGTGGAGGTTTCCCCGCAAGTATTGAGTCAGACGTGTGACAAAACTACACAAGGTCCAGGAAAGATCCATCAGTGCCTAGCACTCACACAGTATCAGAAATAGTATGTGTTTTCCCCAGGCAATTTGAAAAAAAAAAAAACATACAATTCATAGGGCATGGGTAGAACATTCCGAATGGTTTTACCTCAATAATGGGGATTAATTAGTTTTAGACTAGAAGATGCTCTTGTCCTGCCTTAAAAGTCTTCAAATAAAAACCTAAAAGGATCAACTGTTTCCAAGTAACTTAACTGCATCCCAGAACAAAGCTCAAAAATAATTTACAAAATACAAAAAAAAAAAAAAAAATCCAGCCCCCAACAAGGTAAAATTCAGTGTCTAGAATCCAATCAAAGATTACCAGGCATGCAACGAGGCAAGAGAATATGGCCCATACTGAGGAGAAACATCAATCAATGAGAACTGACACAGATATTAGAATTAGGAAACAAAGACATTAAATAGATACTATGATTATATTCCTTATGTTCAAAAAGTTTAAATAAAGTCATGGAAGATACAAAAAAAATAGCTCATATTTTAAACTTATAGAGGCAAAAACTATGATGTCTGAGATGAAAATACATTGGATTGGATTAAAGGCAGATTAGACCCTGCGGAAAAATACATTAGTGAACCTGAAGAGCTAGAAATAGAAACTATTTAAAATGAAACACAAGAAACAAAAAGGAATTTTCAAATGAGAAGATCGTCAATGACCTGTGGGACAACTTCATTCAACCTAATATATGTAATAATTGATAATAATTAGAGTCCATGAAGGAGGAGAGGAGGACAGAAAAGTTATTTGAAGAAATAATGACTGAAACTTTTTCCAAATTTGATGAAAACAATAAACTCACAGATCTACGAAGCTCAATGAACCCCAAACACAAGAAAAATGAAGAAAACTACACCAAGACACATAATAGTCAGATTTCTCAAAACTAGTAATAAAAGGAAATCTTAAAAGCAATCAGAAAAGATTATATACAAAGGAACAAAGATAAGGTGAAAACAGATTTCTCATCAAAAACAATGTAAGCCAAAAGACAGTGGAGCAGCATCCTTAAAGTATAGAAAACAAGCTGTCAACCTAGAAGTCTATACATAATGAAAATTTCTTTCAAAGTAGAAAGCAAAAGAAATTTTTTTCGGACACACAGAAGCTGAATGAATTCATCACCAACAAAACAGTCCTGTAAGAAATGTTATAGGAAGGACATCAGTCGGAAGGAAGATGAAACCAGATAGGAATAGAAATCCTCACAATGGAATAAAAAAAATACTAGAAATGGCAATTACATGGGGTAAATGTACAAAGATTTTAAAATTATTGTTTAAATCTATTTAAAAAGTAATTGACTTTAGTGGGTACAGAGTTTCAGTTTTACAAGATGAAATGAGTTACGGAGAAGGATGGGGATGGTTGCACAGCATTATAAATGTGTTTAATACCATTAAGCTATACACCTAAAAATGGTTAAGATGGTTAATTTTATGGTATGTGTATTTTACCACAATAAAAAAACATTTTAAAAAATCATTGTTTAAATAAAAATAGTAACAATGTATTGTGGAATTTATAAGTCAAATGTATGGCAAAGTTAGCATAAATGTCAGGAGAGGATAAATGGAAGTATATACTATTTTAAGAATCTTGTACTCTATTTGAAGTGCTATAATCTCACTTGAAGGTAATGCAATGTTAAAGATGTATACTGTAAACCCTAAGGCAACCACTAAAATAACATACCAAAGAGTTAATAAGCCAACAAAAGAGATAAGATGGAGTCATGAGAAAACACTGTCCATCCAAAAGATGATAGATGTGAAGCTACCCACTCCACATCAATAATTGCATGAAATGTAAATGGCTCCCTGCCTTCCTGGGCCTATTGAAATGACCATTTGAAGAGCACTGTCTCTCATATCTGGATTCAATCTTCAAAGCCATCTCCAAAGTAGATAGAACACAGTTATTGTCTCCTACCACAGATTAGGAAACTGAGACCTCCTCTGGGAAAGTAGCTTGCTCAGGTCAACAGCAAGTTAGCAAATGAATCACCATCCTCCTTCGTCCCAAGTCAAAGCTGCTTAAACCCAGCCCTAAAACAGACTCCTCCCTTCAGAAACTCATTTATTCCCATCTACCCCCACTCCTCTCTCTCTCTCTCTCTCCCTCAAAAGAAGAAATACAATTTGGCATGAATTAATGATGAGCCTGCCTGGCCAATTACCAGGGCTAAGTGCTTTCCTGCTGGGAGCAGCTCCCACAAAGCACTAAGTGATGTGGGTCTAGCTGAGCACAGCCCCCCCCCCCCCCCCCCCGCCCCAGCCAGGCCTAGCGCCCTCCTGGGTCCAGGCTCAGAGGAAGCAGCTTTCCAATTAGCTCTTGCCAGACAGACTGGCTTCTCTACACAGCAAATTGGGTTACAGAGCTCTCCTCCAGCTGGCCTCCTTGTCTGGTCCCACTCACCCCAGCAAAGAGGGAGCTAATCAGCTGTGAGGGCAAGCCTGCAGTTTTCAGGCATCCATGGAGGGAGATCTGTGCAGACCTCAGCCCTGTCCCACTAAGGTGGCATTCCGTAGCTGAGTAGATGTGCCCTATACCAACCAGATAATGGCCTCAGACCCCTGGAATCCAGGATTTTGAGTGAAACTGCTAAAACAGTGCTCAAGAGAAAGAACCCCAGGTCCTATACTTTCACCCTGCTCCTAGCCACCCCCAGTAATAATGCAGCGAGCTAGGGCTGCCCCTTGTGCCATCACTGGGCTTTTCTATTTCTTTCTTTTCTAGTACTTCAGAGATAGGCCAGATGTCATTTGAATTTGGAGAGAAACTTGAGGTGAGGGGAGCCTGGGACCTGATCATGACGCGTCTTGGATTCTGTATTCCCTTTCTGGGCCAGCCACATGGCTCTGACAAGGAGGGCCTGTCCTGCTCTGCTACTCCCTCTAGTGGGCATTGCCACATCACAGTACCAAGCTCCCCCTCAGAGTGAAAAAAACAGGCCGGGCACTTCACAGTTTAGGCAGTAATGTCAGAGACATTGTCACACTTGGTCCTCACAATGACTCTGTCAAGTATGCTGAGCAAGGGTTGTGGTTCCCATTTCAGAGATCGGGAAACGAGTTTGGACAGATGAGGAGAAAGCTCAGAGCCAGTGGGAAGCAGGGTTGGTCCTGAAGCCCAGGTCTCTCTCCAACCCACGGCTGTACTGGGAGTGCTCCCAGCTCAGTTTCATCGATAGTGTGTTTTATTTGCCCAGCAAGCCTGAGGGTTGGGTGTGCCCTTTCTATAGACTGGAACCCTCACACTCACATGCACACTGCAGTTAGACTCCAAGCAACAGGGAAGGGTCCTAGCACCATATACCCACTCAGCCATCCTACCAACCAGCCAGCCAACACATACGTGTAGGCACCTATCATGATCCAGGTACTAGGGACTCCAAAGTGAATTAGACCAAGTCCCTGTCCTCAGGGAGCCCACAGGCTTGCTGAGAAAATAAACAGGTAATGTCCGTGTTGTGTGGAGGTGCCACAGAGCCTGGGACGTGCACAGGACAGGCCCCTGCCCCAGAGGAGAGGTGACACCTGAACCAACCAGAAGAGCCTATAGGATTTCACCGGGCAAAGGTGGAGGGGTGGGCAGGTGGAGAATATTTCAGGCAGAAGAAACCATTTAAAAAAGAGAAGTCACAAGATGCCTTCAGGAAACTTTTCAGTCTGGCTGTAGCCTGGAATATTGCGGGTGCAGAGAGGCATGGCATGGGGCTGAGATGCAGCAGGGTCAGACCATGAGACTCCCTGTATGCCCAGCCGCACAGGTCAAGGCTTTGTGAGAGTGAGCTCCCTGTGAAGTGGTGGCTGCAATCCCATAGCTAGGTAGGTTTATGGCCAAATGTTCTTATATCCATCAGGGAGCCGAGCAGAGACAGGGCCTCTGGGGAGTGAGCAGCTGGTGATGCTGAAAAGTGTCTGCCAGGAGAATTCAGCTGCAAACACTTCCCATTCCCAAGAGGTCAAGAGGCCCTGTTGTTCCTCCCTAGTGGAGGCCCTGAGATCACACTGTCATCCATAATTCAGTCAACAAACACTCACTGGGCCTCCTGTCTATGCCAGGCTCTGAGCTAAGCTCCAGGGGCACAGAAATAAAAAGACATGGTTCCTGCCCTTGAGGGATGTATGGTCCTGGGAGAAAGGGAGCCAGAGGGGAACAAACAGACCGGGAAATTATCACAGTGCAGTGGGAGATGGGCACAGAGGGGGAAGAGGAAATCTTGTATGGGAACCAAAGAAGAGAGGGGATTTGAAGTAGGTTTTAGAGGATGGGTAGGCATTTGCCATGCAGGAACGGGCATTTTAGGAAGCAGGAATAGTGCGTAAAGCATAAAGTCATAAAGGGGCATTGAGGAGCAGGGAGAAGCAGGAAGAAGCAGGCGGTGGCTGTGTGATGAGCTGCCAGGTCAGACCATGAGAAACTAGTTTGGCCAGGCTGAAGAGCTGGGATGCTCTCCTAGGTCAGGTTTGGGTTTTATAAAGGTGACTCTGGCAGAGAGGGGAGTGGCTGACGCTGAGGGATGGAGCAGAAGGATCAGATCCAAAAGGCAGTACCAAGGCAGAATTGGCAAGGCCAGGGGACTGACTGACTGACTGACTATGGAAGGAAAGATTCATTTGTATCTTGTTCTTTTAAATTGCCAGGCTCTGCTAAGTGAACCTCTTCTGCTGGGCATATATGAGTATTCAATAAGCTAAGGTAAGTGAGAGCCTCTTGTTCACACACCCCTGCCCCACACCCAGTAAACATGAAGTCAACACTCAGTGAGGATCTGTTATAGCTGACTCTCTACATGACTCAATGAGTAAGTAAATGAATGAGTAATGAGTGAACAAATGGATGAAGGAATTGGTGACCTGTAGGCCCCCAGCAGGCAGCATCAGAATGACACAAGTCTCCAGCTCTTGCCAAAGTGCTGGGGAGGTACTATCCAGGAGGCTAATTTAGTGCTATATGTTGCTTAGGGAGGTGGGTATGTGGGGGAGGGGCGGGAAGAAAAATATCAGGGGCTGCCTTGGGGCTTGGAGTCCTGCTGACCCTCTCTAGCCTTCCTTCTTTTGTCTGGTATCGGGTGATGGAAGAGTGACAGGTCTATACCTGACTCTGAAGAGCCTCCATCTCTGGAATGCAGGCTTGGACTTGGCTGTCCCATTATCACTGTGCAAACCTCAGTAAGTCAGAAAACAACCTGTGAGAAATGGAAGAAATTGACATCACTTAGTCCTACAATGCACAGGCACTGTGCAAGGAACATTATACCTATTATCTCATTAAATATAGCAATCCTGAAAAGAAGGGAGTTTTATCGATGTTTTACAGATTAGGAAACTGAGGCATAGAGAGAGAATGTAACTTCTCTTAGGCCATCACATAATATCCTGGACCAAGTCCACTAACTTATCTATAATTAAAATGTTAAATAGCGTTATAGAAAGTTGGAAAAACAGAGGAAAAGTGTCTATAATTTTATCATCCTAACATAGCAGCTATTATTATTTCACACAGCTCTGTATACTTGGTACATATTGAGATTTTATTATTCATAAAATTTTGTCTTACTTCTTTCCTTATTTAACATTGTAACATAAGTATTTTTCCAGGTTACTATGTCACCTTCAGAAGCACTATTTTTCATAGCTGCAGACTGTCAAATCAGGTGTAAACACCAGATTTTATTTAACCATTTCCCATGGTTGGGTACTTAAATTGCTTCCAATCATTTGATATTATAATCAATCTTTTTTTTTATTTAGAATTGTCTTCTTGTAGCAGCATTCTTTCCTTAGGGCAGACTCCCAGAAACAGAAATACCAGGTCAGAGGGTATGAGTGTTTTTAAGACTTTTGGCATCTGCTGTAAAAAACTTTCTCATGGGGTCTTTCTATTTCACTCCCCATGTCTGGGTGCCCTTCTTTGCCTCTCTTTCATGTCCCCGTTCCCAAACACGGCACCTCCCTGATCCTCAGTCCTTCCTTATCCGTGAGATGGAGCTAATGACCCTCCCCTTCTAACCTCATGAGCTGGAGATAAGATGATTCGGGGACCCTAGCAGAGATTAGCAGGTTATAAGGCACAGTGGTTATACAGCACGACCTTTGGCACCAGACCACATGGCTTTGAAGCCCAGAACTGCCGCGCAGAAGCTGTGTAACCTTGGGCGAGTCACTTAACCTCCCTGTACTTCAGTGTCCTCATCTGCAAAGCAAAAGCCCCTTTGGGTTGCAGATGAAGTTTAAGGAGTGATTTTGTGCAGAAAGCACAGTGAAAGCTGTGGTTGTTATAAAGGTGACATCTGATGTGGGAGGGGGACCCGGCAGGTAAGGCTTCAGCATTCCTTCTACAGGGGCTGCCCCGAGGGGAGGGGCCACCATCCAGGTGCCTGACAAAAGTGCTCTCTGTGGGAACAACTCATCTAGTTCCAATGGCAGTGACCATTACTCCCTGCCTGCAGCCTGCACAGTACAGGTCTGGGTCTCTCTTGCTCCCCCCTCCACTCTGCCCTCTGGCTGCTGTGGCCTGATCTTATCCCTTTTTCATCAGGCTGCCTAACTGACCGGAAAATGCAAACACATCCCTAAACGCGTGCAACTGCCCCCCCCCACCCCCGCCCCAGCCCTCTCCCCTTGCGGGAAGCTGGCCACAGCGCCAGCCTGACGAGCAGCACTTAATTCTTTATTGAAAACCATTAACAGGAGTTCAGTTCTCTGAGCCCCAGTTTCAAATTACCCACAGGAAACGCCAGACCGAGAGAGTGGCTTTCAAGGGCAGAGCCGTCTCCTCTAAGAGACTGGCTCCAGGACCCTGACTGTGAGGACTTTTTTGAGAGACAATGACAACAACCACATGGCAAAAACAGCAATCGTTTCAACCCCTAGATGTACACACAAGAGCTGATGAAGCACCCTCCTCTTGCTCCTCTTCCTCTCCCTCTTCAGCAATAGCCCATAGCCTGTCGCAGTAGGGCTGGCAGGAAGTATTATCACCCCATGATGGATGAGAAAGCGGATGGATTAGGGGTCACAGGCAGGTGGGGTTGAACTGGGCTTCCAATCTCCCCACCTGAGCTCCATGACCCTCCTGTCACAACAGCTCGTGGACCACCCACAGTGGGGCCTGCCCTGTAGGAGGCACAACCGGGAGACAGGTGAAGAAGATGGAAATGAGCCTTTGACCAGCTGAAGTCCTGATTGGGAGGGGAGGCATGAGAAAGAGCCTGGACTAGAGTCTCAGAGTTCTATCCTGGGCCTGTCACTAACTGCCTGGCACATTGTGCGGCTAATTATTATTCTGGGAAATACAGACAGGAGTGAAGAACTGAAGAAAATGTGTCCTCAGGCCTCTTGATCAAGATTTCTAACCAACCTAAAGGAAACTCCATTCATTCATTCATTCAGTCAGTCATTCATTTTGAATTGCTTGCAGTCACGTATGTGCCAGGCCCTGAGCAAAGTACTTTACAAATAATACTCACTGACTCCTCCAAACAGTCTTTGGAGGTAGGTAAGACTAGGAAAGTGAGGCTCATGGAGTTTGGGTAACTCACTCATGATTATACATCAGTGACAAAATCTGAACCCAAGGCAACCTGACTCCTTGCTTTTTGCTGCTTTTTGTTACCATTACAGTTAGAGTTCTACACCCCACAAGACCACGGAGAGAAAAAAGGCCTATGTGGATCTCCAGGAAGGTTTTCCAGAAGTGGTGGCATCTGAGTTGAAGGATGAATGAGCCTTGGCCAAAAAGAAAGGGCAAGGGAGAAAGTTCCATGAGGGGACAAGAGCACAGGCCAGGGCCAATAACCATCAAAGGATATGGCACATTAAGGCGAGTCAGGAATTGCTGAGCCATCGGAACGGAGCACAGAGGGTACAAAGGGACACTGCCCTCTGTGAGTGCGCAGCCCAGGAGAGAGATGGAAATGTGTCAAATGACTTGGTATTTGAGGCAAACTGGGTAAGAATTTTTATCTAAGAACAAAGAGCTTTCTGCTTCTGTATCTCAACTCCTTCTCACAGTAGACTGAGAAACAGTCTGAAGAAGAGGGCTGGGGGCTGGGTGAGGGTAAGAGCTTTGGCCTCAGAGACCAGGAGCCTGCTTCCCAGAGGCTGTGCAACTTACCACCTCCCTGAATCTCAGAAGGGGAACCTCTCTACAAAGCGGCCGCTAATACCCACTTCCCAGCACTGCACGTTACTGTACCTGATAATAATTTGAAAATAATAAAAGGATTGGATTTTATTCTAACTTGCTTGATTATACATATGAGGATGCTGAGGCTGGGAGGCATTAATAACCTTCCTATGGACATACCCAGAAAATGCTTGATCTGAAATTTGATCTCGTATCTGGTAGATTCCTCTGCCTACTGTCACTTCCGCCCACAGGTCCTAGTTTAGCCCACTGGCACCCAATGCAATAAGCCTGTTCCTCTGCCCACAATGCCCCTTTGGATGGATGAAGACAACAGCTGTGTCCCCAAATCTCTACTTCCAGCCAAAAACTCCCAGATTTTCACAATATGATTTACCAACCCTCAACAGGCTTGAGCTGCCCTTAAGAAAGAAACAGGAAAGAACAAACAATAGAAGGAGCTCCCCAGTGCCCTGACCAGATGTGAAACATCCCCTGCCTCAGGACCAGCAGCCAAAATAGCAGCAAACTCCCCATGGAAAACAATAGTCACAGCCTGTTTGGTTTGCCCAGTCCATAAACTGCCACAGCCACACTGGACACCAGCTTTGAAACCCAAGGTGCCTATCTCCACCTAAACCTTGTCTCTTCTCTGCCCCAGATGATCCGTATTTGAGCTGGATCCATTTTCTTGGCCACCTTGCTGAATACGGTATACACTCATTCCAGAAAATGCTGACCTCTGCTCTAGGCCGCCTTGTCGGCCGTTTCCCAGACATGGCTCGGCTGTTTATTTATTTATTTTTGTGTTAGCAAAGAAGAGAAAATCACATCGGCCTAAAATGAATACTAATGAAATGCCTTCGTTAACTTCCTTTGTGATAAGAATGAAAAATCGGATTTCCGCAGAATTGCAAGCCATATATTTCTTTCCCCCAACCTTTTTTTTTTTTTTGCCCTTTCCTCTGATAGGAAGATTACAGACAGCCAAGAAGGAGAGTAAAGTCATTTCATAAAAAATATCTGCATTTTTAAGGGCGCCTTTGTTGCAGAGGGATGTGGCACTGCAATTTCTCCAAACCCACTTTTCTCAGCCTGTAAAGCAAATGTACCTATTTGTCCTCTGCTGCAACAATGCCAGCTGCATTCAATCAACTGAGAAGCTGCAAGCCATAAACCTTCTTCCCCAGCTAGGGGGGTGGGGTGGGGGGAGGGAGCAAGCAAGAGAGGAGGCACGCCATAAAAATTCATCAGAATAATGTAGAGATGAGATGCGCTCCGATCACCGGCAAGCAATCAACCAATCACTCATCCCATGGCATTTACAGCACGTCTCATTCCCCTGTTCCTTAAGGACAATTGATTTTTCCTGATTCCATTAGCATAACGGCGTGGAAAATGTCTGCAGTGCAATATTTCTGGAAAGTTCCAACAAGTAGGCTGGGCACTGGAGTGTGACCATCTCCATAAAGCTTCCTTAGCCTCTGCGGCAGACACCACCACAGCCACGGCAAAAGGCCTGGAGAGAATGGTGCAGACTCCAAAACTTGAGGGCCAAGGGCACCTCGGGGGTGTCAAAGCAGGTAATTGGCACCAATATGAAACCCCTCAATTTTTCATTCCTGGACACAGAAGCACTCTTTTCTGCAAGATGGTATACAGTGGAATGGTAAGGAACAAGAAAAACCCACCCAGCCCAGGAGGGGCCATGTCACAGATCCTGAGTCCATTTGTGGCCTTCCAAAGGTCCTGGATTTAGGAGCTGAGCAAACAATACTTAATGTGATTACTCCTTTGTGTGTGAACAGGAAGCTGTAGGAGTGGGTGCCCAGGAGCCATTATTCTGCTCCTCTGTCAGCTGGGTCTCCACCAAAGCAGCATGTGCGTGAGGAGGGAATGTGAGGAGTTGGGGTCATGCAGGTCTGAATTCAAATTCTAGCTCTCCCTTTTATTTTGTGTGTGGCCATGAGCCACAGTTAATTGGTATCTCTGATCCTCTTTTGTAAAGTTTCTCTTTATGGAACCTGGGGACCTCATTACTTTACAAGTTGTTGGGAGAATTAAATGAGAATATGTAAGAAACACCTAGCATAGTGACTATTCAGCAAATCAAATTCTCCTTCCTCTCTCTATCTCCAAATTTCAACTCCCCCCATCAACCAGCAACACAGTTCTCACAGTGTCAGCTTCAGCTAGTGAGGTGGTAAACCTTTCAGTGCCAAAAGGAAACACACAAAACCCAGGATATTTCCATCAACTTTTGCAAGTGAGATGAAAACCTGGCTATGCCTTTTAGAATGAGCTTGGGGAGACTCCTTCCTCTTACTCAGTCTCCTGAGTCAACCCCTCCCTCTCCCTATCACCCCCTCCTTTATTCTCACATTGCACCAGAGGGAACTTTCTGCTCTCTCCAAGATTCAGTTCAGGCTGGGCCTCCTCCAGGAAGCCTTCCTTGACCCCACAACCTCTGTGCACATCTCACACTCTATTGTGATTATCTGTGTCCATGTCTTCTCCATCCTAGATGGTAGATTCCCTAAAGGCAGTTTTCCAGTTCTGTGTCCCCATCACCTCTCACAGCACCTGATACTTAATAGAGGTTTGGCTGATGTTTGTTGACAAAACCAACTTACAAAGGCAGTGCTGATCTCTTTGGCCAAGTCTCTAAGCTTATTTCAGAGTTTGTAGGCTGTTGGGATGCTGTCCGTGGTCCTGAATCCTTAAGTACTGAGGAGAGAAGAAAGACATAATAAAGATACCTCGAGTGTGGTGAAAACAATACACTTTCATTCAGATAATCTCTAAACAGACAGTGTTTGCAGAGCAGAAGGAGGGCAGGGATCCACTCCTGGCTGTGCTGTGATTACTCTGCTCAAGGCACAAAACCTTTCTGGGTCTCCATTTTTCTCATCTGTCAAATGGGAATTTGACCTTCCCATGTCACAAGAGTGTTCTAAAGATTGCAAAGATGATGTCTGTGAATCTTTTTGTAATTTTTCTTCAAGTACCTTCCATGAAAGACCTCTGAAGTTCCTTCCAGGTCATTCAGTGCTCACTGATTGAGAGTTACCTACACTGACCGTCTCCACTTCCTTACCTCCAATTTGCTCCTCAGCCCACTCCTGTGTGGCTTCTGGGCCCATAACTCTGACAAAACATCTCTCAATAACGACCTCATGCTGCTAAACCCACTGATATCTTCCAATCCTTACTATACTTGCTCCCCTAGGACCATGCTTCTTACTTTCAAACACTTATTTATGACATAATTATACTTTTTTTTTACTTTTTAATTAATATTCACTCCCCAACTAGACTATAAATTCCATGAGGTTAGGAATTGCATCTATTTTTGTTCAACACTGCACTCCCAGGTCCTGACACGATGATTACAGGGAGCAGCCTCCCCCATGAAATAGCAGGAGAGCAGGCAATGTGCCCAGAGCAGACCTGACCATTCCAGCACTGACTGAGACACCAACAGATGGCTTGAAACCTCTCTGTAAGTCCCTGAGTCAAACCCCAATGCCAGAGCTTCTGCCTGATGGGGCTTTGGGTTCTGAGGAGGCCTCTGCCCTCTTGAGAAACATGGAAGGTATGATGATGACTGGCATGGTGCTCAGCAGCATGAGTACAGAGTCATCAAGAGGTAAGTATTGTGGGATAAGATCTGGGGAGACCATTGAGCCCAGATGCCTTGCTGTGTAGAGAATGAAAACCAAGGCCAGAGAGTAAACATGATCTGTCTAAGATCTCACAGTGAGACAATGTACTCCACAGTTCAGGGAGAGCAAGAGGCAGAAAGTGTGATCTTTCAAATCCCTTGGACCCTCTGCTCTGGGCCACCATGACCTATGTCTCCATAGGTTGTCATTGTCTGTTCACATGTCTGCCTCCCCCTAGAGGGTAAAGATATTGTCTGGTTAATCTTTATATTTTCAGGACCTAGTTCAATGCATGATACATAGAAGGAGGTTCTTGAATAAACCAATGTTTCTTGAATAAACACTGGATGGTGAAAAGATTGGAAGAGTGGGTGTTGAGGTATAAGAAGGCTAACTGGGAACCAGCCTCAGAGCCCCACCAGCTCAAGAGCTCAGGAATAAGAGATGTTCAGTCTCAGGCCTGGGTATTCCCCAAATCCAGACTTTGGCTCCTTGATGAAATCCCTGACATAGATCTGCAACTGAGTTCCTGCTAAATTTCTAGCCTGTTCATCCAAGAAAGCCAGATCCATCCCATAATCTCCTGAGAATAACAGAACTTCAGAGTTTATTATTCATTTTTACAGGTAACACAAAGCACAAAATATTATCTGCATTTGAAAGCCAAGGAGAATGAAGTTCTTTCATCCATTCCATAAGGATACAGAAACAGGGACTCTGCAGTCAGAACCCCCAATATTAATTCCAGCTTCTCCACTTACATCTGTATACCCCAAGTCTACAGTGTGGATTTATGAAGATATAGAAGACATCAGTTTTGCCTTCAAGGAGCTTATAATCTAGTAATAGGAAAAAGACATGTCTATAAGAAGTCTAATGCCAGGTAGAATGTGATTAAAAGCTCCCAGAGAGGTGATAGAGGAGGCTCACAGCCAATGGGGAAGAAAGCCTTATGGAAAAATAGCATTTCATCTGAGTCTTGAAAGATGCACAGGATTTTATGGGAAAAGAAAGAAAGAATATTCCTAGTAAAGGAGGAAGCAGGAGAGGATGGATCACGTTCCTGGGGAGTAAGCATGTTTGACTGGAGGGTTTAGGGAATATATGGAATATAAGTGGGAGCTGGAGCTATAAAAGAAAGTTGGGCCAAAGTAAATAGAGACTTGAATGTCATTCAAGAAGTTAAAGAATTTATCCAAAGACACACAAAGTCAGTGGGGGATCTATGATTGGACTCCAGGACTCTTCCCCTTAACCACTTTGCCTTCATCTTCAACACAAGTAACAGCACAGCAATTGGCAGGGGCAGGGGACTGTCCTGAAAATGATAAATAAATAATCAGAATTAGAGTGACTGGCTTTGGGGCAGGGGCTCAGAGTCTCTGACAAAGAAAAGTGTGAATTACAGGATGAAAGGTAGGAAATATGTTCTTCCCCACACCTCTACAAGTGGCATATTCTACTGCCCATCAAAATCATGCTTAGAATAGCTAACTCCTATGAATGAATATAAATCTTTGCCATGGGCACATCATGTTGATATATTTAGTGCCAATTAAACATCCACATGGCAATTTTTTTCTTCAAAAATATGTACCTCTACTAAGATTTTTCATGGCAAAGGCAAAGGTAAATTTCACGCCAGCTCATAAATTCTGAATTATCACAAATTATGAGTTTGTTTGTAGAAAGAAGATGAAATTGGAGCCTGGTTGATTTTTAGGATATCCCACAAATTTAGAATGTTCTATCAGAATGTTCCAGCACCTCCCAGGCTCTAACAAATTGATTTATTAGAATGGCAGCATGGGCTCAGCCTGTCCCAGGTCCAAGGACCCACTCAAACATTGCCTGGCTTTGTGACCCTGAGACTTTTGCTCCACTTCTGTGGGCCCATCCAATATTGTGAGGATAAAAGAAATCAGACAATAAATACAAGGGTCTCACTGGGGAAAACTAAAGGAGCTCCAGGGTTCACATGGTCAGGAAAGAAGCTCAAGCTCAGGAATTCAAAAGCAAAGTGGGAAGGGGAGGCAGTGCTGGTCCCGGACTCTCAGTGACTTCCTGCTCCCTACCAGGATGGGGTGAGACTCAAGGTGTGGCTGGGGTTGGGGTAGAGCCTGAGTATATCTATCTTTGGAGGGGTCTGAGTTAGGGGAAGAAGCTGAAAGTCTGGCAGAGTCTGATGCTCAGCCTCTTAAGAAGGCACACACCTTGTCATGGAAGATCAGTACCCAACTCCTGCACATCCTTCAAAACCCTGCTTAGATTTCATTGTCTCTGGGATGCTTTCCATGACCTGTTCTCTGGATTTGATTAATCCTTCCCTCTGCCTTTCTACTGTGACATCTTCCTCACCATATAAGCCACTGTCAGTTTACATGTCCATCTCCTCTTCCAGAGTGAGAGATTCTCTGAAGGCACAGACCCACATCTGAGGCATCCTTGGGTCCTCAGGGCCTGGCAAAAAGTCCTGCTTAAGTATAAGCTCAGGAACTGTTTGCTGAACTGGATAGCAAAGAGTGCACACCCAAAAAGAACTGCAGGGACATGAGAAGAGTAGTGATGTATGTGTAGAAGAGGTTCTTCCTGGAGGAAGAACAATGGGAAAGGAAAGCCTTGTTCAGGGTTTAGGGAGAGGAAGAGACCAGACCCCACTCCTGCCCTTTGAGGGGAGCAGAGGTCATTTCTAGGACTGAGCTGCGTCTCTTACCTATACCAGAGAATGTTCAAAGAATGTTCATCTGCCTTGCAGCCTCTAGGTTGAACCTTCCCTAATAGAGTCCATCAGTAATTACTGTTTTTCTAATGAAATTCAACTATTTAAAAACCAACCTTCAGCTGATGAACACCTTTGGAAACTTACATTAAAAATGCAGATGAGCACCCCCACCCTTTGCAGAGAGGTCCTCAAATATTAAATTGAGACTATTGTCTGGGCATAGTGTTCCTTATGGCCATCTGAGGGATCTTTCCTAAGTCTGTCCATATCATGGCCAAACTGAAAGTCAAATTATAAGGTGGTAAGCCCTCTGCCCCAGCCATACTCCTCTTCCCACCCTTCACTAAACACAGTTCATATCTCTGTGCCTTTGTAGATGCCGTTCCTTCTGACAGAAATTCTCTCCCCATCCCCCCCCAACTCTACTTCATCTGCCTAATCAGTCCCAAACATAAGATCTGATACACATTAGCAACTGTCTCAGTTTGGGTTTCCCCAGAAGCAGATTCTAAAACAAGGATTCAAGTGAGGTTGTGTATTTGGGAAATGGTCTCAGGAAACACTAGAAGGGATATTGGGAAGTGAGATAAGGAAGGGAAGGCACCAATAAAGCGTGCATTTTTTTTTTATTAGTTTCAGAGGTAGAATTCAGTGATTCATCAGCTGCATATAACACTCAGTGCTCATTACATCAAGTGCCCTCCTTAATGCCCATCAACCAGTTACCCCATCCCCTACCCACTTCCCTTCCAGCAACCCTCAATTTCTTTCCTATAGTTGAGTCTCTTATGGTTTGTCTCCCTCTCATTTTCATCTTATTTTTCCTTCCCTTCCCGTATGTTCATCTGTTTTGTTTCTAAATTCCACATATGAGTGAAATCATATGGTATTTGTCTTTCTCTGACTGACTTATTTCACTTAGCATAATACCCTCTAGTTCCATCCACATCCTTGCAAATGGCAAGAGTTTGTTCTTTTTGATGGCTGAGTAATATTCCATTGTGTACATATATGCCACTCTTCTTTATCCATTCACCTGTTGATGGACATCTGGGCTCTTTCCATAGTTTGGCTCTTGTGGGCATTGCTGCTATAAACATCGGGGTGCTTATGCCCTTTGAATCACTATGTTTGTATCTAAAGTGTGCATTTGTAAGCAAGTTACCTCCATGAGTAAGTAGAACCTAACTGCAGGAACCAGTGTGGAACTTGTCTCAGAATATCCCACCCAGGGGCGCCTGGGTGGCTCAGTTGGTTGAGCGACTGCCTTCGGCTCAGGTCATGATCCCAGAGTCCCGGGATCGAGTCCCACGTCAGGCTCCCTGCTCAGCAGGGAGTCTGCTTCTCCCTCTGACCCTCCTCCCTCTCATGCTCTCTGTCTCTCATTCTCTCTCTCGCAAATAAATAAAATCTTAAAAAAAAAAAAAAAAGAATATCCCACCCAAGGGGTGAGGGAGCTGGGGTGTTTATCCACCAGCTGCCATTACTTATTGGCTGAAAGCTGCTCTGTATGTCAACACCCTGCTACATCTGGCCTGCCCCTTGTGCTCAGAAATGGTAAATGTTGGGGGCATGTTTGTGGGCACTGACAGCATCTGCTTCAGACACATAAATTTTGCTGAATGAATGATGGACACACAAACAACTGAATAATGATAATAATACTTACTAATATTTATAATAATTAAATAATAATTACTAATATTTTGCTAAGTCTAAGTTCTTTTTTTTTTTTTAAGATTCTATTCATTTATTTTGAGAGAGAGAGAATGAGAGAGAACACATGAGAGGGGATAGGGTCAGAGGGAGAAGCAGACTCCCTGCTGAGCAGGGAGCCCGATGCGGGACTCGATCCAGGGACTCCAGGATCATGACCTGAGCCGAAGGCAGTCGCCTAACCAACTGAGCCACCCAGGCGCCCCAAGTCTAAGTTCTTTATACACACTTTTTCAACCTGCCAATGACCCTACAAGGTAAGCTATTAGTATGTCCATTTTACAGATAAGAAAACAGAAGCACTAAGAGCTAAGTAACTTGCCCAAGGTCATGCAGCTAATAATTGACAGAACCAAGACTGAATCTTGGCAGTGCGGCATGTAAGTGCCCCCCTCACTCTACCTGCACAATCTGGAAATGCACCACCTTGGAACCCTAAGGCTACCATTTCACGATGATAGGTCTTAAACAAGTCATTAGTCTTCCAAGCCTTAGTTTCCTGATCTGTGAAGTGGGCATCATGTCACTTGATTCCTGCACACACAGCAGAAGCTAACATATCAGGGCTGAGTTAGACCTTGGTCTCCATCTGTACAGGAACTCTATGGCCTCTCCCACCTCTAATGCTCTGCAGTCTTAAAAGTCAAACAACTTTTGCCATCCTCCTGTGCCTCCTCCTCACTCAGGTGCATAATCCCTTATGCGCCCCATTTGTCTGTTCCATGAAGCCGAAGTGACCTCAGAGTCATGAGGCAGAAGCCTGTCTGCTTGCCTTCAACTCCTCCCATAGAGCTAAGGATCTTGATATACTGGCTATAGGAAACTCCAACCCAGAGCCTGGGCTAGGGCTCAGGTCCAAATTCCAGCTCCACCACTACCAGCTGTGTGGCCTTTAGTGAGTCACTTCACTCATTCAAGTCTCAGTTTGCTCATCTGAAACATGATGATCACATTCCCTACCCCAAAGAATTGTGATGAGCATGACAGAAAGCCCCAACACATAGTAGCTGCTCAAGGACAAGCAGTTTCACATTCTTTATTATGAAGAAGTACACTATACATCTCCATTAGGGTAAAAAAATCTCAGTGTTCACTTTAATTCCAAGCCCCGGAGGCCTTTAGCAGGGCTGACAACTTCGTCTGGAGGATGGTAAATATTTGTCTATTTCAGAGGCAGCATTTATCTTCTAAGGCGCTCGTGCCAGTCCCCGTGCTGACAAGCAACTTGTTTATTTATTACCCTAATAACAAATAGATTGTCAGGCCCGGAGGCTCCACATGCGCCGTTGAGTGTGGGCCTGCTTAAGCCCCAGCCACCCATGCCCTGGCTGGCTCTGTGGGGCCTGTGGAGCTGGGGCAGGGGGCCACCAGGGACCTGGCTCCTTCCATGTCTTACCTTTTGCGTTTTCATTTGTTCTATCCCAAAACTCCCTTTATAGAGCTTATACTGTGAAGCCTTGCCCCGGGCTGGCCCTGGACTGCAGGGAAGACCTACATACAGCCATTGTCCTCAAAGGGCTTACAGTCTAGAGAGAGGGAGATGATGATTATAAAAGTAATGATAGTGATACTAGTAGTAGCAGCAAATGCTCTGTGGCAGGTGCTATGCAAAGCACTTTACCAACAAGTAGATACTATTATTGTCCCCATTTTACTGGTAAGGATATTGAGGTCCAGAGAGGTTAAGGGATCTGCTGCCCAAGATCACTTCTATAAGAATCATTGCAGTACAGCAGGGGTAGATACAAAAAACTACAAAATAATTATATAATAATAATACTTACACATTTTTTTGGTGATAGCCACATGGCCTCCCAGCTATTCCTCCCACATGCCATGCACATCCTGCCTCAGGGCCTTTATACTGCTGTTTCTTCTTCCTAGAACAGTCTCCCCCCAGATATCCACCTCACTCACCTTCAAATCTTTGTTCAAAAATAAGCTTTTCAGTGAGGTCCCCCACATTTACAGTTGTAGCCCCCCCATATCAACTCTCCCTACCCTTTTTGCTTAATTAGCCTCCAGAACATTTATTTGTCTTGCTCCATATTTTACTTTTTTAAATATCTGCTTCTCCCCACTAGAACATACCTCCAAGCAGGGGTCTTCTGTCTTGTTCCCTGCTGCATTCACAGCGTAAAGAACAGGCCTGGCAGATAGAAGGTGATCGGTGTGTTGAATGACTGAATTATACCTTATAGTTTGAAGATAGCACCTGTTCAGCCTGCTCCTGAACTGCTGGCCCCCCTCAGGGTCCAGTCTCTGGTTCTCCTGTCTAGCGTCACTGGCACATTCTCCTTAGGGAATCTTACTCCCTCCCGTGGCTTCAGGTTCTTCCCTCCTCTGAGGACCCTTGGATCTTTATCTCTAGACCAGAGCCCACTCCTGAGCTCACCTGTATAGGTGGGCACATCGACACCTGGGCCCCACCTGAATCAGAATCCAAAAGAGATCTCACTACCTTCCACCCAAATGCACCCCTCCTCCTGGCACCATCCCCCCAGTCACACAAACCAGGATCCTGAGCATCAGCTCCAACTCCTCCCTGCCTTCACCCCACAATCAATAGTCCCAAGTCCTCACAAACATTTCTTGGCTGCCCCCTTCTCTTTCACCACCTTAATTTAGGCCACTATTATACAAGAACTATGGCCTCAGCCTTCTTCCTGGCTGCCCCACCATCAGTCCTTCCCTAGGAAACCATGTTCATAGTACGTCTAAAACACCAATATGTCCATGCAACTCCACTATTTCATATTCTTCAGTGACTCCCCATTGTCCAATGACTGAAGGCCAAGGTGATAGCCTCTATTTACCTTCCCAGCCTCATCATCGACCCTAACTCTCCTCATTCCCCAAATACATCATGCTGTTTCACAATCCCATGCCTGTGCTTGGGCAGCTCATTCTACCTAAAGTGTCTGTGCTCCTCTCCTCTGCATGAAAAACTCCTCCTCACCCTTCACAATCCAACCTAAATGTCACTTTGTCCTGTGCAGCCTCCTCTGAGAGAAGAGGAGGGAGCATTGTGAGGACACAGATACAATAAAGGATGAGGCCAGTTTAGGGAACAATGACTCTTGCAGCTTCTGGGATCCTTTGTCAGACCTGGGCTCCTGGAGCTCCTGTAGGTTGTAAGGTTATGCTGACTTCAAGGGTGGGGGAACATGTGATTGCCCATGGCTGGGGCCCTCTCTGTGACCCCCAACAGATACACACAGTACCTGGGATCTCAAGGAGCTTGTGTCAAACGGTGCCTGAGACTGTGCGGACTACCAACCACATGATGTACTCCGGAGGAAAAGACCTTCCAAATGCCTCAGGCATCACCTTGTGTTTTCACCACAGGGATGAAGGCCTCAGCCATGATATTTAGAGATGGTTTGAGGCAAAGTGGTATGGAGGCTAATATACCTCTAGGCTCCACAGAGACCCTAGAGCTAGGCTGCCTGTCTGCTCTGCCACATCCTACCTCTAAAACCTTGGACAAGTTACAAAAATATTCTTTCTTTCAGGCTCCCCATCTATAAAATAGGAATATTGATTGCAACTACCTCATACGGTCACTGTGAGGATTAAATGGATTATTATATATGAAGCACTTAAAACATGGTAAGCATTATTTAAGTTTTGATTATTGTTGTTTTCACACTGTGGTTTGGCAGAAGACCAGCAGTGATGGAGACAGAGCAATGACGGGGCATTGCTGCTCTAAGAGTGTAGTGCCCAGGAAGGGGTGACCTTGGGGCCAAGGCAGGGCTCCTCTGTGCAGTCCTTCAGAACTCAGCTCCAGCTGACCTTCTCCAATCTCCAATGAGCTCTCCCTGACGCTGGGCCTCTCAAGGTCCCATCAAAACCCTCGCCTCTATCATGGCCCTATGCTGTTATTATTTGTTTACATGTCTGTCTCCCCATCCAGGCTATGAACTCCAAAAGGCAAGTCCACTCTGATGCAGCTCTGGAACCCCAGTGCCTCACTTGATGCCATGGATTCCATAACTGAGTGTAACTATCAAACCCTCCTCAACCTATAACCTGTGCCCTGAAATCTCAAGCTGTTAACGCCTGCCTCCAAGTTAGGCCCCCAGTGAAGGCCCACACTTTCCCATGTACTCAGACCTGGACATCTTGAAGAGAAGGCTTCTGTTACTTTCCAGAGAGCAGGGCCTCCAAAGTCACTCCTCACAACTCTTCATGATGTCGAGACCTGGGAGGTACCTGGGGTGTTTGTCTGGTAGAGAAGGATGAAGCGAGGCCCATTCCCTGTGAAAGGCTTTTCATTGCAAAATTAGGAATATAACAACTAGCTTGACCAATCCAGAGCCCTCTGCTATGCCCAGTATTAACTATTTACTTGATGGACCATAGAAGCGCAAAGGGTCCTAGGCAAAAGGCCAAGACAGCTATTGCCAAACAGTATAAAAATATTTCAACGCTGGCAATCAGCTGGGCTCTGTTGGTACAGTCCAGCCATTATACCCAGACATACCAATGAAGGAGACCGAATGCCTTGTCTTCCAGGAGTTTAGTGCCCAGTGGGGAACTAAGAGACCAAGTAGAGAAGTCAAGATCAGTTACCACTCAATGAGGCAAGAGCTGTAAAAGAGCCACATGCAAAGCGTGCTGGGAGTCTCATGAAGGAGGAGTTATACTATTTAGGGAAGGGACGGTATTTTGGTTAGTCCTTGGAATTTGGGCTAGGGAGCTGAAGGGGAACCAGTACTGCAGGTAGTGAGAACAATGAGGGCAAAGACCTGGACCTGGGAATGTGTGGGGCATGTTAAGGGACTGTGGCCAGCAGAGAATGTGGGAAATGATGCAGGAGGGACAGGTGGGGCTCAGACCTCAAAGGGTAAGAATCATATGCCCAGCCAACAAGTCTGGCATTTTATTCAGTGGGCAGAGGAAAGCCAAAAGTGTTTCTTAGACAGTGACATGGCAAGAAAGCCAATTCTAGCTTCAGTGCAGAGAGTGAGCTGAAGGGGGCCAAAGGGGGAGGTAGGGAGGCCAAGTAGAGGCTGCAGCAGGCTCCATGTCAGGGAAGATGAGGGCTGGTCAGGGAGGTGAGTGGCTGGTGAGATGGAGTATGGAAGCTGGAGGGTGTGAGTGGGCAGCACCATCTCAGAAGCACATCATCAACATTAGTCCAGACTTGGCCAACAGGAATAGTTCAGCTTCTAGAATGAGGGAACTTTTAACCTCAGATGCTAGAAGGCATCTGAGAGCAAGGGAACATGATAGGTGAGGAGTTTTATCCTCATGCATTTATCCAACAAATGAGAAAATTATTGATGGGTCCCCACAGTACAGTTCCCAGACCATTGCTATTTATCTGAGTCACCCATCATAACCCCCAAGACCTTGAAAAAGAAAGGGAGAAGTAGCTCCAATTCACTGCAGAAGGTTGAATCACTATTATCTTTCAACAAAGGACTCTGTGGGTCAGAGTAATTCTTGGGGGCCCCTGGATTGTCATTCAACCCATCAGAGAAGAACTGCAAAGTGTGGAATCCAAAGGCTGTTGTCTGAGTCTGAGCTGTGGAAAGATTTCTGGGTCAGGATGCTGCTGCTGCTACTAATAAGCTATATGACCATGGGAAAGTCAGTCGCCTGTCCCTTAACCTCAGTTTCCTGACCTTTAGAGGAGGACCATTCTGTACCTCACCTTAGGATGGCACTTCTGCTCTCAACCCACTTTCTGCTCTGTGGTATTAAGCCAGCTACCCAACCCCTCAGCTGGCACACAATAAGAGCAACCATTTATTAAGCACCTACTGTACTGTGTGTGAGACCCTGTAAAAGACACTACACACACATAAACACACACACACACACATAAACACACACACACACAATGGAGACAGACTGTCATATCACCACTTTAGAAATAAGAAAATAAGACTCAGAGAGGTTCAATCCTGTTCGAGATCAAGGGCATATTTCAAACGCTAACATGCCCAAGTTTTCTGCAAGTTCATGCAGACTCCTGAGTAAAAGAATTCAAATGGGACTCAAAAGGATTCGAGATTCCTTGTCACAGTCAGCAAACTAGAGGACCCTCTACTCCCTCAGTGCTTTATTTCCCTCTCTAAAATATACACAAACCACCTGAAATGATACACTAACCATCTGCCCTCTCATTCTTTAAAATGAATCCTTCTACTTCCGGTGGAAATGAAAATACAATTATGACCCTATCTCATTGTTCTTAGAGTTTAGGCTTTGGTCTCATTCAGACCTGTCACTAGCTGTGTGACCTTGGGCAGTTTGCTTAACCCCTCTGATCCTGGAGCTCCTCATATGTAAAATAAGGACAATGACAATTATCTCCTCCATATAGGTTCATTAACTAATCCATATGGAGCATTTAATTCTGAGTCTGACCCACGATACTGCTCAATTGGTACTGGTACTGTCCACAGCACAAATTTTGGAGCCAGACTGGCTGGATTCCAGTTCTGGCTCCACCATTGGGTGACCTTGGACAAGTTACTTAAACCTCTCTGTACTTCAGTTTTCTTATCTGTAAAATGGGATTCTGAGAGAACTTACCTCATAAATAAATGGTTGTGAATATTAAATGAGTTAATATGTGTAAAATGATTGGAAAATTTCAGGCACATCATCATCACTCAGTAAATATTGTCTATTATTATAGATAACCCTCACCATCTACTGTAAGATATACAACAGAAAACCCTTTACAAGATGCACTGGGTATTACACAAATATCTGGCACCCTATAGGAAATCGTTAGAACAAGAGAACTTCAGTGGATGGAGGAAAGAAGAAAAGGAGGTTCAATTGAAATCATCAGGGTTAAAGAACCAGGTAGATATTGGAAGGTTGAGAAGGAATTCATGGTGAGGTGCTGGCTAAGACAGAATGAGCAACCTCTCTCTCTCTCTCTCTCGATTGTTTTAAGAATAATATAGGATGATGATGTATGACAGAGATTGCCTAGCTCTTTACCAAACCCATGTCTTCTTCATGGGCACATGGATAGATAACTCTTTACAGTCTTCCACCATTATGAGGAGCCCTACGACCGAATTCCAACAAATGGAATGTGAGTAGAAGTGATGTGTGCCACTTCCTGACCTGGAACATGAAAAGCTCCATCCTCCATGCTTGTTCCCCCTTCTGCCACTGGATGTAGATGAGAGAGTGCTTCTAATGCCACATGTTGAACCTGACAGACCCACATTATGTAAGGAGCCTGGATCTCTGACTCACCAGTTGGAGGAAAGCTTCCTATCCATCAGGAACACCCATTCTGGACTTTACCCAAGAATGAAATAAACTTCTATAGTGTTTAAACCCATATGCTTTCATGGGTTTGTTTGTTATGGCAGCCAGTGATACCCTAACACATGCTAATATTTGAAAAAAGCTTAATGCACTACCTGGAACATGGTGAGCACTCACTTTATGGTAGCCAAGAATTCAGGAGACCAGAAAGCCCAACAATGTTGCAGAAAAAACAATATCAAAGTTTATATTAGTTCCAGAAAACAAGTCTTTTGTTCTCTGTCTTTTCTAAACCCACAAAAGCACAGAGGGGCACATCTCTGGATCTCTGTAAAATGGAGTAAATAATCCCCATCTGACAGCATGACCCTGAAGAATAAAGGAAATAATTATAACTACCATTTAGTCAAGATACTGTGCATCAGGCATTTAACTAGTGGCTTTATTTACCTACATTATCTTATTTCTTTCTCTCAAGTACACTAAGAATCCCTATTTTACAGAAGAAGAGGCTGAGGCTAGGAGGTTAATAGCTTGCCCAAACCACACAGATAGGAAATAGGCACCAAGCCTGGTCTGACTGACTCAGAGCCAGAATCCTTAACCACTGGCCTTCCCTAGGTGAAGGGATGCACTCCGGGGCCCATCTCAGGCTGACTGGCTCCACATAAGGAATTCAGCCAACAAGGGAAGACATTAGGTCTGGGGTCACAAGAGCTGATAAATTGAGTCTCTGTGTAGGATTTGGGGTCTCACTGGCTCGGTCCATCTCTCCAGGTCAGCCCCATCGTCAGCTCCTGGGACCTGGCCGGCTGCTGCCAGACCAGCATTTGTGCAGCATGTAAAACGCTGAAAATGGAGGAAAATAGCTCAGAAATAGGGAGGAGGGAACTTGTCACCCCATTCCCTTCCATCCCATGCCTGGACTCCCAGGAGGCAGCTGGAGGTTGGACCCTGGCTCTCCCCCAAGGTCACCTTAACAACAGTTCCACCAGGGCTCCGGCTGGCAGCACCCGCCAACGCCAGGCCGTGATGGATTACTGCTCGCTCTGGCTACTGTTCACTGCACAATCCAATCTAGGAGACACACATATTTCTCAATTCAGGGACTTCTTTTATTTTATGAAAAATCAGCCAGCTGCTCAGGCATGAGTGGCTGGGCTTGGCAAGCGCTTGGATTTTGTGAGATCCCTCTAGTCCTGTTGCCTTCCTAAATTATCTTCCCTCTACCCTAGTCTACCCGTTACCCACTCTTGGCCCTGTAGAGGGTAGAAGAAAGATCACAGGTTTGGGAGTCAGATAGTCCTGGGTTAAAACCCCACTTCTGCCACTTGTTCTGCCACTGAACCTCAGCTTCCTCATGCATAAAGTGAGAGTGATACTACCCACACTCCAGAGTTATTATGAGGAATAAATGAGTCATGAGTGTGGCGTTCCTGGCATAATAAATAGCCCACCTATACCTCCCATGCACAGGAACTTATCCGATTTCTTCTTCTCCATCTCCATTCTTACTCACTTGCTCCTCATTCTCTGCTGTCCTCTGCTGTCCCTCCTTCTCTTCTTCTCTCTTCTCTGCTTCATTCACTATAGTTCATGTCAATTTTCAAACTTCCAGAGGATGTCCCAAACTGCTCTGTTTTAGAAGTCAAAGCAATTACTACCACAGGCCTCTCTGAGCTATACTTGTTCTTTGTTTTCTACCTTTACCTGGACAACCATGGTCTGTCTTGTGTTGTCATTAGGACATAATTCTTTTTTTTTTTTTTTTTTTTTTTTTTGCGAGAAAGAGAATGAGAGAGAGCACGAGAGGGAGGAGGGTCAGAGGGAGAAGCAGACTCCCTGCCGAGCAGGGAGCCCGATGTGGGACTCGATCCCGGGACTCCAGGATCATGACCCGAGCCGAAGGCAGTCGCTTAACCAACTGAGCCACCCAGGTGCCCAGGACATAATTCTTATGACTCAGACAACAGTAATTCTGAGACTGACTTCTGGAAAGGCTGACTCCAATGCACCCTTAAGATCCCTTGGCATTATCCTTTCAAATTCTAGTGAATCATTATTCCCAGCTCTTCACCTGCTCTTTATACTTAACTCTTCTGATATGAATAGGATACCCCATCAGCTCAAAGAAGGAGGAAAGTATTCTCTTGTTTAAAGTGACCAGGAGATTATCTTTGTGGAACTGGATAAAAGCAAAATAGCAACCCAATATATCCCATGAGTTGCCCCCATCCTCTCTGCACAGTGATGGTGATCTTTCTTTTCTTTTCTTTTCTTTTTAAGATTTTATTTATTTATTTGACAGAGAGATAGAGAGCACAAGTAGGCAGAGCAGCAGGCAGAGGGAGAGGGAGAAGCAGGCTCTCCGCTGAGCAGGGAGCTGGATGTGGGGCTTGATCCCAGGACCCTGGGATCATGACCCAAGCCAAAGGCAGCTGCTCACCCAACTGAGCCACCCAGGCACCACAGTAGTGATCTTTCCAAAATGCAAATCTGACCATGTCCCTCTACTCCTGGAAACTCTCCAGCGCCTGCTACTGTTCTCAGGCTGGTATTACTGGTTAGAACAGCAAACATTTTCTGTGAAGGACCAGGTAGTAAATATTTTAGGCTTTGTGGGCTATATGTTCTCTGTTGCAACCACTCAGCTGGGCCATTGTAGTAAAAGCCGTCATTGACAATAAGGTAAGCAAATGGGTGTGGCATGTTTCAATACAATTCTATTTATAAAAATAGACAGGCAAGGGCACCTGAGTGGCGCAGTTGGTTAAGCATCCAACTTTGATTTTGGCTCAGGTTGTGATCTCAGGGTTGTAAGATCAAGCCCCACCACACTGAGCTCCACATTCAGAGCAGAGTTTGCTTGGGATTCTCTCTCCCCATGCCCCTCCCGCTCGTTCTCTCTCTCTCTCTCTCTCAGATAAATAAATAAATAGATAAATAAATAATAAAAATAAAAATAAGTAGGGAGCCAGACTTGACCAGCAAGCCATTGTGTGCAAACCTCTGAGATTTAGACCAATGCCCTGAGTGACCTGGCCACTGCCTCAGAGAGGTTAGCCTCATCACTCACCATGCAATGATGCTTGCTTTACAATCCAGCCACACAATATGATTCATTTCCTCTAAGAAGGCTGTGGTTTATCAAGCCCTCATGCCTCTACTCATGCTGTTCTTTATGCTCATGCCTTTACCTTATTTGTTCCTACTCATCTTAGAAGACTTGGCTAAGCATTTGAAGGGAAATTTGGTTATGTGCATCAAAATTTGAAACACATGTTTCTGTTTGATTCCACAATTCAACTCCTAGGAATTTATCCCACAGACAACTAACTCCCCAAAAGCATTCAAAGTTATACCCATAGAGATGTTCATTAAAGTATTGTTAAGAGTGTTAAAATAGACTGGAATCAAAAAATAAAGATAAATAAACAAAATTTAAAAATAAAATAGATTGGAAACAACCTAAATATTCATCAATAGAGGACTAATTAAATTATGACACACACATATAATGAATAGTACACTGGTATTGAAAATAATGGAGTAGATCAGATGTTCTGATAGGAAATTATTTTCAAGATATATTAAGAAAGCAAAATGCAAGATTATGTATGACATAATCCAATTTGTGTAAAAGGATACATACAAACGTTTGATATGTGTAAAGCATCTGAAATGATACACAAGAAATGTAACAGTGCTACCTCTGGGGAATGGAACTGCAGTTGAAGAATTGGAGTAGGGCTGCCAGATATGGTTCTAAAACCTGTGCACTGTGCAAGCCCAGGTGGAGTCACATGCCTAAACCACAATGGCAATGGTGGGCCCTGCAGTTGTGCGATACAGCAGCAGCTCTGATTTTGGAGAAGATAAACCTCTTATTAGCTACTACTAATAATAATCTTTAATACTATTTGAATTTTTACAACACCAAAGCCTGAAGCCTGCAGGTCAACCCCATATTTGCAGACTGTGCTGTAGCCATTTGCCTGCTTGCCAAGCTTTAAGTCTTTTGAGGGTAAAAAGCCTACCTTATTCACAGCACAGCGTGAATGATGACATCAAAGACAAGAGTACAAGACACAGAAAGAGCACAGATTAACCTGACTTGGAGCTGGATCTTGCCAGAGAAAAAAGCAAGGAAGGGTACTTAAGCCAGAGGGAACAGCAAGTGCAAAGGCATTGATGGGTGAAAAAAGTTACACATTCATGTGGTTAGAGTAATATAGAGAAACAGTATGTGTACAAATGGGTATTAGATTTAACACAGTTCCTCAGACCTACTGTGTGCCAAAATAACGTTGGACAAGTCATGGTCTCTGAACAAGTCAAGTAGAGTCAAGGCCAGCTGTCCAGAATTGGACACATCATGGCCTTCTGTGAGTCTAGTGCTCTTGAAGAGGAAAAGGAGAATGATTTCAGATTCCCTTAATATAAGAAAAAATGGTGTTGGCATCCTGTAGGTCAGAGGCAAGAGACAACTGCTGATAGGGACTTTAAGAGAAGCTTCATGAAGAAGCCAATATATAACATGGTGAGCGAAGGGTGAGTAGGATTTCAGCAGGCAGAGATGGAGCAGAGTAGGCAGAAGGGGGCAACATTTTAAGCAAAGGAAAGGAAATAAGAGAGCCCAGGACATGCTCAGGTTGCTGGAGCCTAGAGCCGCATGAGAGAAGGTTATAGATGAAGCGAGCAGGAATGGTTGGCTAAATGGAGAGGGCTTTGAACATGAGGCCAAGGATGCTGGCCTGTTTCCAAGCTGTTGGTAGAGTCTGGGTTTCCAGCTGACATTCTCAGAAGCCGAAGGTTATTATCCAGGACATTAAGTGGCTAATGGGCCCATCCCAATGCCCTGTGCAGCCTGGAGCACAAATGTTTTCCAAATGCTGTTTTTATCTCTTGGCAACAGTGTGGCCAAGCCCTCTGAGCTAAAAGGCCTGTATTTGCTGTGGTCTATTCTCCTCTCTCCTACCCATGGCCTAAAGCCCTGAGAATTGTCTCTTCCTCATCACCACCCCACACCAGCCCCAGCCCAGCCTAGCCCTTCCCCAGAAACAAAGCCAAGCCCACACCTGCTCTCTCTCTGACCTCATTTCTTCCCCACTAATTGATCAGAGCACAATAATAGCAGGCAGCAGGAGGACTAGTCCCTGATGGATGCAAAGCTCAGGAGAGAGCCTCAATTATTAATCCTGCACCAGCTGCTGGAGCCAACAGGCCTCCTGGGTGCCCAGAAGAGTAGCCTGATCCCAAGTGGGGATGGGGTCAGAGGTGGGGGGCGGGGGTGCCTGAGTATTACCCAGCAGCTCCTAGGCCACATCTGGAGCCCCTGGGGCAACAAGATCTGATGCCTGGCCTGAGTGAGTGGGTAGATCTGCCGGCCATCTTGGCGATACCAAGAGGTGGGCCATTTGGAAGGCCCTGAGGAAAGGGCCACTTCCCTTCTACTCATCTTTGGCTGATGCCCTTCCTGCTGCCTCCCGTTCCCAAACAGGGAAGGCCCTCAAGACAGAATCAGAGGGAGAACAGCAGTGAATTTTTCCAGCCATCCTAGCCAGGCCCAAGCCTTGTGCATCCCAACTATTCTCTCCATGGTTTAAATCTTCCCATAGTTCAGATCATGGTCTTCCTAGGGAACTGGGGGTGGAGACGCAAATATAACTCCCCCACATCCGCCTGCCCCAGCTGTACCCAACCTCCACAGCTAACCTACCCAGTCTCACCTCCTTCAGGAAGTCTTCCCTGACTGCTTCTGCCCTCCCTGGCTCAGTTCTCTTCTGAATTCCTTTTATTTTGAGCCACCTGATTATAAGCTGATTGAGCCACCATGATTATAAGCTGTTTTTCAGTGTCCTTTTATGGCTGTGAGCCAGCTGCTGTATCTCTGTAAACTTTTCAAGGGTGGGGCTCTGTGTCTTCTTTTTGCTTGCGGGAAAGGGAAAAGGCATGGAATTGGGAGCCACAAAAACAGAGTTCAAGCCTGGTCTCTGCCACTAACAAGCTGTATAACCTCAGGGAAGCTGCCCAACCCCTATGAGCCTCAGGTTCTCAATCTGCAAAATGGAGAAGATAATAATCCCAGCCTCCCAGGTAAATTGTGATGGGCCACTGGGGCTGTGCTTTCCACACTTTCTAACCAGGAACTCCACCTTCTCCACTGGGCCCACTCCCACCACTCACCCAAACTCTGTGTGCTCCCCCCAAACCCTCTTTTTTCTAATTAAAAGTGATATAAAACAACGTGTGTATTGATGATTTATTGTACCTACCATGCTGCCAATGTCACTTTAGAGGCATGTTCAAACCAAGGTGGGTTCCATGTTCAACAAAGGGATGCATAATAACAATACCTCTTAAAACAAAAGTCCCTGGTAGAGAGGCCAGGAGCCAGGCATGACCCTGCGATACTTTTAGAACTCATGAGGGATGTGGGAGTCAGTGCAGCCATCCAGAAGCAGCCCAGGTGCTGGAGTCATCAGACATGGGTTCAAATCCTGCCTCTTATTTGAAAGCTGTCATTTCCTCTCTGAGCTTAGGCTTCCCCATCTGGGGGGTGGTTAATCCTACCTTGAAGGAGTGGTAAAAAGAAGCAAAACAAATCTGTAAAATGCCTGGCACATACTGAATACTCAGTGAACAGTAGCTATGGGGTTTGGTTTGGGGGGGAGTTTTCTTTGGTCAGCCTTCTTGAGGTATAACTTACATAGCATAAAATTCACCAGTTTTATGTATATAATCCAGTGAGTTTTGACAAATGTACCTACTCATGTATCACCACCACAATCATGGCACAGAACATTTTCCTCACCCTTTCCACAGAACTTTGCTCAAGCCCCCTTTCAATCAATACCCTCTTCCCACTCATGGCCCCTAGCAACCACTGATCTGATTTCTCTCCTTATAGTTTTTCTTTTCTAAAATTTCATATAAATAGCATAACACATTATGCTGTCTTTTGTGTCTTCTTTCATTTAACATAATACTTTTGAGATTCATCCATGTCATCAAATATATCAATGGTTCATTCCTTTTTATTGGTGAGTAGTTTTCCATTGTATGGGTATACCACAATTTGTTTATCCTTTCACCAGTTTGATGGAAATTTAGGTTGTTTCTATATTTTGGCCATTAAGAATTAACACTGGCTACAAAAGCCATAATTATCACTTATTAGAATCACAGAAAATCAGAGCTGGGCAGGTCCTCAGAGATCACCAGGTCTAGCACCTTCATCCTGAATATAAAGAAGATGAGGCTCAGAGAGTAAAGTTTATAGTTTAGCTCCTTGCTACTCAAAGTGTGGTCCATTAGTCAATAGCATCAGTGTTACCTAAGAGCTCATTAGAAATGCAGAATCCCAGGCTCCACCCCAGACTTTCTGAGACAGAATCTGTACATTAGCAAGATCCCCAAGTGTTTTTGTAGGCACATTCAAGTTTGAAAAGCACTGATATAATAGGCAAAAGATGAATATGGGATGATTACTAAGGCAACTGACTTCCGGGCCAGAGCTGTATCCCCCAAGTCACAATGATTGGCCGCGGGGGTGGTGGGCAATGACGGTCCAAGGCTTCCGATTCTGGAAAGTCCTTCTACTCTGGGATGAGTCTGGCTGGTCTAGCTAAGGACAGAGCTGCAGCTTGCCTCTGTAGCCTCTTGGGACAATGAGGCCTCTTGGTGTCTGGGTCAGCTTGGGTTCCAGAGATCCTGGGCTCCTTAATTGAAAATTGTAATTACTTACTTAGGTACCAAAGCTGTTAGCATTTAGAATTAATGACAGCCATGTAGGCTAGGCTGAGGGATGTAGAAGAAGAAGGCAAAGGAGTCCTGGGTGGGGATTTCAGAGCCCAGAAGTACTCAATAAACTCATCTCCTGCAAACACACCTTAACAGTGTAATTATGTCTATTAAACAGATATGCATGAACATAATGAGCACATCTTCCCTTAAACAGCTAAGGGAGGGCGCCTGGGTGGCTCAGTTGGTTAGGCGACTGCCTTCAGCTCAGGTCATGATCCTGGAGTCCCGGGATCGAGTCCCGCATCGGGCTCCCTGCTCGGTGGGGAGTCTGCTTCTCCCTCTGACCCTCCTCCCTCTCATGCTCTCTGTCTCTCATTCTCTCTGTCTCAAATAAATAAATAAAATCTTAAAAAAAAACAGCTAAGGGAAATAGTAATAGTTATTATTTTTAAATTATATAATAATATTTTATATTAAGTAATAACTATAAATTGTTAACAGTTTTAACAAATTATAAAACAGTCTTCTCATTAATGGGTGATAATTTCAGGTTGGTAAGTTTAGAAGTGAAAATAATATTGCTAGTCATGAAATTTTCTTTTATTCTGTGATTGGCTGTTACAGGGTATTTCCCAGCTAGGAAAGAAGCAACAAACTTGGTTCACCCCAAGATGAACAACCAACTAACAAGTCTAGGGCCTTGTACTCTAAAGGAGATTGCATCATTGATTTTCAGATATTTTTTGAATGTCTGTGATGCTCTACTAACTGAAAGCAGGGGCTAAGGAGCCTTGAATGAATCCTTGCTCTCCCAGAGTTTATACTCTAATGCAGGGGGTAGGGGAAAAAACAGGCAGGGGAGCAGGATAAAGCTAAGACATACATGAATAACCATACAAGGCAGTCTGCCCATGACGAGTGAGTGGTACCAAGTGTCAGTGCTTCTGTAGCTCAGAGGAAGACAGAATCTCTGTGGCTGGAGTGGGTATGAAATACGTCCAGGATGAAGTAAACTGAGCAAGACATTAGAAGATAGAAAAGAGGAGAGTGCATCAGAAAAGGAGAACAGCTTGAACAGGAGAGTGGAGGTGGGAAAGAGACATACTGCAAACAGTTCTTGTATGGCTGGAGTACATAGCAGAAGAGGACAATGCTGTAAGATGAGTCCAGACATGAAATTGGAGCCAGCACTAAAGCCAAGCTAGGAAAGCAGGATTTAATCCTAAAAACAACAGGAGTCAGTGAAGAGTTTCATACAAGTGAAAGATATGGTCAGATTTGTAACTTAACCTTGAGAAAATTATAAACCCATACATATTAAATCCAGGGAAAAGCACTTTGTTCACATAGTCATAATCACATGGTTGTTTTAGAAATACAGATTCCTAGGCCCCATTCCTGGCCCAAGTAATTAAAGTTTCTGAAGTGAGTTCTGGGAATCTACTTTAGCTTAAAAATACTGGTTTTACAGTATGGAGGTTCCTCAGAAAGTTGAAAATAGAGTTACCCTACAACCCAGCAATTGCACTACTGGGTATTTACCCCAAAGATACAAATGTAGTGATCCAGAGGGGCACATGCACCCCAATGTTTATAGCAGAAATGTCCACAACAGTCAGACTATGGAAAGAGCCTAGATGTCCATCAACAGATGACTAGATAAAGAAGATGTGGTATATATGTATATATATATATATATATATATATATATATATATATATATATATAT